>NC_083358.1:27322853-27635145 GCF_030254825.1 Meriones unguiculatus | reverse complement strand
TTCAATTACTAAAATTCTAAATTTGGTGGAAAATAAGTGTGCTTTCTTATTACCAACACATTAGTATTTCTAGGGCAAACAAGAATAACAACTAAAGTGGTTATTAGGGAAATGGCATTTAGTGTGAATTTATGCTTACCAAATATAAGTCTGCTATTCAGCTGCCATTTATGTCATCGGCTCTATTTTGGGGAGAAGAATTTTAATATATGAATCTTCCTTTCAAGCACAAATATAAAGCAACAATTTCTACTTAGAATCAGTTCTTTTGTCTATAACTAGACTATGAATTTCTTAGATTATGAATTTATTATGACTTAATAGTAGTCATTTTAAAAATAATATACTGTCCTTATAAGAATGTTTATCTTAAATATGTATGAATGAGCATGTTTTTATTTAAATGTTCTGCTCTCACAGGGTGCTCCATAATCCTTTCTGCCCAGCTCTCTGCCACCAAAAGGCATGCCCTTCAACCAGCACTCCAGTCTAATGAGGAAGGTCTCACATGCTCTCTTTTTAATGATACCCTTGGTTTTTCAGGCCAATAAGTAATTTATGTATTGATTTCAAGAAGGACTTTCAGCAAGACCAATAACAAGGTTACTTGTAAATACATTCTCTTTACAGTACAACTATTAATTTTGATCTCTTATATGATGGATTAAGGATTTTCAAACATGAGCTGTGCCATCTATGAAATTCTAGGCGTTGCGGTCCTTGAATCGTTTGGAAGTCATATTTTAGTTCAACTGTATATTGCTTTCTAACTATATATTATACTTTCAGATGGTAGAGTAGTATCTTGTGAGATAATGCATTTCTTTTTCTGTTTCTACCATGCAATTTTTAATGTTTTCCTTCTGCAACATCAGCTTTGGCTTCTACAGTATCTTGCTGGAGCTGAGAGCATCCCTGAGTGCCTCTTGCTGAACATATGCACCTAGAAACACTGAAAGGGTATTGATTTCAAAGCAATTCCATTAACTCAGCATGTGAGTTAAACTCGAGCTTGGAAGTCTCCATATAAACACTTATTATTCTTTCTTATTAAACTAATTGACTTCATTCTGGAATCAAAAAAATAAAGAAATATGTCTATTTACTATTTACTAATATTATAAACCAAGCCCACTCTAGCATTTGGAAATCAAAAATACAACTTCTTTCACGGAATTGATATCCTTCATTTCGATTTCACCTCTAGTGTCACATTTCTTCAATGAATGTTTAGTGTAACTTCCAACATGCAGGGAGAAAGCATGGCTCAGTCATTCTTTCTTTCCTTTGTTTCTTCTTTCCTTCCTTCATTTCCCTCCCTCTCCTTCCTTCATTGCCCTTTTGGGGAGCAATCTTTTCTAGTGATATAAAAATATTAAGAGAAAAAAAAAAACCACCAGCTAAACCTTACCAACTGTTATAATCTCAGCAGCACTTGTGGCTTATAAGAAGCTATTAAATGGAGGAATTATTTTAAGTGTAGAATGTAAATGATACAAATAGACAAAATCTTTGCCTGAGAAGTGGTAATGGCTGGGCTCACAGGGTTAGTCAGTTCTGTGTTTTCTCTAATATTTTTTTTCTAAATTCTGCCATAGTTACAGTTTTTTATTGTATTTTAAATATTTTCCAACAGTATTCCTCTGATTTGAGAATGAACGACCTCTTTAAGGTGGCTTCTGCCTGACATGACCTTAATGTTTGCTACATTTCTTGTAGCAACAACACTTTTAAATCATTGACCTTGTCAGTGTGGGCACAAGTTTCCCCTCTTAAAAATGAAAGTTAGAGGTGACTTTGAACATTTTCTCAAACATGGCTGTGATGTAGTAGATTTTTCATACAATGGGTTACCTAAAATGTCAAGTATATGCTATGTTCTTCAATAAAACTGTATTATAAACTCACTTATCAACTAGCGTTCACTGAATTTTTGTAAAATGCTACATGTTATATTACATATAACTAGAAAGGGCTAATAGAAAGAAAACGGAGAACAAAGTCTGAATTAATAAAGATTAATAAGAAATTTGGGGTTGGAATATGATTTAATGGCTAAATTTTCTGAGTGTACAAACATGAGGGCCTGATTTCATTTTCTTTTTGGGGGGCACCTAAATTTTTATTTGGAACCCAGATGGGTGTTCCAGATCACCTGTAAAACCTGTTCTCCTTTGGAGGCATACACAAGGGATCCTGAAAAAAAGAAGACTAGATACGATTTCAAATGAATCTAATAATTTCAAATCAGAGAGAGTGCCTCATTATATAAAGTGGAGAGCAATCAGGGAAGATGCAACCACAGTCAAACTCTAACCTCAACATGCACACACAAACACACACACACACACACACACACACACACACACACACACACACCACACAAATAAATATGCAAAAATAATGCATTCTATGAAATGAAATGAAATAAATCAAGAAATACTTCATCATGGCCATAGATTTTGCCATGGTGCTGAGATGCAATGCATGGCTAAACCACTAAGCATCATGTTTAATCCCAAACCTAATTTAATGTTTAATTCTGGCCTCATTTGCCCCAGAATGAGGCGCCCCAGGGAATCTTTTGACCCATGTTCTTACCTTACAAAGAAGTCTAATGGCTTCTATCCTTGGTAATTGATCAACAATCTGAAATGCCTATTTTAATCTGAGAAAACTCAATATTTAAATGCTTGTTTCTTTATTATAGCAAAAAAAAATTTTGGGGAACAGGTGAGATAGTATTGTACTCTAATCGCTCCATTCTAAAGGCAGGATTCATTGATCCTTGGGAGTTCAAGATTAGCTTGTGCAATACAGTGAAATGACAGCCCAATCTCAAAGTAAATAAAAAATAAATAAATAAATTCATTGTAGCTAAGAAATAGTGTACTTATCTTGATATTACTGTAGTAGGCACTGGAGATTGAAAAACGCAAAAAACAGAATTATCCAATAAACTTCAGGTACAATATTAATGCTGATTGAGATCACCATCATCACAAAGTTTAAACTCAAATTTGAATTTTATGTTATACACCTGCAAAATGATTAAGTATGTACCAATGTTTCTTTTTTTCTTTTTTTGTTTTGTTTTGTTTTATTTTGTTGTTGTCAAGGTTTTAAAGGGTATAAGTAAAATAAATAGATATTGTATTTGTTAGGCTCATATATGGACACAGCTAAAACCTAGAACATTCAATTGCAAGGCAGTAAACATAAAAATGGGATGGCGCTTTACTTGGTCTCTAGGTCAGTGCCATGCAATGAAATTTAAATTTGTTTGATGATTACCTAAAACAGAAATATTTCAAAAGTAACTTTGAACTTTGGGCAGAATGGAAGGGAAATTGAGTGAGTAAAAGCAAAATGGATATCTGTAAAAAATAAGTAGGATTTCACCTGTGAGATTCAGTGGTCTCCAGAAAGGCAAAAGGTTCCCATGTTCCAAGGAAAACACAGAAACAGCAGAGCGATGTCTTCACAGCTCATGTAGGCTCAAAGTGGAACCTTGGGAGTGCCTGGACCTAGTATATGATATGACAGATCTTGTAGACTGTCAGAGAGCCACTAAAACTGATTCTGATAAAGAACTAAAGAAGCTGAAAAGCAGCAAACCAAGTAATCCACTTAAAAAATGGGGAAGAGAGCTAAACAGAGAACTCTCTGTAGAGGAATATCGAATGGCAGAGAAGCATATAAAGAAATGATCAACCTCATTAGCCATTGGGGAAATGCAAATCAAAACAACCCTGAGATTTCACCTTACAACCATCAGAATGGCCAAGATCAAAAACTCAAGTGACAACACATGCTGGAGAGGTTGTGGAGAAAGGGGAACCTTTGTACAAGCACTCTGGAAATCAATCTGGCGCTTTCTCAGACAACTAGGAATAGCGCTCCCTCAAGATCCAGCCATACCACTCCTAGGCATATATCCAAAAGAGGCTCAAGTACACAAAAAGGACATTTGCTCAACCATGTTTGTACCTGATTTATTTGTAATAGCCAGAAGCTGGAAACAGCCCAGATGCCCCTCAACTGAAGAATGGATGCAGAAATTGTGGTACATCTATACAATGGAGTATTATTCAGCAATGAAAAATAAGGAAATCATGAAATTTGCAAGTAAATGGTGGAACCTGGAAAGGATCATCCTGAGTGAGTTGTCCCAGAAGCAAAAAGACACACAGGGTATATACTCACTCATATAAACATACAACATAGGATAAACCCACTAAAATCGGTACATCCAAACAAACTAAGCAAAAGAGGAGACCCTAACTAAAACGCTCAATCCCCATCCTGAAAGGCAAAGAGGATGGACCTCAGAAGAAGAAGAAAACAGGAAACAATCTAGGAACCTGCCACAGAGGGCCTCTGAAAGCCTCTGCCCTGCAGACTATCAAAGCAGATGCTGAGCCTGATGGCCAACTGATGGGCAGAGTGAATGGAATTTTATGTAAGAAGTGGGAAATAGCAAGAGCTGGGGAAGACAGGAACTCCACAAGGAGAGCAGCAGAACAAGAAAATATGAACACAGGGAACTTCCCAGAGACTCATACTCCAACCAAGGACTATTCATGGAGATAACCTAGAACCCCTGCACAGATGTAGCCCATGGCAGTTTAGTGTCCAAGTGGCTTAAATAGTGATGGGAAGAGGGACTGCCTCTGACATAAACTGATTGGCCTGCTCTTTGATCACCTCCCCCTGAGGGGGGAGCAGCCTTACCAGGCCACAGAAGAAGACAATGCAGCCATTCCTGATGTGATGTGATAGACTAAGATCAGAAGGAAGGAGAGGAGGACCTCCCCTATCAATGGACTTGGGGAGGAGCATGCATGCAGAAAGGGGAGGAAGGGTGGGATCGGGAGGGGAGGAGGGAGGGGCTTATGGGGGGATACAAAATGAATATAGTGTAATTAATAATAATAATAATAATAAAGAAATGTAATACAATAGTTTCATCATCAGCCATGTGTAAAGAACACCTCATCCAAGTTCTGTGTTAAAAAATGAATATAAAGGACAGGTGATCAGAGAGTGCTTGAGAGATACTGTTCTTTTGGTGAGACACAAACATAGCAAGACAAAATTATATATTTATTTTATTATGTGTTGGATATCTGTGAAGACCAAGAAGAACTGTATGAGAAATCTGCAGAAGTTTAAATATCCCTCCTATCACCTTAATATGATTTTGCTTTTGTTTCAAATAAAATATTTCTTTAAGAATTAAGTTCTGATCAGATTTAATGAACTGAGGTGGGGGGGTGGAGGATTCTCTTTCCTGAGGAATAGAGGAGGAGGGATGAGAGAAAAGGGAGGGAGGGTGTGACAATAAGAAGAGAAGAGAGGAGGGAGGGGCCTACGGGCTGAATGAAAAGTGAATAAATAAGTTAATTAATTGAAATTTAAAAAAGAATTAAGTCAGACTGGACATTAATTTATAATAATTAATACATACATAAATACACACAAACATGCATACATACATACATGCATACATGCATACATATTAGAAGGGCCAGAACTTTATAACCAGCACAACGAGGCAGACTTCTCTGACTTTGAGCCAGTGTCTCTGGTGAAAACTTGTCTAACAAAACAGCACCAACACCATGAACAATAAAAACAAACAAGACAGTAACATACCTAGCGAAAAACAACCAGGAATTAAATTTGTTAATGAGCATGCTAACATCTACTCTGAAAGTATAATTATTTAATGAAATCAGCCATGGATGACCAAATAAATTTGCCAGCAAAGCAGAGTTTATAAAATGACACTGAGTTTTCTATGCATTTTCAAAATAGGTATAGATCTTTATAAGTGACTAATTTCAAAATACAGTGTCATGATAGACTTGTTTGTATAGAATGGATTTATCTGACTTCATAACCCCATTTACCCCTCTCTGTATGGATTTTATATCAACTACATTTAACTTTCTTAGGGCAAATACTGTAAAAACAATTCACTATATATATTTTCATACTTATGAGGTAAGTACAATATAAATGAGTGGTTTTTTTTTTTTTTTTTTTTTTTACTCCGAGGGTAATTTATTTTTTCACATTTAAGAAATGAAATCTCTAAAATGAGCTCATAGACTCTCTAGAGAAGAATTAATTGTGAAAGCTTTCAGAAAATTGCAAGATTTGCCACATAACCATGAAGAGGGTTAATTTCTCACAAATTTACTCGTATTCAAGTTAATAGAGGCGATGTGGAAGCATCAATAAGATAATTTGACTCTTCATGTTTCCTGAGGTGTAAGAATACATTGTATGCCTAGCAATTATAATAAAAGCATCGAAATTGCCAACAAATAAGACCTCTTAGGTGCTCCTCCTTGTTATTGGAACAATGCAAAATTATTCATGCTCCTTTCTACCCCTGGGGCTTTTTCTTAGGTAAACTCTTTTATTTAGAAGATATAAACATAAGGAATGTGTCTTTGTAAAAAATATTCGGAAGTCCAAAGCATACTTTAGAAAAGCGAGTCCTGAGGATACCTGATAAACCAGGGTCAGATGAAAGCGGAGGAGGTCCTCCCCTATCAGTGGACTTAGAAAGGGGCAGGGAGGAGATAAGAGAGGAAGGGTAGGTTCAGGAGGAAATGAGGGAGATGGATACAGCTGGGAATCAAAGTTGATAAACCGTAACTAATATTAAAAAATAAAAATTATTTGTATATATAAAGAAATTTTTTGTATGCTTTCTTTTTTGAAACTCATTTCTTTCAATTCTTTGCACTCAGAATCATGTTCATGTGTTATGCCTGCCACTCATTTTCCACAGTTTTCATTAAAAAACAGAGTAAATGGTCCAAAGAGTCTTAGCAGTTAGGGAAATTGTTAACTGTTGAGTGCTTAACAGAAACTCTACATTTGTGTTGAACATTCCTATTCTCAGATCAACTCACATATCAGCTGTGTAGGGATGAAAACTATGAGGCCCAACAACCAAAAGGGCTTGGAAGGATCAAAACAATGATATGGCAAAGATTTTAACCCAAATCATTCTGTTTCAAAATCCTGAGGAACTGCTTCTTGAGAAAACTCCAATTACATTTTTGATATGAAAATATTTTACAATAGAAACAATCCCAGCATAATTTTTTTTGAGAAGGAGTGGTATGTAACTTTATTTCAAATATATGAGCCTGACCTTGTCCATAGATCTTCGGTGGCTTATTCTTGATCCTATTATCAAAATTATAGAAGCGTTGGTGAAACAGCTTCCTAAGATCTACACTTGCCCTTGGAATGACAGAATATATATATATATATATTTTTTTTTTCACATTGATTCAGCATTTATATCTCGGATGCAAAAGGATCCAATGAGTAATAATTTACATATATATACATTTTAAACAGCAAAAAATACATGGAATCATGTATCGGTTTGCATTCAAAGGCTCTAGTGGAATACCAGAAAGCAGTTCAGTTGTGAGAGGTGAAATTTTTTTCCCTTTTTTTTTAATTTTTCATCAATTACACTTTATTCATTCTGCATCCCCCCATAAGCCCCTCCCTCCTCCCCTCCGGATCCCACCCTCCCTCCTCCCTCTGCTTGCATGCCACTCCCCAAGTCCACTGATAGGGGAGGTTCTCCTCTCCTTTCTGATCTTAGTCTGTCAGTTCACATCAAAAGTGGCTGCATTGTCCTCTACTATGGCCTGGTAAGGCTGCTCCCCCCCAGGGGGAGGTGATCAACGAGCAGGCCAATCAGATTATGTCAGAGGCAGTTCCTCTTCACATTACTATGTAACCCAATTGGACTCTGAACTGCCCTGGACTACATCTGTGCAGGGTTTTTAAAGAAATATATCTATATATTTTCTAAAAAATATATCTATATATTTTTCCTATACACACAGAAAAATTCCCACTTTTATTAATTTATATTTATTAATTACAGTTTATTCACTTTGTATCCCAGCTGTAGCTCCCTCCCTCATCCCCTCCCAAACTCATCCTCCCTTCTTCATCTCCTCCCATGCCCTGATCCAAGTCCACTGATAGAGGAGGTCCTCCTCCCCTTTCCTCTGATCCTAGTCTATCAGGTCTCATCAGGACTGGCTACATTGTCTTCTACAAAGGGAGAAAATGCCCATTCTTAAGTAATTATTGGATGAAATAATAAACATCCCTTCTTATTTGTTTAGCTCATCCCCTGTGGACTGTTTACATTTGTACCCTATTATCCTCAAACGTTGTTCCAACCACATGATCTATCTCTTCATGCTATTGCCTCTGCTGCATTTTCTGCTTGGTGTTTTCCATGCCTGAAAAGGACACTTCCCAGTACAACAAATGGCTGTATACTCAGTGTAAACATCATTTCTAAGAGATATTTTAGGTCACATTCCTTGGATTCAGTGTCTGGGATAATCAAGCAATTTCTTCTAAGTTCTAAGTAAAGTCATCAGTGAGTTGCCACACGTCTATTAAGAAAGTGCTTTCAAGCTCATTTCTATGGGATAGGTTGAGGAAATAGAAATGATATCAAAGTAGGCAAGTGTATAGGGTCAACCTAAAGGCGATCATGCAAGACAAGTCTAAAATACAGCTTAGATTATGGTTCTTAAAAAAAAGTTAGTTTGCTAATTCATTTAACTATTTAATTATTTTACCAATGGAGACAAAGGATTTGAGTTTTCATATTTCTGTGAACTTCCCCAATCTCATCAAGCCCTAATAGGTGGCCATTTGGCAGCTGTGGTAAATGCAGATTTTTAAATACTGCAGGATTTTTTATATTTTTAATTAATCGTTACAGAATATTTGATCACACTATGAACCCTGAGGCTATGTGGTTTACTGGAAAAACCTGTTTCTAGTTATGGTGTGGCTCAGCCTTAGTGCACACTTTTAATCCAAGAGATTTCTGCTTCAGTATTGTAAGCAGGATTAAGTAAGGTTAAGCCTAGGTCAATAGCCAGAGCAAGCAACCAGTTGACACAGAATGAACTTAAAATAACTATTGAGCATAGAGGAAGCCAGGGTATAGATGCAGAGACACACAGGAAGTAGAAAGGAGGATCATTTGAGGGTTTTTGAGCATCTCTTCCCTTTTGGGAGAGCAGGTGAGGAAAAAGGTCAGCCGGTACTTTCTCTGCCTCTCTGAGCTACCAGGTTTTCACCCCAACATCTCGGTCCTGAGTCTTTATTGGTAAAATCAAACACTTGAGATTTTACTTTAAAAGAAATATTATTTAGTTAATTAATTTACATTCTGGCCTCAGTTTCCCCTCCCTCTGATTATGTGATTCCTTCTCCCAATACTTCTCTATTCCCCCATCCACACCTCCTCCCTTTTCTTTTAAGAAAAATAGAAGCCTCCTATGGATATCAACTAGCCATGCATACGAAGTTGTACTAAGGCACATCTCCTCTTTAGGCTACAGGAGGCAGCACAGTAGAGGGAAAAAAGTTCCGACACGGGCAACAGATGAAGAAAAAGCCCCTGATACAACTGTTAGGAGTCCCCCATGAAGACCAAGCTGCCCAACTATTACATTTGTGCAGAGGTCCTAAGGCAGTCCCATGCATGCTCCCTGGTTGGTGGTTTAATATCTCTGGGGTCCTGAGTGGACAGATTAGTTGAATCTATAGATTTTCTTGCAGTATCTTTGGACCCTCTGATTCTTACAATCCTTCGTTTCCCTGCTCAGAGTGTAGGAAATCACTTTGTTCAGCCCAAAGGAAGGTTTTTGTAGTCACAGGTCTGGTTCTTTAGACACAAAATCTCACTAAAACATAGATCTGCATTTCAGTGTATGATTAGTTCTCTATATCCATTTCAATATTCCTGTGTGTATTATTTTCTTTGACTACTATCATGTCCAAGAGCACTGTAATTCTATTTATGTCATGGACCATTAATGTGTAAAAAGTATGGGGAAAAAATGCAGTAAGCCATAATGTATGGTTAAATGAGAAAGCAATGTTCTTTGCTGCTCAGTCTCAGCTGCTTTGTCTCCTAATTCCAATCTCTGCTCATTTCTTATGCCTTTTCCCCTTAAGTTTACACTACCAAAAATTATATTTGCTGCTTTGGCATCCTTGAAATGCCCCTCTTTTGTGTGTCAGTCCATGGAACTGGAGATATGCATGGCTGTAAGCATCCATGTGGGTCCTGGGAACTGAGACCTGGTCAACTGCAGGAGCAGCAAGTGCTCTTATCTCCTGATATATCTGTCCCTCCAGCTCCGAGAGTTAAACTGTTACAAGTATAAGATCTGTCTCATGCTGAGGAACATATTATTAGAGCTTTACCATATGTCGCTAGGTATCTCATTGAGCAAACTTTAGTCAATAATAAAATTAAAATCAAATTATGTTTCTAGATGAACAAACATTATATTTGGATTATGGAAAACAGATAAGAAATATCTTCTTTGGCTAAGAAGGTGCCTCAGGGAGAGAAGACAGTGTATTTGCTTACCATCCCCAGGTCCTAGCACAGTGGTATATGCCTGTTATCTGAGCCAGTTCAAGGCTAGCCTAGATCACATCATACCGCATTACAAAAGCAAAAATGAAGAAATACCTACCATCGTCAGTATTAAGTCCAATTTTAATGAACTCCCAGATACAGTCTGCAATTTTCCAGTTATTATTATTTTTCTAGAAAGAAGATGGGTTAACCATAGTCTGCTGTTTGAATTTTCAGTTTTAACCATTTTAATAGATTATACTGATGAAACAGTTTTTCTCAGTAGGCATTACATTGTTCATGCAAAATGCACACACATGTGTGGACCCACAGGCAGACACACATACACACACACAGAGGGAGGTGGACAGAGAGAAGACAGAGAAAGATACAGAGAGAGAGAGAATTCATACAAGAATAGTCTCATATTACGAAATTCTGTTTGCAGCTAACCATTCTCTTCCAAGGATTGTGGTCATTGAAATCCTACTGCAGTTTCAAATGCATAGGTGAGCAGAGTGTTGCTCATTAGTACAATGTTTCTCTGAGGCACTTAAGAGTCCCCTTGATGCTTTCTATCGTTAAAGTGATTTATCTGTATTCTTAGGAAGGCATCACTGTGATCATTTTTAAACATTTTAACAAGTTCTGAAGACTACAGGACATTGTTATCACTTTCTTCACACTATATTTGGAAACTTTGTTTTGTATTCAACTCATATGTATACGCACTTAATACAAAACATTATTTTTTACCATTTCTATTATCTATTTTTGTTTGACTATTAGATGAGCTGACTTAGCAAGTTATCATATCCATATTAGTGCTAAAATATTGGAATATAAGATCTCTTGTAACATGCTGATTTAAATACTTAGGCATTAAACCCGTGAAAATTTTTATTTTAATAGTTATGGACAGAACATACAGACAACATTCATTCCATTCTAACATTCAGTGTTAGTTTGACAAACTGTGTCTCCCTTATAACACCTTATTTTTTCCATCTGTAAAATATAATAATCCTAGCACTTAATATTGATGTTGTTAAGAATGCAATGAATAAACTTGTAAGAACTACCAAACTGGATTAGCACAACATTGTTCAAATGATGTGCAATTCATGATTTAGCTACCATAACTATTATTATAGGTCATAATGTTCTAGAAATCATTTTACTAATTCAGTGCAAGTCAAAAGAAATGTAATTATTCTTCTCAGTATATAATTGTAGTAGAAGCAAACATGTTATTCCAAAATTAACAGTGTATTAGGATTATTGTTTTTACTTAGAGTGAGGTTCATTTATAAAAGTATAGAGTATGGAATGGAATTTAGATTTGGGACCTTATGTTAAATTAATGCCTATATATACTCAAGAAACAATCCACTTAAGGTATGATTTTAATCCTGAAGAGATAATGTTCTTACCTTCATAGAATAGTGATTGTGGGCTTACAGTAGAAGATTGGTACCATAATAATGGAAATCTTCATAATAATAAACTCATAATTATTATAATTGATAAAATGCATAAATTTTTAATTTTTGAAGATATTTAATATTTTTATTTGTTCTTTCACAGGAAACATACAGTTTATGATTAGTGCTCTTAAAGTGCTTAATGCTTTATACTTAGTACATTTGCCTTTGAATAGCAAATCAAATCAATTCAATGGTTCAACATTTGTCTTCCGGAAATGATTTTCTGGCAGTGTTCTGCAGGCTCCATGTTGAAGACAGCCTTCTGTGTCCCCATATTTTGCATGGCTGTAGAAAGAATCCGTGTTTGTTTCCCTTAAATTGCAAAGGATGATTTGTCCCCAAGGGTTGAAGACAAAAACACCAGGAGAGATTTAGGTCCAAAGAGGTTCCTCAAGGACTTACCTATTGATAGTTTTGTAACTAAATCATATACAAAACTTCTATTGTTTGTTTATTGAATTACAAACATATTCTTCTCTCATGCACTTCCTCCCAATCACAGTCTCACCTAATACCACTCCTCCCAACTGCCTACCACTTCTTCTCTTCCTCATATCCATTTACCTTCAGAAAAGAGTAGGCCTCCAAGAAACAACTACCACAGTCACCTTGATACCTAAACCTCAAAAAGACCCCTCCAAAAAAGAGAACTTCTGAACAATCTCACTTCTGAACATTGATGAAAAATACTCATTAAAATGCTCCTAAACCAAATCCAAGAAAACATCAATTATATCATACAATGGAACCAAGTAGGTAGGCCTCATCCCAGGCATGCAGGGATGGTTCTATATAAGGAAATCCATCAATGTAATCAACCACACAAGCAAACTGAAATCAAAACAATACAAAACAGAAATATATGATCATCACTTTAGATGCTGAAAATCATTTGACAAAATTCAACACCCATTCATGTTTAAAATCTTGGAGAGATCAGGGATACAAGGAAAATACCTGAATATAATAAAGGCAATACAGAGCAAGCATATAGCCAACATCAAACTTAATGGAGAGAGACTTAAATCAATCCCATTCAAATCAGGGACAAGGAAAGGCTCACAACTTTATCCTTATCTCTTCAACATAGTACTTGAAGTCCTAGCTACAGCAATAAGAAAACTAAAGGAGATCAAAGATATACAAAACAGAAAGGAAGATGTGAAATTATCACTACTCACAGATGATATGATAGTATATGTGAGTGAACCCAAAAATTCTACCAGAGAACTCCTTCAACTGATAAACATCTTCAGCAAAGTAGCTGGATACAAAATTAACCAAAGAAAAAAATTCAGAAACCCAGCTGTATACAAAAGGCAAATGGTCTGAGAAAGAAATTAGGGAAACAAAGCCCTCACAATAGCCACTAATAACATGAAGTACCTTGGTATAACTCTAACCTAGCAAGTGAAAGACCTGCATAAAAAATATTCATGTCTCTGAAGAAAGAAATTGAAGAAGAAATCAGAAGGTGGAAAGATCTCCCATCCTCACAGATCGGTAGGATTAACATACTGAAAATGGCCATCCTGCCAAAAGCAATCTACAGATTCAATGCAATTCTCGTTCAAATACCAACACAATTCTTTACAGAACTTGAAAGAACAATTCTCAATTTCATATGGAAAAATGAAAAAACCCAGAATAGCTAAAATAAACCTGTACAATAAAAAATCATCTGGAGGTATCTCCATCCCTGATTTCAAGCTGTACTATAGAGCAACAGTAAGAAAAACTGCATGATTCTGGCATAGAAACAGACTGGGGGATAAATGGAATTGAATCAAAAATGCAGAAATAAACCCATGTAACTATGGACACTTGATTTTGACAAAGCCAAAAACATACAATGGAGAAAAAAAGATAACTTCAACAAATGGTGCTGGTCTAACTGGATGTCTACATGTAGAAAAATGCAAATATATCTATATTTATCACCCTGCACAAAAGTAAAAGTCCAAGTGGATCAAAGACGTCAACATAAAACTAGACATACTAAGTCAGTTAGAAGAAAAAGTGGGGAAGAACCTTGACCTTATTACCACAGGAGACAACTTCCTAAACAGAACATGAACAGCTCAGGTTGTAAGATCAATAATCAGTAAATGGGACCTAAGGAAAAAGCTTCTGTAAAGCAAAGATCCCTGTCAACAGAACAGAACAACAGCCTGCAGACTGGGAAAAGTTTTTCACCAGTCCTACATCTGACAGAGGGCTAATATCCAGAGTATATAAAGAACTCAAGAAGTTAAACTCTAACAGACCAAACAATCAAATTAAAAAATGGGGCATAATGCTAAACAGAGAATTCTCAACAGAAGACTATCGAATGGAATGGAGGAGAAACACTTTAGGAAATGCTCAACATCCTCAGTCATCAGTGAAATGCAAATCAAAACAACCCTGAAATTCCACATTACACCCATCAGAATATCTAAGATCAAAAGCTGAAGTGACAGCACGTGCTGGAGAGGTTGTGGAGAAACAGGAACCCTCCTCCATTTATGGTGGGAATGTAACCTCGCACAACCACTTTGGAAATCAATCTGCAGCTTTCTGAGAAAATGAGGAATAATGCTACCTCAAGGTCCAGCAATACCACTCTTGGACATATACCCTAAAGACGCCCCACTATTGCACAAGGACATTTGTTCAATTATGTTCATAGCAGTTTTATTTGTAATAGCCAGAATCTGGAAACAACCTAAATGTCCCTCAACCAAAAAATGGATACTGAAATTTACACAATGGAATACTACTCAGCAATTAAAAACAAGGAAATCAAGAAATTTGCAGGCAAATGGATGGAACTAGAAAATATTATCTTGAGTAAAGTAACCCAGAAGCAGAAAGACACACATGGTATATATACAAACTTATAAGTGTGTTGTGGATCATTAATATTTATTATTGATTTATCTTTTAGTTAAGCAGTTTTTATTCATAAACCAGCTGTATACCCAAATCACCACACAGAGACTAGGATTTATTTAATTAACCTAGAGTACAATGCTGGGCAACAGTTATTTCATTCTAAACCTCCAAGCCTGCAGAGTATCCTACCATTCATATTTCACCCATTATTCTTGCTTTAGTAGGTCCAGTTCATCCATCCTCATGGTTCGAAGTCCTCTTCTGCCCATCTCTACTCTCCTGGTTCCAAGACCTCTCCATCGATTTTTCCTCCCCTCCAGACCAGGATGTCCCACCCTATTCTCTCCATTGCTCAGCATTGTGGCTGGTTGTTTTATTGACATGGTGGCATGTTTACACAAACTTGAGACAGGTGATGCTTAGAATAACCATCACAATGCAATATTTGGATTGAATCTAGATAGTGGTGTAGAGAAATCAGTATTTGAATGAAAAAGAATAAATTGTATATATTCCATAAAAATGTTATACCAACATAAGTGGATATTAGCCATATAAAATAGGATAAACATACTAAAATGTATAGTCTTAAAAAGTTAAAGAACAAAATGGACCCTATGGAGGATGCTTAATCCTCATTCAGAAATGCAAAAAGAATAGACATTGGAAGTGGGAGAAGACAGGGAAAGGACAGGAGCCTACCACAGAGAGTCTCTGAAAGAGTCTACCCAGCAGGGTATCCAAGCAGATGCTCAGACTCATAGCCAAACTTTGGCCAGTGTTCAGGGAATCTTATGGAAGAAGAGGGAAGAAGAGGTAGATAAAAAGACCTGGAGAGGATAGGAGCTCCAGATGAAGACCAACAGAGCCAAAATATCTGGTCCCTGGGGGAAGGTGGGGTGGTGCTGTAGAGAATGATGAATCAACCAAGGACAATGCATTGCTCAAATGTAGTCCAAGGGCAACTCAGTCTCCATGGGGTTCCCTAGTTTGGGGAGCATGGGCAGTCTCTAGCATGAACTTCATGGTTGCCTGCTCTTTGATCACCTCCCCCTGAAGAGGTGGCCATATAAGGCCACCGAGAAAGAGGATCCAGACAATACTCATGAAACCTGATGGGCTGGGGTCAGATAGTATGGAAGGAGGACCTCCACTATCAGTGGACTAAGGGAGAGTTAGAGGTAGGGGATAGAGGAATGAAGGGTCAGACCAGAAGGAGATGTGGGAGGGGCCTATAGCCCGGAGAGAAAGTGAAAAACTTGTAATATACAATATATTTTTAAGAGCCATCATACTTGCAGGAGTGGTTTAAATTGAGTCCCATGTAATGATTAAAACCATATCCAAAATTTTTCAAAAGTGTCTAAGAAATATGACTGCAGAACCCAGGAAATTTTATCCGAATTGACTGCCACATGTCAATATTTGTTCCTCTTATAAGTCCTAATGTAACTTTTTCTAGGTCTACAAATACAAAAAAAAAGGAAAAAAAAGTCCCAACTTATATGAAGATTGTATATGTGATAATTTCTGTAAATGAAACCCCTGAACATTCTCATAAACATATTATACTGCCAAATTATATCATAATTAATTACTTTTTGCTTTTCCTTCAAATTGTTTTAGAATTGCATGGCTAACACTTTTAAAATTAATCTTCAAATAAGTTAAAACGATATCTCAGAAAAACTCCTCATTTGTTGATGATTTAAACTCCAAACTTCTATGCGGTGTTTCAGAACCTGGTAAACATATTCTAACAAACGTGTCTACAACCCAATTATATCTCTATGCCTCATTGATCAGCATGTGTGGAGCAGAGTTTCAAGAATGTCTGCAGCTGATCTGTGTGTTGTAACTTTCAATCCTTTTTTAAAAGCGCCTTGCGTAAACTGGAATTGCGCCCTTCCAAGCATGTTTCAATTAAATTCCAATATAGTTTAAATGCTGTTGTACCTTCCACCAACCTCCCCATTTTTCTCTTCTCTCCTTACCTATCACCCTCTAATTTTCATTAGTATTAGGGCCAGGATGACATAATCATTCGCAAGGTTTGATGGTCTTTTTCTTAATTTTTTATTTAACTTTTATTAATTACACTTTATTCACTTTGTATCACCCCATAAGCCCCTCTGTCCTCCTCTCCCGATCCCACCCTCTCTTCCCCTTCTTCACTTATGCCCCTCCCCAAGTCCACTAATAGGGGAGGTCCTCCTCTCCTTCCTTCTGATCTTAGTCTCTCAGATCACATCAGGATCTGTTTGTCATCTTCTGTGGCCTGGTAAGGCTGCTCCCCCCTCACAGAGGGGTGATCAAAGAGCAGGTCAATCAGATTATGTCATGTCAGAGGCAGTCCCTCTTCCCATTACAATGTAACCCACTTGGACACTGAACTCCCATGGGCTACATCTGTGCAGGGGTTCTAGGTTATCTCCATGAATAGTCCTTGGTTGGAGTATGAGTCTCTGGGAAGACCCCTGTGTTCAAATTTTCTTGTTCTGTTGCTCTCCTTGTGGAGACCCTGTCCTCTCCAGCTCTTACTATTTCCCACTTCTTACATAAAAAAAGAGGTAAAAAACCAGAGTTACTGCTACAAGACGAAACAATGAGTGGAGGAAGCGAAGGGTAGAAGCTACAGTGACTCACTCACACCAGAGGCAGAGAGAGAACCACTCACTCCAAAGGCACCTGGGCAAGGGGCTTAGAAGGCAGATGGTTAAAGAATAAAGTGAAGTGTCCAGATAGGACTGATATGACTGGAAAGACTAAAGAATGAGCTTCCCTTAACCTACATGAATGGTGAACAGGAATATTTTTTATTTGAGTGTTTAAAATGTATGAAAGTTTTGCATATGTACTGATATGCCTTGGGAATAAAAATCACATGTAAATACGAAATTATCTTGTTTCAGCATGAAGGAATGTTTATGCGACATTCTTAATTTTATGTAGAAAAAGATATTATAAGTAAACTTACAGCCATGGCATCTTATTAGTATATATCACACTGTGAGTTGGAAACATTTGGAATTTTTGTTATTTTTGGTTGTTAATGTTACCCAAATGGATGTTATTGGGTGATGACAATGGAAGGATCTTTTCAGATGTTTGAGTTGGGAACTGATTGATTTGGGAGATATTGTGAATGACATACATTGTCTTTACTATTTAATTTGTTTAAAAATTATTGACATTAATAGCTCCATAAAAACTGTTGGAAATTTTATGTAACTGATTGTTACCAATAAATATAAGGAATCTTAAATTTGCAGATGACTTAAAGTGCTTGTTTAAGCAGGTTATGGTGGTATCTTGTGTTAGGAACTTATGGAAACCTCTCTGGAGTACAACAGTACAAACATTAATTCCTTCTCTGCTTCGTTTGATTCTACTGCATTTGCATCACAAGGTGAAAACATAAACTGAGAAGAGCGATAGAGGCATCGCTCTTTTGCCAGGTTAGGTTGGCCTGCTTTCAGCATCGGTGTTAAAGAGAAGGAAATATTTTGGGGAGGATGGGGAGCAAGTAGGAAGTAAAACTGACCTTGCTGCCTAGTCTCCTTGTTAGCTATTAACAAGTTCAGATGAAACCAACTATGCCTTTTAGAAAGAGAGAAACTCTCAAGTTGTTTTAGAATTTGCATTTTCAAAATTAGTTCTTTTTTGAATCTCAGAAAAGGCTTAGTGATTCCTACATGAATCCTGCTGAGGCATGGGAAGGGGGAGGAGGTGAGCAGTTTTCAAGAGACTGAGGCAAAGCTACTGCTTTTGCTTTAGTATTTGCTAAATCAGTACTTTTCGGGTACTAACCACCTTCAAGCATCCACTGTCACCCCAAAAATAAAGCAAATAATACCCTTTTTACTCAGTAATAATAAGGAGAGGTGAGGAAAGATATATTTAAAGCATAAAATGTTTTATATAAATAATGTTTCGTAACTACTTAGAAAATGATTTGTGTAGCAGGAAGGAAAACAAGACATTCACTTTTTGGAGAAATCCTTGTTTAATCAATTAGTTAAGATTAAGCGATGATTTAAACTGAGTATTGATGTTTTTAGCAAAAGTCCAAGACATGTTATTTCTTTTAGCACCTTTGCCTATCAAGCACAGATCTTGAAAGGCAAGATAATACTGTCAGAACGCATATGTACCATTTCAGCCAAGGCACAGACAAAATGTCAAAGCCTGTCTTTAATTGTTGACAGTTTGTTAAGTAAAATGACTCTAAATATCATTAATAGCCCTCAAGGAAAAAAGGTTGTTACAAATTGATGTCCTGAGGGACACAAGCTGTAAAACAGAGTATCACGCAGTTCAGAAAATAATGAATTTTAACTACTGCTTCATCTAAGTTGGAAATAAGATGGACCTTAGTATAAATTGAGTCTATAAATGCTCATCCCTGGGTACTGAAGAGATGGTTTGGTGGGTAAAGTCTTTGCTGCACAAGCCTGAAGAGCAGAGTTCAGAACCTAAGTAAAAACCTGGGTGCTGACATACATCCTGGAGGAGCTACTCAGCTCAATTCAATCCTCTTAGCACTTGCTAAATGCAAAAATAAATATCTAAAGTATGTATTTTCTTATTTAAAAGATGAACTGTGACTATTGTGCAGACTGAAAACGGTGATTTTTTTTTAAATATAAATATACATATGTATGTGTTGCCTAATTACACACTCCTTCTGGAAACTAAATTACTGAGAGGTCAAAAATAAGAATTAAATGTTTCTGCTTTATGGTGAATGTTTTCACATTACAGCTTGAACATTTTTATACAGCTTATTGATATTCCTTACTTGGACTCAATAAAAGCTTATATACCTAAATTCTTACCATTAGTGGCATTCCCTCTCTAAATTATCCACGCTGTTAACATGACACCTATTTTTTATGCTCCTAATGCCTGAAGTTGTGCTTCTCAAAACTGATTGTGGTGTACAGCATTAGGAGCCCTGACAATAAAGTAAAAAATAACATTATGGCACCATCTAGTGACCTAATATTTCCTTTTCTCCTTTTGTTGTTCAGCTTGAATGCATGCATCTCTATTGATTACATAAAGCTTCATGGGCTTTTAGTTAGGTGCAGCTAGCTGTCATTTATCTATGTACTTACCAATGGATAAAGCCAACTGGTGTCAACAAATGGAAACTAAAGGGAAGAAAACACACAATTTCCCACTTTGTAAAGCAGAAAATGTAACATGAGAATTTAGAGTATTTCAGACATAGCCCGGTTCTGTTAGATCCAGATGAAATTATAGAAGGCAATGGAATTATTTGACATTCATATTTGGAACTTTATAAGACAAGTCCATGTCTAAAACACTTTTTCATCCACAAGTGAACTCATAGTGTTGGTCTTACTTTTCCCTTCAAGCAATTATAACAATTTGTAATAAAACAACTTAATACGAGGGAAAAAATACTGCTACAGGAAAAACATGTCCACAATTCTAAAAACAAGTCTTCATTAGTATATGCCTATCTGAATTCTCATTGCCAATATAGACATATTAATAAGCACATTAATATTCAAATGACATAAATGATTACCTTCACTATGTCTCATAATGTATTTGTGAAGCTTGTTATTTTTAGATAAGGCTTCATCTAAAGAGCAATAGATACATTTAGTTTTATGTGTTTGTGTAAAAATTTGAGTTATTTGGGTATTAACTCATTTTCCTTTTTGAAATATCCTTTAGGTTTGTTGTGAGAGGTGGGATTTAGGAAGTGCAACTTGCTAAAATTGCAATCAGGAACAGAGTGTTTAAGCCGTGGCAGACTTGACTGGCTTCAACTTCACATAGGTACACTGATACTCAGGTTAGCACCTGTAACACCAAAAACACTGAACTCTGTACTTTTTTTACCAATGAAATGAGGACATGGGTTAAATAGCATCACAATGAGTCCTTTTAAATATAATGCAAAATCAAACAAAACACTTAGAAAACAAAAACTCTTTAAACTAAGTATTTTAATTAGAAAAACTGAAAAGGAAAATAAGGAGTAACTGACATATTGAATTAATGATTTACCATCTGAACAAAAGAGACAACATCAGCTATGGACCCCTGCCTCTTACCTCTCACTCTCTCTTTTACATTTTTAATTAATTTATTTTTATTAATCACAATCTATATCACAGTTTGTAGCACAGCTGTAGCCCTCTCCCTCATCCCCTCCCAACCCCACCCTCCTTTCCTCTTCTTCTCCTATACTGCTCCCCCAGTCCACTGGTAGGGGAGGTCGTCCTCCCCTTTCATATGACACTAGTCTATCAGGTCTCATCAGGAGTGGCTGCATTGTCTTCCTCTGTGGCCTGGTAAGGCTGCCCCCACCCCTCCGGGGTAGATGATCAAAGAGTTTATGTCAGTGACAGTCCCTGTTCCCATTACTAGGGAACCCTCTTGGATACTAAGCTGCCATGCACTACATTTGTGCAGGGGTTCTGTGTTATCTCCATGCATGGTCCATGATTGGATTATCAGTCTCCCCTGTGCCCAGATATTTTGCTTCTCTTGTTCTCCTATGGAGCTCCTGTCCCAAGACCTCCAGGTCTTTCTATCTTCCCCTTCTTTCACAAGAGTCCCTGCACTCTGCCCAAAGTTTGGCTCTGAGTCTCAGCTTTGATACCCTGCTGGGTAGAGTCTTTCAAAGGCCCTCTGTGGTAGGCTCCTGTCCTGTTCCCTATTTTCTCCATCTTCCAATGTCTATCTCGTTTGCCTTTCTGAGTAAGATTGAGCATCTTACTCAGGGTCCTCCTTTCTTAGCTTCTTTAAGTGTATAGATTTAGTATGATTATCCTATATTATATGTCTAATATCCACTTATAAGTGAGTATATACCATGTGTTGTCTTTGTGCTTCTGGGATACCTCACTTGGGATGATCTCTAGTTAAAAAATATGGAAAGCTTCATGAATTTACATATCATCCTTGTGCAGGGGCAATGCTAAACATCTCTGTATTTTTCCAATTTTACATGTGCTGCCACAGCAAGCACTTACTTCTCTCTCTTGCTCTTTCTCTTCTTTCTTACTCTCCTCTTTCTTTGTCAGGGCACCCCATCCTCCTACCATGCCTCACTATCTTTTTCCCTTTCTCTCTTCTTCTCCATCCAACAAACCTCTTTCATTTAATATCTGTTATGTGCTTCATTTTAAACACTAACCTCTTTCTGCTCTCTCTTTCTCCCCACAAAAACAGAGCTCCCTACCCCTGTATCAACCACCCCCAGCACATCAAGTCACATCAGGATTGAGCATATCCTCATCCTCTGAGGTCAGGCAAGATAGCGCTGGTAGGGGGAATGTGATCCAGAAGCGGGCTATAGCACCCATATTAGAAACCCCACTCCTCCACTCAACAGGCAACCCATATGAAGACCAAGCCTCTCCTCTGCCACATATACAGAAGTTCAAGGACCAGATCATGCAAGCTGGTTAGCTGATATCTCAGTCTCTGTAAGCCCCTATGGTTAGTTGTCTCTTTTGGTCTTCTGGTGATGTTCCTGTCCCCTCCAGGTTCTTCCATCTTTCCTCCAATACTCCCACAGGACCCCCGAGCTCCTTCCCATGCTTGGCTGCAAATCCCAGCATCTGTCTCCATCCACTGCTGGCTTGAGCCTCCCAAAGGATAGTCAAATTAGGCTCTGTCTGCAAGCATAGCAGAGCATCATTAATAGTGTCAGGGGCTGGCTCTCTAAAATGGGGTGGGTTTCAGGTTGGGCTAATTTTTGGATTGACATTCCCTCAATCTTTGGTCCCATCTGTATCACTGCACTTCTTGTAGGCAGGATAATTTTTGTATCAAAGGTTTTGTCAGTGGGTAATTGTTCCCCAACTCCCATCATTCCTGACTGGCTATTAGGTGGCTTTTACACATCATACTCATGACAGAGAGGGATGAAGAAGCTGTGGGTGACAGAGAGGAATTGTTGAAGCTAAACCAATATCAGGAAGTTTAAAAAGACAATGCAACACAGTAGTTCAGTTAGCATACCAAAGAATTTGTAAATAGCCTAGACTGAATCTGGTTCCACTATCAATAGTTATAAAGATCTGGAAAATGTAATTCATACCTATAAATATCACTCTTAACTGTCTGTTGAAAATACTATCATAACAACATTAATTCTCTTAGAAAATGGTTTTAAGGGTAGTAACACAGTAAAGCATGTGCCATAGATGAGAGAACCCAGTAACTGAACAGTAAAATATAGCCAGTAATGGAACCTGCTGTGCAGGCTACTACCACCAGCCATTTTCTGCTGCATTGTATAAATTGTATATATTGTATAAATTGTAGATTGTATAAATCAACTGATATTACGTGAGTGTTTCTTTAAAAACAAACTATCAAAAATCCCTGCATGAGAACTGTAGTAATTTGTTATACTTGTGGAGAAGTCTGAATGTGGTATTATTAGAGACGCTCCTAATGAATTGCTAGAGACACTCTTACAGACCTCTGTTACTGTTTTTCAGGAATGAGTTAAGAAGAGAAAATGTTACTGTAGAAATGTTGTTGGCAAATAACTATGTTACAGAGGTCATTTGAAGGACTCTCTTTTTAATAAATTTTTATCTTTATATATTAATAACAGTTTATTCATTTTATGTCCCAGCTGCAGCCCCTTCCTTCATTCCTTCCCCAGCCCACACTCCCTCCCTCATCTCCACCCATGTCCCTCCCCAAGTCCACTGATAGGGGAGGTCCTGCTCCCCTTCCATCTGACCCTAGTCTATCAGATCTCATAATGAATAAGCTGCATTGTCCTCCTTTGTGGCCTCCCAAGGCTGTTCCCCCGTCACGGGGAGGTGATCAAGGAGCCAGCCACTGACTTCATGTCAGAGACAGTCGCTGTTTCCTTTATTAGGGTACTCACTTGCAGACGGAGCTGCCATGGGCTATATCTGAGCAGGGATTCTAGGTTATATCCATGAATGGTCTTCTGTTTGGGTATTAGTCTCAGAAAAGACCCTGGTCCCAGATTTTTTTTTGGTTCTGTTGCTCTCCTTGTGGAGCTCCTTCCTCTCTAAGTCTTACTGTCTCCCCCTTCTTTCCTAGGATTCCCTGCACTCAGCCCAAAGTTTGGTTTTGAGTCTAAACATCTGCTTTGATACACTGCTGGGCGGAGTCTTTCAGAAGCCTTGAAGGAATCTTTAATAAGCTACTACTAAGGAACACTGAACTAATAAATAGCACTTTTTAAAACTGTATAATAAAACAACCAAAACCAGAAGGAGGAGACGAACATGCAGTAGATGTTAGCAAGGCAGGCTAAGTTCATGTCTCAGAAGGTCTTGCATTTATGGGGGTTATCTACGTGAAAAAGAAAGGATACTGCTACTGCCTGGTTGTACATTTGTCAGAATCTTGAAAAGAAAGGAACAGGTCCCACAGTCAGGAGCAAGGTGGGCTCGATGCCTGAATGGAAAGATTGGGACAATTTATCTAAGAGCAGCAATTAAAGGAACTAAATAGTATAAAAAAACAATTTGTGCCTCACAATTCCGAGGCTGAGAAGGCCAAGGAACGTGTAACAACAGGTTCTGTTGTCTGACAAGAACTTTTCTCAGTTTACAGCACGGTGCCTTAAATGCTCTCTTTCTTCAAAGTGTAATGCTGTTCCCTCACATTTTAGTAGATATAAGAGGACCAAGCAAGCCAACTGCTGTGTGAGCACTCTGTACAGTTACCGCTCCCAAGGCTATCGATAGCTATTGGGTGTCAACAGCTGACTTAAAGAGGCATGCATTTATCATGGCCTATACAAATAATTCTGTATGTTTCACACTTAAATGCATATGTGTTCCTACTCTCTACTGTCTCCATGAAAATTGTGTTACTCTGCTATAAAATGTGTTGCCTAATATTTAACTTGAACAATTTTATCAAAGCCTGTCTTTCTTTTATTTTTTGAGAGAGTATAATAAAATTTTTCCCCTGCCATTCTTGCTTCACAACTCCCATGTATTCCTCACTCCTTCAAATCCATGTATCACTCTTCAGTGTTATTGCGTACACATATGTTTATATGTGTCCATATTTATAAATATAACCTCCTCATCCCTAGCTACAAGTGAATACATTTAAGACGAGAAAAGTATCTAATTTGTCTGTCTGTTTGCCTGTCCTTCCAGACATTGCTCTATTAGTTGTTTGCGATAGTTGTGTGGCATGCAATATCCATCAGTCATGAAAACTCTGTAAATTTATATTTTTTTCATGTATGTTATCCTCATGAAGTAGGAAGATTCAGGGGATAAAACCTTAATTTGTTCTTTGGATGGTTCAGACTTAAATCAATAAAAGTTTATTTAACAATACTCACTGTGTATTAGTTTACTAGATGCACCTTAACAATAACAAAAGCACAAATACATAAACAATAAATGTTTCTGTTTTCATAGCTTTGGAGATTAGAAGTCCAGGATTAGGTAGACATGAGTGTTTGTTTTCTGTGCACCTGTCTCTTTCACATGTATATTTTGTCTCTTGTGGTTTCTTCACACAAACTGTTTATGTGCATTCTTATCTCATCTACCATGAAGAAGCTGGACAGACTGTATGAGGTATCATGAACCACAGTGTCATTCTTACCTAACCATTTGCCAAGGATTTGTTGTTTGTTTGTTTAATTTATATTATTATTATTATCATTATCGTCATCATCATTACTGTCGTTGGGGTGTGTGTGTGTGTGTGTGTGTGTGTGTGTGTGTGTGTGTATAAATGTACATGTTCCAAGGTTTCCTCTATGCTTTCTAGGGATAAAGATTAGGCTATTCATTTTGTGCTTTTACTGTGAAGGCATCTCTCCAGCTCACTAATCGTTCCCTTAAATGCTCTGTCTCCAGATGAAGCCTTAGTCAGATGTACAGAAATTTGAAGCTACAACATGAAATTTTGGGAAGACACTGTGGAATCTGTAATGTCTCCCTCTCTAGCAATTTAGGTTTTCTGCTCTTCTCACTTGCAGAATATATCTTTCTTAATCTTAACTGCTACCCGAGTCTTCACCCATCCCAGAAGCAACACTGAATCCCGGACATTTTCCCAATGTCATCTAAGTGAATAGCTGCTGCAGCCTGAGAGATAATTCATCTTTAGTCAGAAGCTTTAGCTGGCAATAAACTCATTAACCCAAGTTAGGTCTGCTTCTAAGCATAAAGATAGACAAGCATAGAAAAGGCATTTCCATTTCAAATCAGGAAATAGAACAGAAGAAAGAAAGAGAAAATAGAATTTAGTTTAGCATCTAAAGCAAATCCAAATCACAGATGGGAGAATTTCATTTTGGTTTTGAAACTAAAGAACAATGTTCTTTGGTTTGATTTTCTGCCATGTAGATTTACTGGGTGGCTATGTGACCATCTTTGATCCGTTAGAGAAGATATCTTCACTATGACCTACCCAGTGCTTTAAGTAGTCTTATTCATGCAGCAGCCAGTAGAACTTGTGTTCATAGTCTTAGACTGAAGCTCTGAAAAGTTGTGTGAAATGCCAGATCCCTTTATTGCATTTCACATACACAAACACACACACACACACACACACACACACACACACACACCGATAGTAATGTTAGTGATAATAACAACAGTAATAACAATTATATAAATTAAACAAAAAAAATAGCAAGTGATTAGGTAAGAATGGCAAGGTTCATGTTCCCTCATCTGGTCTGTCCGACTTCCTCACTGGTAGATGCAATCTGAATGCACAGAGGTGTTGTAAATGCACATAAACAAGTAGTGAGAGGAAACAGCAAGGAGGAAATTTACATGTGAAAGAGACGTGCACAGAAAACAAACACCCATGTCATCTTAAATCCTAGACTTGAAATCTCCACAACGATGAAAATAGAGACATCTGTTGTTTAAGTACTTGGAGCTTGAAACATTGCTTCACAGACTTCTCATGATTGATGAATGCCACACCATTATGGAAAAACACAGCAATGTCTGGAAGGACAGGCAAACAGACAGACAAATTAGATACTTGTCATATGGTTTAAATATCAGTTGGAGCTAAGGATGAAAAGGTTATATTTATAAATATGTACATGTACATATATATGCATGCAATAACAATTAAAAAGATGCATAGATTTGAAGGAGTGACAGTTATATGGGAGGTTTGGGGAGGAAGATATCAAGAGGAGAAATTTTAAGTATAGACAGCTTCACTATGCTATGATAAATCAGAAATTACCTCATTAGTGACATGGATTCTGTAGCGCATGTCCAAATATCTATGCATAGATTATTGTTTTATAAAATATGAACTGGATTCCGTGACACTCTTTGTATCCTACACCCATATCTGGCAATTTCCCAAAAGGCTTATCTTATTATACACCTGTATATTTTTAGAAAATGTAAATTAGACAAAGTGAAGGAAACAGTAAAGGAGGTAAGGAAACAGGGAGGAAGGGAAAGAAGAAATAAATAGATATTGAAAGAACAAATAATAAAGTTATTCATTGCAATCTCTTATGATCTTTTATCTAAATAATTATTTCCATATTTATTTCTCATTTTGTTCCTCATCTTATTTTTCTGTGTTAGATAATAGGATTGAAGGCAGGAGTATTTCTGCTCAGTTACACAAAGAGTCGGGATAATACAATTATGATAACATAAGAATGGATTTGAGAGTTTACTGACACATAGAATTTGATTATCTCTTTTATTCACTTGATTCACCAGTTTTATTTTCTTTTCTCATAACTGAACCAGGAAGAGGCAGTCATCTTGAGAGAGTGGTTATTACATTTTTTTCCATAATATTTTTAGACTCAGGTAATTCACAATTCTGATAAGGTTGGGGGCTTCTCAGATATTGAAGTGATTGCCAGAAATGAACTCATTTGAGGACTCCCTCTCCTCATGTCACAAACCATTAATTCAATAAATTGTTAGATTACTAATATTTACCTAACCATCTAGAGTCCATTATTATGATAACACCAACCATGTGACCTTAAATATTTACTGACAGAACCGTGTATAGGACCTTGCCTTTGCTTGCAGCATGAACAAACTTCCGGAGTTCTACAGAAAGAACAAATACTTCTAAGGTTTTATTTTAGTGTAGTAAAGACTACTGCTAAACTATATTTCTTTCAATGTTTACTAAAAAATATTTCAGTATGAAAAATGGGTGTAGATTCTCATTTACGTATGTGCAATAGCATCTAAACCAAAATGTCAAATTGTCATATTCACTAGCCACTGCCACCCACTTAGAAAATAAAAATATTTACAGTTAGACTATAACATCATTTGTACTTATTTATCTGCTAAGATTTGAGATTTTTAATTAAGCACAATTCTGGAATATTTAAGTAAAACTGAATTGGTCAGATATCTAATTTGGGTATGAGAGACTGAAAAAAAAATGAAAGTATTATTTTTAATTATATAGAAAGATACTTTCCCATGAAAGGTTTAGCATATGCGGGAATAAATAATTTGGGAATGGCAGGAGCACCAAATGTCATATTGTAATACAATTTGGTGGCTCTATTTGTTAATGTTTGTTTTCCAGTATAAGTATTTCAAATAATGTCCATAACGTTAATGATTATCAGTGCTCAGAAATAATAAGCCAATATTTATTCAATCTTTACTCTGTGACAGGATTTCTTACATCATTCACATGCAGTGATATATTTAATTCAAACATTACTTTGTTTGCTTATCTTCCCATGACAGAAATGAAACACCAAACATAAAATCTCAGGTTATCACATACTAACAAAGTAAAAAAATAAAAATGAATACTTGCATTGGCCAAAGTCACCCAAGTAGTGTCAGGCATGGGTTCCATCTCCTGGACTGGGCCTTAAATCAAATCAGGCATAAGCTGGTTACTCTCATAAGGTTTGTTCCACCATTGCCTTAGCATATTTTACAGGCAGGACAAATTGTAGATGAAAGCTTTTTTGTGTTTGTTTGTTTTGTTTTTTGTTTTTTGTTTTGGTTGGGATTGATAGAGAACATCCTGCTGTTTTGGTATTTCCATGAGACCCTTTTGCCCAACAACTCAATTGGATGAGACTCAGTTCCAGACCCAGAGTCTAAGCTTTGTTTGATAACAAGAGATGCACAGGAGGCTTCAATAGGATTGCTATCATATGGTATAGGATGTTTCCACTCTGCTAGGTTTCCACACTGTCCTTCAAACCTCTTCAGTTCTCTCTGCCATTATTCTCTCCCTTCACTCCATCTTCCTCAAGTTCCCAGCAAATTCTTCAATTTCTCACCCCTCCAATAGCATAAAATCTATTCTATTTCTCCCTTATGTGAGAGATACATGTGTCCTCCCCCTCATCCTTTCTTCTATGCCCAACCTCTGTGGGTCAACAGATTGTAGCTTGTAAATTCATTTCTAAGTGAAATAGAATTATATCACTTTTCTTCCTTTCATTTCTCTAGCCTGTCCCAGCTACCCTCTTTCAAACTATCCTGTGCTTCCTCATTCTCATTGATAACTCATTTTTCTGATACTCTTATTGTTAATACATTTATATTTATTTATATATTCATGTGTATAAAAATGTTTATAGATGCAATATGCTGAGCCCATATTTGTTGCTTATTTATATATTGTTTCAAAGCTGGCTCTCTGCATTTGATGAACACTAACAGTTTTAATGACTATCATATTCCTAGCAGAGTACTGAGCACTGGAATAAGACCTTGGACTCAGATATAGCCCATGGTAGCTAAACAGAGAAATAGTGACATTTACAGAGGTCTTAAACCAAATAGACGTAATAGATGTCTACAGACCCTTTCACCCAAACACAAAAGAGTATTCCTTCTTCTCAGGACCTTCCCCAAAATGTAACATATAGTCAGCCACAAAACTTTCAATGAACAACAACTAACATAAGTAAAAGTTCTATGGGAGATTCAGAGGGACTATTATAATGAGAAAGCTGCTCATTGAGATGCTTACAGCTAAGGATCCCCTTGTGGGAAACTAGGAACCAAAGAACTAACCAGGGCAGAGATACAGAGGTGAATGTGAGTTGAAGATGTCAGGGTTATACATTGTCTCCAAAGCAGACTCTCTGGAAAAGCATTTAAAATAGGGAACTTTTTGTGGTGTCATCATTAATTTCATAAGTTAAAAATAATAGGACATTGGCCTACTAATTCACACTAGACCTATCTTTGTAAATAAGAATATCAAATACTTAACATATACATTCATAATATCATTTTAATTCATGTAAGTTTATAGATTCTGTCTACTTCGTATTATTTATAAAACTTTTAGGTCTCTGCCTTGTTAAAATTTACCACTAAATCTGCCCAAACATTTATTTGTACAATAAAATTCTAGTTAAAAGTGTAAGGATGTATTCATTAATGTTGCTTCTAAACTACATTTTCTATTCAACTTGAAAACAAAAACAAACAAACAAAAAAAACCCCTTAATTCCTCTTGGAAGTATGCTTGATTCTGCTTTGACAATTTTCTAAAGGTGAGGTTTCTTTCTTCTTTCCTGTTCTAGAGATTATAAATGCCCCGACCCCCAGTGATCCCACACAGAGTATTCCTGTGTGTATCACTACAACTGTGACAAGGCAGTCTGTCAAACTCACTATAGTTAGGAAGCCACCCCAGAGATACTTTGGAATTTTGATATATGCAGCAAATGCACGGCATGCAACTTTGTAAATACAGTTTTGTTTGTCTAGAAATTTAAAGTAACAAAAATGTACCTAAAATTCTTCACCAAAAAGTTTTTCTTAATTTAAAAGACAAGTGTGTATGTGTGTGTGTTTGAGAAAAAGGCAGAGAGAGAGAGAGAGAAAGAGGGAGGGAGGGAGAGAGGAAGAAGGAGAGAGAGAGAGAGACAAAGAAAGAGAAAGAAAATGTTTTGGCAAACTTCTTAGAACTATCAAGAAATCGAAATATAATTACGGGATTTATCTGGTTACTATTTCTATAACCCACCAGGATTTTTTTTTAGAATGAAAAGAAACCATTTGTAAGTTTTGATGCTCAATAATCTAAGATAAATAAAGCCCCACTGGCTTCTGCTCAACTTCCAGACATAAAGTTTTCATTAATTTTAAGAATAAAATCTCACAATTAGATAATTTTACCTCAAAACACATGACAAAAGAATGTGGAGCTTATAGATTTAGTAAGTTTTCAATACATGTTTCCATGTTATGATGTTTAGTTTTAATTGTCAGCTTGACACAACTTCAAATCACCTGGTATATTAGCTACTTTTCTGCTGGTGAGATAAAACATCATGAACATTGTAACTTAAAGAAGAAACTGTTCCTTGGATTAAGGGTTTCATAAAGTTAGAGTCCATAGGGGCAGAGCAAAAGCATGGCTTTGGGACCAGCTGACAGACAACATTTTGATCTGCAAATAGGAGGCAGAGAGCACATTGAAAATAAGAAAACTGTGTTTTGTTTGGTTGGGTTTTTTTTTTATTTCTTTTTTTTTTAATTTCAAAGCCAACCATGTGAAGTATCTTCTTGAACAGGGCCACTCCCCCTAATCCTTCTAATCCTTTCCAAGCAGGCCACTAATTAGTTGAGACTTTATGGACCATCTTTATTCATATCATCATATTCCATTCCCTGGCTTCCAGAATTAAATAGCCATACCAGAAGGAAAAATGCATTTTGATCACATGAAGAAATTTTCACAGTCCTCCAGTTTTTAATACTACTTAAAATTCCATGGTTGAAAGAGTTTTCTGAGACTCTATGTAGTGTCTTAAAAGTAATTTCAGGAGAGGAGGGAGGGGCTAATGGGGGGATACAAAGTGAATAAAGTGTAATTAATAAAAGTTAAAATTAAAAAATGAAAAAAAATTAAAGACAAAAAAAGTAATTTCATAAATCAAAAGGCAAACTTCGTACTTCCAACATACAGTAGCATAGAATATACATTATCATTCCAAAACAAAGGAATGGGGAAATAGTGAGGAAATATTGAACCAAATCAAGAATGAAACCCAACATGGTAAACTCTTAATCTTTTAGTTCACATCTAGAAATGAGGTAACCCTGTCCCTCCAACTTTGCTGCCTGGGACACATCTCTCTGTTGGGCTGTTTCCACTCCCTGTGAGCAGCTATCCTTGGAAGATAACCCACGATTCTGTGCATGTCCAACATCATGGGGTTTCCAAACAATCTAGGCTTCACTTTCACAGCTTCATGCAATGGCTTCCCAGACCTCTTACTTTCTCAGGGCCTTCATCCACAGCTTTCCCTATGATGAATTGCCTAGCTTCAGTAGCATTCCTTAACTGCACAGTAAGATCTCATAACCCCTTTACTTGAGAATCCTTATGAATCTAAAACTATAACTACATGGATTATGCTGCCAGTTTGGGATAAAGCCTATTATTCATGTACTATTTTTTTTTTTGGCAGTTTTCCTTTTTAGAAGTATAGAATTCCTTAAACCTTTTCTTACTTACCTTCATTTGGAAGCTTTGTTGGGTAGAGTATCCACTCACATCAAGAGGCTGCCTTTATCATATTAGTCATTTCCTTAATCTCTCTTTTTTTTCAACATAATCCTTGACTTCAACATTATATTTCCTTATGTCTTTTTTATTTTCTTGTTCTTTAAACTGCAGGTTTGCATTTCTTTGCAAACTTGTTCTTCTTCACTGCCAACCTGCTTAAGAGTGAATTTTAGCAATGAGACAACATGGTCTATCAGTTCTGTTCATCTAAAGAACCCTGTCCAATACAGGCAAATCCTTAGGACAAGTGCAGAAGGTAGGTATTGTCTTTGCCAAAATATGCCAAAACAATGGACTGTCTCTTTCCAACTGCAATACTGATAACCCTCTGAAACATCTTGAGCTGCATAGCTTAGCACTACCAGTTTCTGTAAATCTTACTAAAATGTCACTTTAAGTTCATTTTACAGTGTTCAAACATTCTGTTAGCCCCAAATTCCAAATTCTTCCTAAAAAATAATAAATAAATAAACAATAATAAAAATGACTTAGTCAGAACTTTCACAGAAATAGCCTATACCCTGTCACCAACTTCTTTATTCATTACGTTTTTACTGCTATGACAAAACCCCATGACCAAGGCAACCTCCATAGCAAAACATTCAATTTGATTTATGCTGTCTGAGGATTAGAGTTCCTAATGGTGGTGAAAAGGCATGATGGCAGGAACAACTCAGAGCTGACATCTTGATCCACAAGTAGGAGGTAGAGAGCACATTCAGACTCACACAGGTTATTTGATCCTCAAAATCTACCCGCAGAGGCACAGATTCTCCAACAAGAACATACCCTGTAATCTTTCCCATATAGTACACTCATTAGGGTCCACGTATTCAAACATATGAGTTTATGGGGACCATTTTTATTAAACCCATAACACTTGAGTAGAGAGACTCTGAATGAGGAGTCACCTAGATCAATTTGGCCTGCCGGTGCATTTGTGTGAAATTATTTTGACTGTTAATTGATTTACACCCACAATCCCAGTTTGTGGTCTGGGACTTGCAATTTCTTAATATAATTTAATTTATTATTTTTTAATTCTTCACACCTTTATAAGTTAGTTTTGCAAACTTACAGGTATGTGGGAAAAATAGGCATCATATCAACAATAATCACATGACATAGTTAAAAATAAGGAAATATTTTAAAAAGTACATTGCAGAGAGTCAGGCCTGGCATAAAGGTGAAGAAAGGCATTTCTGTGACAGTGAAACTAATGTTGAATTCATATGAAAACATGAAATGAATGTCCCTCATCCATCTTATATCACTGTATTTAGGAAAAGCATTCTAATGCATGCTGAATAGTCAAAAGACAAAATAAGCATTTAATTTTTCATGCACTTTATGGAAAGTTCAAATATTCCTTAATAAATAGAGTCTGTGAAGATTTAGGTTATTCAATTAAACATGTAATATATAACATTTTTGTTTATTTTAATCATTTATTCACTTTTTGATTTTCTTTTCATTTTTTTTTCTCTCTAACATGAACTCAGTAGCTGGCTCTTTAATCACCTACCCCTGAGGAGGGGGCAGTCTTCCCAGGCCACAGAGGAAGATAATTCAGCCAGTTCTGATGAGACCTGATAGGCTAGGGTCAGAGGGAAGGGGAGGAGGACCTCCCCTATCAGTGGACTTGGAGAGGGGTATAGGATGAGATGAGGGAGGGAGGATGGAATTGGGAAGGGATAAAGGAGGCGACTACAGCTGGGATACAAAGTGAATAAACTGTAATTAATATAAAATTAATTTTATTTTATTTTGTTTATATATTTATTTATTACAATTTATTCATATAGTGTATATATATTTATATAATTTTTCTTGTGTTAATAATTGCCATGACCTGGTTTATTATTTTTGCATTGTTTTCTTTCCTTAATTTTAATTTTATTTTTTATATTCAAATATATTTTGATTGATGATGATGTAAATGATCTCCTGTGGTTATTTTTAGTATAAAATGTGTTTTTTTTCTGATACTTTATCCAAATGCTTGTGTTTCTTCATCTAGATTGTTTTCTTCTACACAGCATACGGTTGTACCACAATTCTGTGTATGTGTGTGTGTGTGAGTGTGTGTTTGTATGTTCTTCCAATATGTGTCTTTTGGTTGAAGAATTCATTGCATTTATATTTAAAGCAATTATTGGTTAAAAGACATTTACTCCTGCCATGTGCTATTCATTTATTTATTCTTTACAGTTTTGAGGGAGAGTTGCTCTTGTACCTTTTGTTGAATTTGTAACAAAATATTTAAATTACTTTCTTATATAATTTTATATATCTATGTCATTTGTATCATATTATAAATGTATTTTTGCTTATATCCTGCAAATTTCATGATTTCCTCGTTGTTAATTGCTGAGTTGTATTCCATTGTGTGAAAGTACCACAATTTCTGTATCCATTCCTCTGTTGAAGGACATCATAGTTGTTTTCAGGTTCTGGCTTTTAGGAATAAAGCTGCTACAAACATGGTTGGGCAAATGTCCTTGTTGTGTACTTGAGCTTCTTTTGGATATATGCCTAGAAGTGGTATAGCTGGATCTTGAGGAAGCAGTATTTCTAATTGCCTGAGAAAAAGCCAGATTGATTTCCAAAGTGGTTGTACATGTTTACATTCCCACCAGCAGTGGAGGAGGGTTCCCCTTTCCCCACAACCTCTTCAGCATGTGGTGTCACTTGAGTTTTTAACCTTTGCCAGCTAAAACCCCTGCTTGGATGTAGCCTATGGTAGCTCAGTAACCAAGTGGATTTTCCTTATAAGGGGAACAGGAACTATTTCTGACATGAACTCAATGACAAACTCCTTTACTCCCTCTCCCTCACTCCCACCCTCGAGAGAGGAACAGTCTTGTTAGGCCACAGAAGAAGACAATGCAGCCAGTCCTGAAGATACCTGATAAGCCAGGGTCAGATGGAAGGGGAGGAGGACCTCCCCAATCAGTGGACTTGGAAAGGGGCAGGGAGGAGATGAGGGAGGGTGGTGGGATTGGGAGAGAATGAGGGAGGGGGCTACAGCTGGGATACAAAGTAATTAACATGTGATTAATATAAAAAATAAAAATTAATTAAAAAATAAAGATAAATAAAAAATAAATGTATTTTTGCAGCTACCATTGGAAACACATTTTATATTCTGATGTTTACAAAACTATAATTTGAATTCTGAACAACATATTTTCAGTAAAAGATAAAAATTTTCAAGTTACAGATCTATTCCTTTCCAGGTTTGTTGCTGATATCATAGAATAACTTGTTGATTTTGTGTTCATAAAATGTGTAGGTAAAATTCCTGCTAATGCATTAACCTCTTAAATTATGTAGAAAAAACTTCAGTTACAAAATATTATTACAACCAATCTGCTTAAATGATTTTCTACATATTTACATATTACAAATTCTTATTTCCTCATTGGCTTTTGAGTGCCTTCATAATACCCTTTAGTCCAATCATACATGAACCTCACAAGCATTTCTTGTAGGAAAGTTCAACTAATCACAAAATTTATCAGATTTTTCTGATATGACAATATAAATTCCTCCATATTTTCAAGGTCAGATTTCTGTTTGCCAAATTGTTGATTCAATGTTATTTTTTTCTCTTAGTGTTTGTATTATGGCACAACATTACATTCTAAAAATTTCTTGAGATAAGTTATAATGAAAGTGTTGATGAAAGCTTATAAATAATACATTACTCTCCTATTACTTGCCAGACTTTTTCGCCTTTCTTGAGTTTTTATTTTCATGTGTATTGCTGTGGATCTCTTTCAAATCATCTTAGCTGGAGTTGGTTTGAGCTTCTTAAACATGTTATATTGGTACTTTTATCAATTTTGTGAATCTTCAACCACTGATTAAGAACTATTTGTGCCTTTTCTTTTTCCTTTCAGGATTTCAGCAGTAAGTACATTGATCTACTTGATGTTACTTTATTAGACCTTAGGGTCTGTTATCTCTTGTCAGTGTTTGAAGACTCAAAAATTTCTATCATTTACCTTCATTTTTTTTTTTTTTGATGCTGCCTGCTCAGTTTCACTTTGGGTCCCATTTAGGAGGTTTCCATTTCAGCTATTACACTATTAAAATCCAGAGTTTCTTTTCATTACTTTTGTGGTTTTGTTTCCTTTCAGTGATACTTTTGTTTCGTTGAAACATTGTATTTTTAACATTTTTATAGTTTTGTGTGCACCATTAAAACAGTTACCTCAAAATTTAGTTCATTTTATCTGCCATCCATATATCTGCTCAATTTACATTTCATTCCTGGGAAGGCTTTCATTGTCTTATTTTTTCCAATTACCAAATAAGCATTTATGCATATTTTTGATATTTATGATTTCTTTCTCTTGTTGTTGTTTTGAGAGATGGAAATTTGAATTTAATAATGTAGAAAATGTAAAAAACAGATTTCATTCAATACATAAGATTTGGCTATATTGTTATTGTTTTCTGTTGTACTTAATGTGTTTACTTTGATTCTTATTTATTTGATTATATGTCATCTTTGTGTGAAAGGTCAGCCTGAGGTACAAGTTAAAGACCTCCTCAGATAATTACTGAGCTTGTAGTTTTCCATAGGCATACATGCTCATTTTTTCTTTTGTCACATGTGAACTTGTCAGTTCTATGTTGTATAATTTCTGATTTGCAGAAGTATGGAAGGACAAATATTCACAATTTGAATTTCCTAAAAGTCTCTTCAGCCAGAGAGGAAGTTATGTCAACAGGGAAACAAGTAGAAAACCAATGACACTATATAAGATATTCTATATTTATTAACAAGAAACCACCTTTGCTTCTCTAAAAACTGATACAGCATTTCTTCCATGTAGAAGCTCACTTATCATGGTAGATTTACCCTTTTGGTAAATTTAGATTTATTTCCATTATTTTAACCTTTTTTTATGAGGACACTAAAGAACTATATTCAAATGCTTTTGCGTGTTCAAATATAAATCTTTTTATGAGAAAACAATTTAGTTTTTTAATATAATTTTTTATTTATTACAATTTATTCACTTTGTATCACAGCTGTTACCCCACATTTGTCCCCTCCCTTCCTCCCTCATCTCCTCCCATCCCTCCTCCCCAGTCAACTGATAGTAAAGGACCTCCTCCCCTTCCATCTGAACCTAGCTTATCAAGTCTCATCAGGACTGTCTTCCATATTCTTCCTCTGTGGACTCCCATCAATGGGACATGATCAAAGAACCACCCACTGAGTTCATGTCAGTGATGGCCCCTGCTCCCCTTACTAGGAAGCCCATTTAGAACCTGAGCTGCCACAGACTACTTCTGTACAGGGGTTTTAGGTTATTCCATGAATGGTGCTTGGTTGGGGTGTCAGTCTCAGAAAAGACCCCTAGGCCAGATTTATGGTTCTTACATTTGAGTTTCTTCAGGAATGAACATAACCACACTTGTAGCTGAGCCCCAGATACAGGGCCAGATAAGAGGTCTATATTTTATGTTTGAAAGTTGTATATTTGATTTGAGAGTGGAAGAGATTAATAAAGATTTTTACCTCTAAATTTAGAATTCTGGTTTGTTTTTTCTTTTTTGAATGATGAATATTAAAGATTAACCATTGGCAGATGTTTTCAAGTTTTACGTTTCTTACTATGCCTTGCACCTATTTAATGTTTTTATATATCTCACAGTACTTTAATATTTTTAACTGACATTTTTTCAAATAAATGAAAACTAATATTAATTAAAAAAATTAAAACAGAACTATAGTAAGACTCATTTTGAATGACCAGAGGTGATTCTAGGAAATAGCAAACTTTTGGTAAGAAATTTTGAAAAGAAAACCTACTTTGTTTTAAATTTTAACAAAGAGATTTTCTAAGTGGCTTTCAGTTCCATAAAATAGAAATCTAAAGAATGGCTTCATTCATTTGCATGATGAATGACTATTCACAGTCAGTTCTTTTATTACTTCTAGCCAGGCAGAAAATAGCTCCTTTGCATACTTCTGAAGAAGCTGATTGTTTCTCCTTTTTTGTGGGGTTGTTTAGAGTTTTCATTCTCTGGCATGAAAAGATGACTGCTATTGTGAGTTCCTTCGGTGATAATTAGTCTTCTATGACAGCTGATTATGTCCCCACAATTTATTAAAACCCTTCATTTTCATACAATTATCAAATTCACTACTGGAAGGCCACATTCAAACTGAAAATTTGCATGTAATTGTTAATTTATTGGAAAAAAAAACATATGAAGAAATTTGGTTGGTGGGGTCAAGTGTCAATAGGTCACATATACAGCATAAAATTCTTTCCTTTTGTAAAACTGTATATTCAAGGATAATGATAATTCTTTAGGAAATGAGATAGAAATATTTTTCCTTCTGAATTCTGATTATAAAAAGGTGTGAAAATGATCTCTCTTTCTCTCTGCTCTAGCTTTACATTAGGAATGCTAAGAAGTTCTTTTATTATTTATTTATTTACTTATTAAAATTTATTCACTTTTGCTGTAACTGCAAAAGTGTATTCCCTCTCCATCCCCCTCTCTCTTTTACTCCCAGTCTCACCCACTCTCCATCTTCTCTCCCTATGCCCTTTCCCTAGTCCCCTGATAGGAAGGACCTCCTCCCCTTCTATCTGAACCTAGCCTATCAAGTCTCATCAAGGCTGGCTGCTAATAAGTTTTAGCATTCCTGAGCATTGCTTAAACTCAGTACAAATCTAACATGACAATATTGAATAACTTTATATTATGGAGTTGATAATTCCCCAATCGTTTTCTATTCTGTAGTAAAATAATTAATTGTTTCTAAAGTTTAATAGTCAAGTTTAAGGGAAAACTTTTTTTAATTTAATTTAATTTTTTTATTATTAGTTACATTTTATTAACACTGTATCCCACTCCCTTATTCCCTCCCAATCCCACCCTCCCTTCCTCATCTCCACCGTGCCCCTTTCCAAGTCCACTGATAGGGGGGGACCTCCTCCCCTTTCATCTGATCCTGTTTTATCAGGTATCTTCAGGACAGGCTACAAAGCCCTCCTCTGTGGCCTAGCAGGACTGCTCCACCCTTGGGGGGTGGGGAGGTCAAAGAGCCTGCCATTGAGTTCCTGTCAGAAATAGTCCTTGTTCCCCTTACTATGGGAAACCAATTGGTTACTGAGCTACCATGAGCTTCATCAGAGTAAAGGTTCTAAGTTATATCCATACATGGTCCTTGGTGGAGTGTCAGTCTCAGAAAAGACTCCTGTGCCCAGATATATTTGGTCCTTGTGGAGCTCCTAACTTATTACATTGTGTGTGTGTCTACTTCCCTTGGTGGTGTACGTGTGGAGGACAGAAGAGAGTATGCAGGTACCTATTTTCTTTCAAAGCAGGGTACATGAGATTGACTTCATGTTATCAACTTTGGTGGTGAGTACTCTTATTCTTCTGAGTAATCTCCATGTGCCCCCAACCATTGTTTCACAATGGAATGTTTACTTTTTTAAAGATAAAAAGTAAGGTCCATGAGGCAGAAGCTGAGTGTCAGTACATCTGAAATAATTTCATCTGTTCTTAATATTCCCTTAGCATGCTTGATATCGTGTTTATATATCTAACCTATGCTGCTTATTTTTCAGCAAACTGATATATTTGTTTAATTAATATAGTTTCATTTAAGTCTTATAATATTTGTATGAAGTGACACCATCACTATTCCAATTTCACAGGTGAATAGCTGAGCAAAGTGAAGTTATTTTCCTACTCAGTTAAAGTAGGGCAAGTTTGAATTCACAAAGTCATAACAAGATTATCATCCGTAGCTTTTAAATCTGTGATAGTCCCTGTAAATTCTATTGTTGTTTGATTCGTCAAAACACCTTCAGTACTCGATGATTATTTTTTTTTTGTTCATGAACACTTATATAACAATACCATTTTATATCTTAATATGTGATGGACGCTCACAGTTCAAAGATAAATTCTGAACAGTGTTGCACATTGTTCATGCAGCTTCTTGCTTTGGCTCGTGCCAATCTGACAGTTTAACTTATGCAATTTCCTATCTTTTTTAAAGTTCCAAACTTTAGCAATATTAAGTCACATACAATCACCAAAACACATCATCCTTTGCCTAGCACTGATTATTTTTTGGACAAGGTCAGTATATCTCTACTTACACCTGTGGAGTCCTTCTTTAAAGAGACAGAGGTGAAGTGATGCTTTACAGGTGAAGTCTTGGAATTCCTTGGAACCTGAGTTCTTCATGAACACAGACTGCAAATTCAGTGAACATTTGCTTTTCATGAATGACATCCAACCTTACTGTTGTCATATGGACACAGTTTAAATCCCACCTTCATTATGAGATTCTTGAGGACGAGAATATGATGATAGTTTTCATGTATTTTAAATTAAAGTGGGTGCTTCAAACATGATGGCTCTTTCCTCAAGGCACCTTCTGATGGTACGCTGTGTGTTAACAGGTTCAGTAACTGGGTACTTTTTGCTGTCCACTGTAAACATACCCTCCATGATTGGAACACAAAGCAAGCAGGATAAGGAAGCCATGTCAGCATAGGAAAATCATGTCATTTTAAAACTTTAATGATTTTAATAAATATTTTATTTATAATTTATCAAATAATTATAATTTGTAAAACATAATTTATAAAAATGTTTTGAAAATTATTCCAAAGGGCCACATTTCTCCTTAGGTTTTATGATTGAGTAAATATTTGACTTTCTAGGTTCAACAGTAAACATGAGCTACAGAATTTTTCAATGAAAACAGGAGCTTGGGAAGCCAACTTTCAGTATATTAATGTGAAAAACGCAGCTTTCATCTTAAAGGAAATAAGAGTTAGTTTAAACTGGAGCCATTTTGAGTGAATGTGACTTCAGATTTCAGTTACTCCCAATTTCATAATCCAATGTGGAAAGAATATCATACATTATAAGAGTTTTATAGAACAAAGCCATAAATCCATAGAAGGTTAGAATACATTGGTGAGTACATTGGCAGTTACAGCAAAATGGCGGAAGCGATTCTATAGGCCTAAGAATCCATGTGATGACAGTCATAGCTTTGGGATTTGTAGAAGCTGCTAACCTGTTAAGTTAATAGATTTCAAAAAGTTTTTGCCTTTTAGTCACAAGAGGTGAGCTCTGACACAGTGATAGGGAAGAAATGACTGTTGCAAAAGCTTGATTTAGCCTAAGATAGGGCAATTTCCATCTGTAGTAATATTCTCTTCTCTCCAGAGAACTGAAGTTCTCACCACTCAATCAGTCTCTCCAGACAGTTTCTTCTCAGAAGTTCTCATTCATAAATGAAACAAGCCCAATTACTCCTTATATTTCCAGTGACTATAAACTCTATCATTTCATGGTTTTTTTTTTTAATCTATTACTTTCTGAGTCAAAGACTAATAAATTTTACCAACTTAGTGGTTTAATCAATCGATGTTAAATCATCCCAGAGTTTTCTGAAAATTCCAATCAGATACAGGCATCTTAAATGATAAAAGGAAGTGGTAATGGAAACTCTGTGCGTTTATTAAATTTGAAAAATGGGTAACTTCTGCTTTAGCAAAGCTTCTGGAGTACAGATACTGCCTTCCTTTCTTCACCGGAGGATAGCCAAGTTCCAAGAAAGCGATATGCTAAGACTGTAGCACCAAATAACTTAAGATTTTTACTTCTATATTTCACAAGACTTAAACATTATCTGAACATAATGTAAACATGCAGTTTTAATCAAAACTTGTGTCTTTTACAACTGTGGGAAACTATATTCTCAGAAAGTGAAATGAATATTTCCATAAATTCTGTGGCCTCTAGATGGTTAAATAATAGCAAATGAATATTTATCATTTACAAACAAGTCATACAAATCAGTTTTGAATACTCTAAAATATCATAGAATATTCCTTGATTTGTCATTTCTTTTCTTGACTAACCCGTTCATCTTTTGTCAACACTATAGTCTGCCTATCACTCGTCCATCACTTCTCTGTCTTGTTAAAGAATCTGTGAAATATAGAACACTATGAAATTCACCCAGTCCATCAAATGTTTCACTTGCATAATTTGGTTAAAAAAGATTCAGAGCATATGATTAAAATAAATATTCTGAATATTCTATGAATTTTAAAAAGTTGAATTAATCATAGGACTTTAAAATATGACAAAGATAATTTACTATAAATATCAAATTTTAAATACAGCATTTTTATGGGATATTGCTTGTATGGGAGAGGTTATATATCTATATTTAATCTCTAACTGAATTTTGATATTTATAGTTATGTCCACATCTTATGCTATTTCTCTTTAAGTATTATTAACGAAGCATTTTCCTGCATCGTAACCAGGTTAAAATCACTATTTAAATTAATTATGACAGCCATATCAATTAGACATAAGAGATTTCTAAAGCTAATTAGAGTCTGAGAGTTTTTAATTTGACGTCTGTCTCTGTGTAATATGTGCTTTATGCATTAAATTAATGAAATTAAGCCTGCATCATTATAAATTTCCACTTTCATAGTTCCATAAGTTTCACAATTACATGCCATATTTGAATGATAATTGAATGAAACTAAGTAATTAAGTTCGCATCAGTATTCGTAGAATTTTAAGAATATATCTTTGACTTTCAAGTCTCAAGTCTTTCCAAATAGAAGTCAGAAGGACACAAGTATTTGGTACAAAACCTTCTAATCTTTGTAAAATAAGGATCAGAAGCGCTGTGAAGGAGATAAGGTACAGTTAGCAGAAACATGCTGATTTGTTGTAAAACAAAATAAGACACCAATACCAAAATGTATTTGAAACCTGGTTTAAAAAAAGAGCATGATTTTAAAATAGTTACAATTAATCTAAGGTGACTGTGTGAGTTCATATTCAATAAAAACATACAATAAGTTTTAACTTTTAAAATTTAAAGCTGATTATTTGTCTTTTCTGCATATATAAGTACATATATTTATTTATATTATGGTTGTATCATATAATGTTTTGAAATAATGCTTTAATATATTCTGGAAAAAAAACATTTAAAATGAAGAAAAGAATTAATTTACATGCAAATTAGAATAAAACATGATCTATGAGAGGACTGCAACCCTGCCTTTAAGATTTGCTTTTGACATTTGTGTTTTAACAGGCAATTAAAATTTAATTTGTCCTGTAATGAAAAGCAAATCCCTTTATCCTGTTTCAGCAGTCTAAAGAGGTACAGACTCTATTACAAAAGAAGACTGTGGCTGAAGGTTTCTTGTGGCCCCTTGACCTTGTGTTGTGAAATTGACGATAATCCAATCAAAGAATTGACATGAAAATGAGTCTGCATATAAATGATTATGAGAACAAAGACATTGTTTTGCATAAAGAGGATCACTGGCCACATGCTACGGACACATTTTGATGAAAATTTTATTTATTTATCTATTTATTTACATATCACAATGAGCCAAGTGTTGTATTAGCATAGCATTAGTTTTTGAAATACCTAACAAGAGTTTGTACCTCAGTAAGAGGTAAACAGGAAAAAAGGTGGGATATGATAAGATGTCACAATTGCAGTAAGAAATTGGGTGAAAAGGCTGAAAAGAAATAGAGGATAAGAGCCTTTATCACAGCAGAGATGCAATATGTCTAAGTATTTGGTTAGCTGGTATTCACCCACTCTGTATAGCTGTGTATACTGATTTCTTTAAGATGAGTCCAGAATTTTATAACATTTAAAGTAATCCACATAACCAATAATGAATGATGCATGCATCTAGTCTAAATATATGTTTCATTAGTTTGGCCTATGATTTCTCAAGAAAGTGAAGGATTTGACCTGGGAATCAAGGCTATTTACAAACTAAGATTACAGTACTTCAAGACAGAAATTGTGATACATTTACACAAATGTATTTTTCAGCTATTTTTTCTTTTTTAAAATATTTATTTATTGTTTTATTAATTATAGCTTTTTCACTTTGTATCTGAGCTATAGCCCCTCCCTAGTGTCCTTCCAACCCCACCCACCCTCCCTCATCTCATCGCATGCCCTCCTCAAGTCCATTGATAGGGGAGGTCCTCCTCCCCTTCCCTCTGATCCAAATCTATCAGTTAGCATCAGGATTGGCTGCATTGTCTTCTTCTGTGACCTCACAAGGATGCACCCCCCTCAGGGGGTGATTATCAAAGAGAAGGCCAGTGAGTTCATTTCAGAGACAGTCCCTGTTCCCATTACTAGGGAACCTACTTGAACACTGAACTGTCATGGGCTACATCTGTGCTGGGGTTCTAGGTTATCTCCAGGAATGGTCCTTGTTTGGAGTATCAACTATTAAAATCAAGAAAATCGTGAAATTTGCAGGCAAATAGTGGAAACTAGAAAAGATCATCTTGAGTGTGGTAACCCAGAAGCAGAAAACCACACATGATATATACTTACACATAAGTGGATATAAGCCATATAATATAGGATAAACATACTAAAATCTACATTCCTAAAGAAGCTAAACAATATGAAAGACCCTAGGGAAGATGCTCAATCCTCTTTCAGAAGGATAGTCGCTATAGACTTTAGAAAAAGGAGAAAATAGGGAACGGGACAGGAGCCTACCACAGAGGGCCTCTGAGAAACTCTGCTGCTCTAGGTATTGAAGCAGAAGCTCAGACTCACAGCCAAACTTTGAACAGAGTACAGGGACTCTTATGAAAAAGGGGAAGCTAGAAAGACCTAGAGGGAACAGCAGCTCCAAAAGGAGAGCAACAGAGCGAATAAAACTGATCCCTGGGGGCCCTGCAGAATCTGATACCCCAACCAAGGAACATGCATGGAGAAGGACTAAAACCCCAGCTCAGGTGTAGCCCTTAGAATCAGTTTCCAAGTGGGGTACTTAATAAAGGGAGTAGAGGGTTTCTCTGGCATGAACTCAGTGGCAGGCTCTCTGATCACCTCTGCCTGTGGGGTGTAGCCTTTCCAAGCCACAGAGGAAAACAATGCATCCCATCCTTATAAGACCTGATAGTCTACGGTCAAATAGAAGGGGAGGAGGACCTCACCTATCAGTGAACTAAGAGAGGGTCAGAGGGGTAGAAGATGAAGGGAGGGTGTGATTGGGAGGAGATGAGGGAGGGGACCACAGCCAGGATACAAATTGAATAAATTGTAATAAAATCAATCAATCAATCAATCAATCAATCAATTAATTAAATGGGTGTTCAAAAATATATCAGTTTTTTTATGGTATAGTAATTGTTAGGAAGAACTACTTAAAGTGTTCATTTACGTGTTCAGCAAAACTTGGAAAATGACTTGCTGAACATTTCTTTGACAGATAAATGTCTGAGTTACAATGTGACTGTTTTATAGGTAAAGAAAATATCTTATCAAGGGTTTCATATGAGCCAAATTCCAAGGCAGTTCCAGAATACTCTTGCTGGTATGCAGGAAGCCTAGGAATAGTTATAACTCCTGGGTCCCCATTATCTCTCACACTTTAATTTCCTTCTCAAGCTCCCACCTGTGGATCTGTAATTAATTCCTAAAACTCGTGATTTCTGGTCTCAGTACAAGAACTTATGATCCATTAAATGATTGGTGGTGGCATTGGTGGTCAGGTGTTTCCAGGACCCTAGTTATTCAATATAAGTTTGGCTAAAACAATGTACGTATTGTTTTAGCTGACTAAAGCTGACTTCTGAACAAGTCCGATGTATTTCTGGAAAGATCTTGCTTAATCGTTGGTTGCAAATTAGAGCAAATGTAGCAGACACTCTACAGGATTAGTCATTGAATCTGTCAGTCAAATAGATCTATTGCATCAGACATCTGCAGCAGTGTTCTCAAGGGTGGGAGGGAAGTGCTGCTCCCTAGCATAAGAGATTTCTGTTACAGCTTTTTGATCTTTGTGAATTATTTACTGGAGCTGGTTCTGGGAGGTGCAAAGGAGACTCGTGTATATATCACATCTCTTCTTGTCATTTTCTTAGGCCCCATGAAAGAAAGAAAAAGTGTATATAGATAGATATGTTCGTGATCTTGCAACATTTATTAGAAAAAAATGTTTGTGCATGTATATATGAATACATCTCTCTCATAGAAAGAGAGAGAGTGAGGCACTCTCACATGGACATTTAGTGGTGTTTGTGAAGGTTAGTAAAAGAACTTGAAACTTCTGGAACTGCAGCTAGTTGCCCCATGTGGACTCTGGGTCCACTTGACAAGCAGCTACTATACTTAACCACTGAGATGCCTTTCTAGCTCCTATTATAGGATACTTGTTGTGTAGACCATTGATAAACAAAGCAGAAGCTTTAATTTCATTTATTGCAGAGGCTGAAATGAGCCTTCTTCACAAGCATGGTAGTGATACTAAAGTTAATTTAATTGTGGAAGCTTTCATTCTGCCTTTCATTTTGAGAACAGTTTTGTTCCCAAAAGTCTCCACATTACAATTGATGTACTCAGCCTCTAATCCTTTGCATTCTCAATGAGTATAAATGTGGCCTGTGACATTCTTTCTGAAACTGTTTTACGTCTCTATGAAGTCTAGGGTTTGCTTTCTATTAAAGCTACAGCCTACATATACACTTGCTTGGTGTGCAGTTAACATACAGGGGCACTCAGGGTTAATTATAAATGGTAATAAGTTTAATCATGATGAACTCATTTGGTCTTGATGTGGATGTCACCTTTAATTCCATAAAAATTCCATTGTAATTTAACAGTAATTAATGTCCACTTATCAATGAGTGTTACAGCAAATTAGTACAGAAGTGACAGGTAATGTGCTTAAGAAATGCTTAATAGAAGAGGGAAAAAAAAAACAGCATTCATTAGGTCATTTCAAAATACAACTTCGAGAGACATCTTTATTATTGAAAATATAAGATTAAAATCAGGCAAAGTGGTAATAATTAGGCATGATATTTGATGACAATTTGTTTGAGAACTAATGGGGTTACAATAAACATTAGAAGTCTAGATTTGCTTGGATTACCATTTTAACATAAATGACATTAAGGACATAGAGCTGTTCTTATCATTACACGTAATAATAGAGCTGCTGAATTTTCAGTAATGATAATCATGAACCAATGGGCTCATTCAAGTAAAATAAAAGTATGTTTTCCTATGTAAAAAAAGTGCTATTAGCCATCTTTGAAGGCATTATGCTCAGATATCATTTTTCCATTTCTGTAAATGACAACCATTAAATGCAATCATAGCTACATGACAAGACTATTTATATTACATCAAAAGGAAGAAAAGGATTAAAATGAATTTATTCCAAGGTGTGATTTGTTACTCCTTTTCCTCTTATGAAGGCACAGATGGGACAGCTTCCAACCTAAATACTGAGATCTGACCTCATATTTGAATATGTTAATGCAATCCGGTGTTCTTGGAGAAGCACGAAAACCTCTCTTTTTTTATCTAGAAATCCCAGAGGAATGTTCGGTTTTAGAAGTTCAGCTCAAAAATTTCATTTCTTTTCATCTTTTTTCTTTTATCATTTGGAATTTCCTGATAGCTTAGAAGGTCTTCTAGGTGCCTGAGGTTTGCATGACAGTAGAGAAAAGGACTTACAGACTATTTCGTATTACCTAGATCTTTTAGAAGCAAGCTTCAACTACACGGAAAGCTTTCTTGTTAAAGACAGACATTTTCTATAATGGAAACTCAAACTGCGTACTTTAGGGAAAAAAAAAAAGCACTAAATTCTTTGATGACATGTATGTTTCTTTATAGTTGTGAATATAACATATGTTGCTTAGATGTTTAGAATCATCTTAAACCCAGAACAAAAACATCACTAAAACTTTCAGCTCAGGCCTTTGGATTTGTCCATCAACACAACTGTTTTTTACAAATTTATCTTTTTGGTCTTGGAAATATGCCTTCTGCCTGAAATCTTCAACAGTATCAGCATAAGTACACAAAGAAATGAGTTGTGTTGCTAGCATAATAAAATGATTCACAGCAAATACTGAAATTTAACATGTCATTGTTGGTATTTAAGTATGGCAGATGGCAATCGTACCATACTTAGATAATTTTGTGAGACTAACATACTAAGTTTTGACAGGATTTTTAGCAGCAGGTGAATATTAGTGTTTTCTCTGGCACTTCATCTCTATTCATCTCTGAATTCTAATCTTTTCATCTGCTTCCTGACAACTCTTAGTCAGTTAGTTAAGTCAGTGAATGAGTACTTTGAATGAAGACCGGAAATGAAATCTGCACCACATGTGAAATGTAATGTTTAAGACCAGGGAGGGAGTGTGGGGTTAGGGAGGGAATGAGGGAGTGGGATACAGCTGGGACACAGAGTTAACAAAATGAAACTAATAAGAAAAATAAAATTAAAAAAAAGTTGGATTTTCATCCATAATGACTGTGTCAATAATAGGAAAGCTATGGCAACAAATCTTGCCCTGCAATGAAGTTTCATATTTCCTTTCTTGACTATATACTGTTTAAAGGGGGAGACAGAAAGACCTGGAGGGGTGAGGAGCTCCACAAGGAGAGCAACAGAACCAAAATATCCAGGCAAAGGGATCTTTTCTGACACTGATACTCCAACCAAGTACCAAGCATGGAGATAACCTAGAACCCCTGCAGAGATGTAACCCATGGCAGCTCAGTATCCAAGTGGGTTCCCTAGTAAGAGGAACAGGGACTGTCCCTAACATGAACTCAGTGGTTGGTTCTTTGATCACCTTAAGAGAGGGGAGCAGCCTTACCAAGCCACAAAGTAAAACAATGCAGCCAGTCCTGATGAGACCTGATATGCTAGGGTCAGAGGAAAGGAAAGGAGGATCTCACCTATCAGTGGACTTGGGGAGGGGTATAGGAGGAGATAAAGGAGAAAGGATGGGATTGGGAGGAGATGAGGGATGGGGCTATAGCTGGGACACAAAGTGAACAAACTGTAATCAATAAAAATAATTTAAAAATATTTATCTATTATTATAATTTATTATAATTTATTTACTTTGAATCCTGGAAGTAGCTCAACCTCATCCATTCCCTGTCCCACCTACCCTCCCTCTTCTCCCCCTATGCCTGTCCCCTAGTCCACTGATAGGAGAGGCCCTCCTTGCCTTCTGTCTGACCCTAGCCTATCAGGTATCATCAGGGATGGGTACATCATCTTCCTTTCTAGATGGCAAGGCTGCACACCCTAGAGAGAGGTGATCAAAGAGCTGGTCACTGAGTTCATGAAAGAGACAGCCCCTGATCCCCTTACTAGGGAACCCACTTGGAAACTGATCTGCTCCATAGTTTTTGTCTATTAGTTTCTTGTGACCTGTCAGGAATGTATATCTCTTTATTTTAGTTCTTCAACAACACTATACAAGTCAGTTTTCCATGCATGTTTTCTTTATGGGCTATATATTGTTTAAAGAGAGTGTGTGGTAAGTATCTTTTTATTATGTACATTGCAGTATGGGTAAGGCAATAATGACTGAAGAAATCGTTGCTGAAACAATGGGAAAATAGATCAGCTCATGTTCCCAATCTAGGCATCTGCCCGTATATTTATTATAAGAAATTGAAGGGGGAGGGATAGCTTGTACATATGTCAAGAATATTTATATTAGACCAAATGTAAAAATTTTTTAAGTAATTTTTAAAATGTTTTTCAAAGGCTTAAGTTACTTGCTTTGGTAAAATGTTAATAACTGAAAGCATTATTTTCATTTTCATGTTCTGTATTAATGTCTAAAACCTTAGTAGTTAAAAATGAGAAATAAGAGCTAGAAAGCTTCTTTTAAAGAAAGTTTTGGTAACTGAATAAAAAATGCTGGACAATAGAAATTCAGTTAATTCTTAATGTTACTGTGTTTAACAATAAGAATTAACGAAAAATAGGGTATAAATTTGAAAAAGAAAAAGGCAGTGTATATGGGAGGTTTTAGAGGAAGAAAGAGAGAGGGGAAATAATGTAATTATAATCTCACAAAAATGAAACTCTTTTAAAATGTCATTAATCTTGAACAATGGCTGTTTCCATGTGAGTGACATGGCATCTTCAGTTGCTGTGTAGTAGACAGTGATTGCTGGAGGTTACACAGAAAAATACGGAAGAAAATATGCAACTCCAGAGATAGAATTGTTCTTTAATCAGAACAGTTGAAGGGCTGGCCTCAGTCAATGCAGAGAGATGAGACTATGCATGGATCTGTGATGGGATCTTGGCTTTTATAGGATGGAAAAGGGAATCCTTTGGGAATGGAAGAGTCCATCTTTTGGTCAGTTCCCCAGGAGAGTGCAGTGGTAGATGCCAGGGTTTTAGTATGTCAATCTCCTACTCAGAAGGTTCCACAGATATTATTCTTTAGTGAAATAAGCCCTGAGCTTCTCAGTATACATGAGGTTTTTACATAACTAACCCTTCACTGAGCAACAGAAATAACAATTTTAGAAAAAGCGGAGATTATAGAGGTGTTTCCTAATGTGATCTTTCCTTAAGTTTACAGGTTTTAAAAAGAACAAAATATCTTTTTGTAATTTTGTTTTTTTTAATATAAATACAAATGTAAATATAAATATAAGCATGAATTGCAACAATGAAATGTGTTCTACAGAATTACTTTGTCTAAAAACCTGGGAATTTTAAATTTTGGATTTTTGGATCTTATTTCTACTACCTTAATAATCCCAACAAGTGCTATGTCCTTGTGTATCCTGTCTTATAAGTTATTATCCATGTCTCAAACTTTTAGAGATATGTTTTACTGAATAAAAACTAAAGTCTTAAAAGGACACAGACAGCTCAAGGACAGATGTTGTATATGTCTAAGGAGCTGACAAACTAAAGAAAGAATTTTTTCACTCTAAGCTTGATGGTCTAGTAGGTTTGTTGAAGTTACAAATAAAATGCTAATAAGTAGTCACACTTCAGTCAATTGTTTACTTCTTACATAGTAGTAGCAATGAGAAGTTTAGGGAGGAGGTCTCATGAAGAACTTGTGAAAGAAAGATAAGAATAATGGAAGTTTTATGAGTCACATTAGCCTTCTGATTCTTATGAACCTTCTCCATCCCCCCACTCTGTCATGAGTATTTATTTTGTTAACATCTGGCTGGAGACTGGGGATTGCCATCAACTACTTGGAAGAAACACCTAAACATCTTTTTACTATTTATCTGACTCATTTCCTTGTCCATGATACTTCCTGAGTTGGAGGCACTGAACACGGAGCTTCATTTCTCTATAACTTGCAACTGTAACATAGAGCATTTTCAGAAGCAAACATCTACCATGTACTTCTGATATAGTCAACACCAAGGGCGATGTCCTATTAGTGCGGGAAGGCCTCAAGGACCTCCTGGGCTAAGAACTAATTGTAACATATCCCACCTGATATAGAGATTTTTATCTAATGACCTTCCCATTTCCAAAAGTGACATTTTCCAAGGCGTCTTAACTATTTAAGTACCATTGTTGGCTGTTTTTACTATTCTTTCAAAGCTGTCAGACATTCAGAGCTATGCTTTATGTCAACTATGCAATGAAATGATTTTAGAGAGTGAGTACAAGGAAGTAAAACAAAATCCGGAGCCACTGTCCCATGATAACTTGCCAGACTGTGGATGAAACATTAGTAATGTATTCATTTCCCCGATGAGAAAGGACATTGAGCATTTCTTTAATTCTTTCTCTGTCATTCAATATTCCTCAATTGGAGTTCTCTGTTTAGCTCAGAAAAATGCAAATCAAAACAACCCTGAGATTTCACCTTACATCAGAATGGCCAAGATCAAATACTCAAGTGACAACACATAGTACAGAGAATGTGGAGAAGGGGAACCCTCCTCTATTGCTGGTGGGAATGAAAACATGTACAACCACTTTGGAAATCAATCTGGCACTTTTTCAGAAAATTGGAATAGTGAGTGCTATCTCACAATCCAGTTACACCATATGTATCTTTCTGCTTCTGTGAGACCTCACTCAGGATGATCTTTCCTAGTCCCCACATTTTACATAAAATTTTCATGATTTTATGAAAATTCCATTGTGTAAATGAACCACATTTTCTGTATCCATTGCTCAGTTGAGAATATCTGAGATATCTCCAGATTCTGGCTATATACTTGAGAATCTTTTGAATATATGCCTAGGAGTAGTATAGCTGGATCTTGAGGTAGCACTATTCCTAACTGTCTGAGAAAGCACCAGATTCATTTCCAAAGTGGTTGTACAAGTTTATTTTTCCACCAGCAATGTAGGAGGGTTCCCCTTTCTCTACATCCTCTCCAGCATGTATTGTCACTTAAGTTTTTGGTCTTAGCCATTCTGATGGGTGTAAGGTAAAACCTCAGGGTCATTTAGATTTGCATTTCCCTGATGACTAAGGGCATTGAGCATTTCTTTAAGTGTTTTACTGCCATTTGATATTCTTCTACAGAGAATTCTCTGTTTAGCTATGTACCCCATTTTTTAATTAGATTACATTTTTGTTGCTTTTTAACTTCTTTAGTTCTTTATATATTCTGGATATTATAAGATAAATATACTAAAATTGTACACCTAAAGAAGCTAAACAAGAAGGAGGACCCTGTGTAAGAAGATCAATCCTCATTCAAAAAGCCAAACAAAATGGACATCAGAAGAGAGAGAAAACAGGGAACAATATAAGAGCCTACCATAGAGGGCTTCAAAAGACTCTACCAAGCCTGGTATCAAAGCAAATGCTGAGACTCATAGCCAAACTTTGGGCAGAGTGCAGGGAACCGGATGAAAGAAGGGGGAGATAGAAAGACTAGGATGGGACAGGAGCTCAACAAGGAGAGTAACAAAACCAAAAAATCAGGGCCCAGGGGTCTTTTCTGAGACTGATACTCCAACCAAGGACCATGTATGAAAATAACCTAGAACCCCTGCACAGATGTAGCCGTCTCAGCAAAGTTTCCAAGTTGATTCCCTAGTAAAGGGAACAGGGACTGTCTTGGGCATGAACACAGTGTCTGAGTCTTTGATCACCTCCTCCTGATGGGACAGCAGCCTTACCAGGCCACAGAGGAAGACAATGCAGCCAGTTTTCATGAGATCTGGCTCATGAGGCTAGGGTCAGAAGAAAGGGGAAGAAGACCTCCCCATCAGTGGACTTGGAGAGGGGCATGGGAGGAGATGAAGGAAGGTGTGGGGGGGAGTTGGGAAGGGAAGATGGAGGAGTCTACAACTGGGATACAAAGAGATAAACTGTAATTAATAAATACCACTCCTAGCTATAGATCCAAAATATGCTCAATGATACAAGGATATTGGATTAACCATGTTTATAGCAGCTTTATTCATATTAACCACTATCTGGAAATAACCCACATGACCCTCATCTGAGGAATGGATACAGATATGTAGTACGTTTACATAATGGAATACTACACGGCAATTAAAAACAAAGAAATCGTGGAATTTGCAGGCAAATGGATGGAAGTAGAAAAGATCATCCTGAATGAGGTAACCTAGAAGCAGAGACACACATGGTATATACTCACTTTTAAGTGGATATTAGAAATCAAAAAAGAGGAAATCACGAAATTTGCAGGCACATGGTGGGATCTAGAAAAGATCATTCTGAGTGAAGTATCCCAGAAGGAGAAAGACAAACATGGGATATACTCGCTTATATAGACATAAAGATATGATAAACATAATGAAATCTATACACCTAAAGAAGATAATCAAGAAAGCAGACATGGGGTATGATGATCAATCCTCATTTAGAAAGACAAATGGGATAAGCATTGAATGTATGACAGGAGTCTACTGAGAAAGCATCTGAAAGACTCTACCTAGCAGTGTTCCAAAGTAGATACTAAGACTCATAACCAAACCTTTGGCAGAGTGCAGGGAATCATATGAAAGAAGGAGAGTTTAATGTGGAAAGGATAGGAGCTCCACAAGGACCAAACATATCTGGGCACAGGGTCTTTTCTGAGATTGACAGTCAACCAAAGACCACGAGTGGATAAAACCTAGAGGTTCTATCCAGCAATTAAAAGTTCTATCCAGAGGTCTGCTCAGATGTGACCCGTGATAGCTCTGTAATCAATTGGTTTCCCATAGTAAGGGGAACAAGGACTATTTCTAACAGGAACTCAATGACTGGCTCTTTGACCTCCCCACCCCAAAAGGGAGGAGCAGTACTGTTAGGCCATAGAGGAGGACTTTGCAGCCAGTCCTGAAAATACCTGACAAAACGGAGTCATATGAAAGGGGAGGAGGTCCTCCCCTATAAGTGGAATTGGAAAGGGGTTAGGGAGAGATGAGGGAGTGTGGGATTGGGGACAGAATGAGGGAGCGGGATACAGCTGGGATACAGAATTACAAAATGTAACTAATAAGAAAAATAGAATTAAAAAAATATAATATAGGATAAACATACTAAAATCTATAGTCCTAAAGAAGCTAAAGAAGAAGGAAAACCCTAGGGAAGAGGTTCAATCCTCTTTCAGAGGGAAAATGGGATAGACATTTGAAGCAGGAGAAGACAGGGAACAGGACAGGAATCTACCACAGAGGGCCTTTGAAAGGCCTTACCCAGCAGAGTATCAAAGCACATGCTGAGATTCATAGCCAAACTTTGGGCAGAGTGCAGGAAGTCTTACGAAAGAAAACAGAGATAGAAAAACGCTAGCGGGACAGAAATAAAAAAAAAAAATCAGAGCCAAAAAATCTTTGCCCAGGGTCCCTGCATGACTGAAGCTCTAACTAAGGACCATTCACGAAGAAGACTTAGAACCCCTGCCCATAGGCTGGTCAGTTTCCAAGTGGGTTCCCTAGTAAGGGTTAGGGGGACTGTCTCTGACATGAACTCAGTAGCTGGCTCTTTCTTTACCTCCCTCTGAGGAGGGAGCAGCCTTGCCAGGCCACAGAGGAAGACAGTGCAGCCAGTCCTGATGACACCTTGTAGGCTAGAGTCAAATAGAATGGGAAGATGACCTCCCCTACCAGTGGACTAGAGGAGGGTCATTGGGATAAAAGAAGGAGGGAGGAGAAGACGAAGAGGGCAACAGCCAGAACACAAAGTGAATATGTTGTAATAAATAATAAATAAAATAAAAAGGAATGCCTTCTTAAGTTTACCAGCCTAAATTATTAGACTAATTTCTCCTGGCTGAACAGCTGAGAGGAGGTGAAAAAATGCAGTATTTACTGCATTATGTCATATCAAAGTAGTGTATGCAAGAAACTAGGACCTTCCTTGAAGTTCTTCAGCTGGAACTATCTTCTAATGGTGTTCACATATATTGCCAAGATGTGTCTAGATACAACATTATCTTAGATGAATTTTATTTAAAAATAGTGAAGTCAAACGGTTTCAACAACAGAATCAAGTGTTCTTTTCAGAACCATGGACAGCAACATTACTTTTTTTTTTTTTTGCATATTTTATTGCTCATTTGGACTCCAACCTTCAGAACACCTTACTTTCAATGCACAAACATAAAAAATTTTGGCTACATCTTTTTTTCCCCTCCATCTGTGTTTTGGAAGTATGAAGGCTCTCTCATAAGGAGGTTATCACTTTTAAAGATACTGAAACAGTCCTCTGGATAGTGTATAATTTGTAGATTTTTTTAAGCCTTTGTTTTTCATAGACATGTTAGACATGTCAAGGAAAGTAAATCTCATATACTTCACACACATACTACCTTTAATGTTATACATTCACAGTTGTTTAATAAAATCTGTAAAAGATATTGGTGAAATTGTGGATCAGTTTTGCAAAGTGACCGGTCACAGATATAAACTAAAGGTAAAACATTTCTGACATATTTAACTTTTAAATCATAGTATTATACTAATGAAACACTTACATACCCAATACCATAATTAAGTTTTAACTTATAAAAGGTAATCAACTCCCTACAGGAGCAAAACATTTTCAGTTAAAAATCTACTTATCATTTCTATAGCTATAATGTGTTGAATGTACTGTTTGATCTTTTAACAATTTCTTTTATAATTTATTCACAAAAGAGCAGTAATTAAATTACATCAGCACCATGGTAACTATTGCATTAAATATCCTTAGACTTTATGTTCTAGCACTTGGGAAAGCAAAGTTATATTGTATTCTGCAACAATTATAAACTGTGGGTGTTCGGTCGACCTTCACCAGCTTGATGGAATATGGAGGCATTTCCAACTGTATTTGGATCATGATGCCAGAAACTGCCCAGGTTTAAAGGAATCCTATTGCAGAGTATAAATCATGATAGACTCACTATCCAAATGTCTCTGCTCGAACTTCTATTTCTGCTTTAGCTACTCGCCTACTATATAGTTTTGGTATTTTTTAAAATGGTGCATTATTTGTGTGTGCATACTTAAAAGGTAAAATAACACATTGGCACATTGGCATTGTCAAAACCAACTTATATCTTTCGTATAGTATGGTATACTTATACTTATGGTATACTTATATATGGTATACTTAAGTTAATGAGAATAAATAATTTTAAGATACACTTGGTAATTTCTGTGTTGTTTTCATAGAACTGCTTTAAAACTGTATCACAAACTAGGAGGGTTAAAATAAAAGAGGTGAGTTCTCCTAGATCTCTACAGACCAAAAATATAAAATCAAGATATTGGCTTGCGTCTGTTCCCTGAGGCTATTGGTAACTTCAGACATTACTTAGCTTGTGCTGTCATAACTTCCATCTGTCTTCCCTCTACAGGGCTGTATTTCTCATTTGTTTCTGCCTTCCTTTCTCATACTGAGTCTAATTGCTTTGGATTAAGGGCTCAATCAACTATAATACATCATCTGAATGTATGCAATCACTTCTGCAATGAATATTCTCCAGTGAAGTAAAGTTATTGTATGGAGGTGATGACTTTGTTGGATTAAACCGGTTTCCCCTGGCATACCATGAAGATTAGTATCATAGACCAAATGTTACTGTGGCAACCTATAGAATTCTTAGCCTGGTTGTCTTCTCAATGAGAAGAGCTGACCAAATCTGTGCTAACAAGGTTATGCTGCAGAGATGAAGCTCTAACACTCTCAGTGGAGGAGAAGGCAAAGGTTTCCAGGGCCCTCACTTGGGATTTCTGCCTCCTGTCTCCCAGCTGCTGGTGAGCTCAGAGTTGTTCCTCTGGAACAGAGAAAACAAGTTTACTGAAAGTGGGAAACCACTGATGCAGTTTCTGCGAGTTAAGTTATCTTCCATATCCGGTAAGATTTTCATTGAAGCAGCTGTTTTTCTGTTACACCTGCTTCTGTAAGTAATATTCCGATATGTTCCTTACTGAAGCCTAAAAGAGTCATTGACTAAACGAGAATGAGAAGACAGAGAAAGTATAAAGGAATGTGTTGTACAGTGATGTCCTATGTGCTTAAAATGGTTAGAGCCCTCTTGAACTCCCAATAGCTGTGTTACTGAAAGATCTTCATAAGATCTGACCTCTTCGTTCTCCCATGCTAGAGGGAGAGGCTCATGAGGTCAATGCTTCACCACCAAGAATGTGTAGATAGATAAGGGTTTCAAGTAGAAAGGGTTTATGAGGCCCCATCACTCTTTGAGATTTATAGGCTGTAGTGACAAAAGGAATGACTTGCCAGACCCAACCCTCTTTAAGCTTTATAGGTATTTAATGGCTGCTAAGGGCAAGTGCTTACAATGCACATCCTCCTCAAAAATGCATAGAACTAAAAATTCCTTGGGAAGAAAGAGAGAAAGGAATTTTAAAAGATCATCCCAAGTGAGCTATCCCAGAAGCAGAAAGATGAACACAGTATATACTCACTCATATAGATATATAATATAGGATAAACCTACTAAAACCTGTATACCTAAAGAAACTAATCAAGAGGGAGGACTCTTGCTAAAATACTCAATTCCTATCCAGAAAGGCAAAGAGGATGGACATCAGAAGAAGGAGAAAAGAGGGAACAAGTCAGGAGCCTGACACAGAGGACCTCTGAAAGGCTCTGCCCTGCAGACTATCAATGCAGATGCTGAGACTTATGGGTAACCTTTGGGCAGAGTGCAGGGAATCTTATAAAAGAAGGGGAAAACAGTAAGATCTAGAGAAGACAGGAACTCCATGAGGAGAGCAACAGAACCAAAAAATCTGAGCACAGGGGTCTTTCCTGAGACTGATACTCCAATCAAGGACTATGCATGGAGATAACCTAAGACCCCTGCACAGATGTAGCCCAGGGCATTTCAGTATCCAAGTGGGTTCCATTGTAATAGGAACAGGGACTGTCTCTGACATGAACTGATTGGCCTGCTCTTTAATTACCTCCCCCTGGGGGGGGAAGCAGCATTACCAGGCCACAGAAGAAGACACTGCAGCCACTCCTGATGAGACCTAATTGACTAGGATCAGAAGGAAGGAAAAGAAGACCTCCTCTATCAGTGGACTTGGGGAGGGGCATGCATGCAGAGGGTGGAGGAAGGGAGGGATTGGGACAGGAGGAGGGAGGGAATCACGGGGTGGATACAAGTGAATAAAGTGTAATTAATAAAGAATTAAAAAAATAAAAAGAAAAAAAAAGAGAGAAAGATTTTTTTCAATTTCTTCAGTGTTATAGCCATTAATAGGTTGCCCAATTCACTTCAGTTAACTCAACACTGATGCTTCTGCAAATAATCTCAGCTAACTTTCCTTGGCTTACAACACCACTTTTGCTCAGTTTTTTTTTCTTTAATTATTGCAGTAAGTAGACACTTGAGAAAAGCTCACACAACAGAGCAAGGAGAGGAAGAGAATCTGACACTAGAGAATTGTTGAAATCTCCCATCAGGTGACTTTCAATTGCTCCAACACAGTTCACACACTCATTATAGGACTGTATACACAGACATTCTCCATTAAGTGCAGAGATAGTTTCCAATAAAATACTAAACTAACAAGGAACCCTGCAGCTATATGAACCTTGAGAACAGCTTTACCTCTCTGTCATATGTAAGCCTTCAACTTTCTGAGACTTAGAAATAAGCTCATCAATTTTTTTTTTTTACAGTAAAATTATAGCTTCTCAACTCCTCTGGTGATCTTTTTACCTAAGACTTCACCTTATCAGTATGACTCCCAAAACATAGTGCATTTGAATTCTCTGGTAACCTTTTAGGTGTAAATTTAGAAACCACCAAAATCGCAAAAATGGCCAATGGTATAGATATTCCAGAGTGATTTTCTTGAGAAGCTCACATGATGTGTCTTATTCTCTGAATTTCTTTTTGTTAACTTTCATGGTTAAACCCACACTAAACTCTCTTTTTAAAAACAAAAGAAGACAAAGTATTGTAATTGTACATCAAAGCGACTTGTCCTGTGTTTATTTTATGGGGTAAGTTCACAGATCCTATCTTTACTGATGCTGGCAGGTTCCTCAAACTGAGCTTGGATAGAATAATTAGTTGGTGTGTTGTTGGTACTTTATGTAGGATAAAAGATATTCATTCTTGTCTCATTAAAAAAAAAGTGTCAGAAAAGACTTTAACACATTTTGGTGAGGGATAATTTTCTTGATAATAGATTTAGTTTCTGTAGTCCAAATAATACTGTATTTCTTTCTTCCAGGATCTAATCAAGTTACAAACTTCAAAACCAACCACCATGTAATATTTTATGTATTGTCTTGGTGTCTGGTGCATTATATTGCAAAAGAAGAACATAGATATTGCCTAACCATAATACACATACCATTCATTGATGATGTTAAGCAAAGCTTAAGGAATAAAAATTGTGACAGTTATCAAGTGTTGTAAGACTATGAAACCCAGCTTTGGGATGCAGTGAGTGTCAATGTTCTATCTTTACTAAGTTTGAGACATCTCTCCATAGAATTACCTGTTTTGTACATATCATATGCGGCATAAGTTTTCATCTCTGCTTGTCTTTCTATAGTTGTAAATGTGTTAGTACTGTTTAAGATCAAGCTACCCACGGAAAGTCACCACCCTCTATTGTAGCTCTGAAGGTGATCCCGTAGAAACAAAAACATATGCTAATGCTGATGAGTCAACCGGAGCTAACCAACTCCAATAAATCATCCATTGGTTTGTGTTCTCTTCTCTCCCTGCTTTTCCTCTGTCGTTTTTATGCTTTATTCACTTTTGTTTAATGGGTTAACCTCCACAACATTTCTTTCTTCTCTCATGTCTCCTCTATGATAATTCAAGTCAACAGGTCCAAACAAGTAGGAAGACAATATGTATATACAGTCTTAGTTGAGGTTGAAAAAATACAGAAGGACCATAACGATTAGTTGAGATGCGCTTGCAAGACTTCAGTTCTGAAAAAATAAGCACACAAAGAAGTATAATAGCAAAGGACCAAAAACAGTGTGACAGAGAATCAGTGTGCCAAGCTGTTTTGTGTATGGTAGAGCTAGTTCACTGCCTAGTTTTAAAGAAGAGATGAGAGAACACAGTGTATGTTTTGTTCATGGAAAAAACAGATAATAATTTCTAACTCACTCAGACACAGGGTGAGAAGTTGTTTACTTCACCAACAGATTTAAAAATAAATTTATTTTAATGGATATATAAAAATAAAAACCTAAATACATTTGTAGAGTAGGATGTTTTACTATTGTTATTTACTATATTATGGTTAGACGAAGTTAAACCAAACTGTCTCCTCCAATATTTATTACTATTTGATGCTAAGCTATTTAAAAATAATTTTCTCTAGAATCTACAATGCATGCTGCATTATTTTTATTTTATTTTATTTTATTTTATTTTATTTTTCAATGCAGTTTATTCAGGAACATTGAACAATCCTCGGACCCTGGGGAAAGCCAGCCCACAGTTTAAATAACCTCTGGGTAGCCAACCCCAGCATGCCACGTGGGCAATGCAGATAGGTCCACATACATGGAAGCAAGCCAGATCCTCAGCCTTAGCCAAATGTGGAATTGTTCGTGACAGAGAGCACTCACCATCGGGAAGGTGGAAGGCGGAAACCAGCTCCATCTTTAAGGCATAGCATTCCGCAGCTCTCTACAGTTCCCCCTTTTTGCTTTAGACGCATCAGGCAAGAGTAGAGGTCTGATCTCTGATATTAGAAATAAATTGGGACTTTGTACCGATGTTCATTTAGGTGTGATCCACCCAAAGAGCATCAGACCCGTCCGATACCTTTTTCTCAGAGGCGGGACCTGGGGCATCAACCCGCATGCAATCAGACATGCTCTTCTCTGGGTCCAAAGCGGCTGACCCTGAGTGCAGTGCTTAGCCTCGCATCCTGAGCGTATCATTTTAGCTTTTTATGGTATCCAACCATGCTTGGGGAGAATGTCCTGCTTCAATGGCTGTAAAGGCCTGAATGATCATGGCTGCATCACACTGTTGTGAGACTCTAATCTTGCATATATACCACAGGCAAACCAAGGAGACCAACACCAGAAGGCCTGCTAACGCTCCCATGCCCGCCCATTCCTTCAGATGATTCATGGCTGCAGTACACGCATGCTGCATAATTATCAGAGAGTTACATTAAGAAAAAAAATTAAAAGCAAGGTTCCTTTTTCTAAGCAAATGTAACTTAGCAACCATCAACCAATCTTTCCCTGTCTCTCAAAACTCCTACACTCACCAACCTCTGATTATCACTTTTCTAAATTCAACTTTTATTGTACATATTCTAGATTTCACAGATGGATGAGATTACCTTGTTCTTACCTTTTTGTATTGGCTTGATTTTGTTACCATGTTTCACAGTTCCTTCCACACTGTCACAAATGACAGAAGCTTCTATCTGTTGTTTGACTATTCTCTTTCTGTTAATTTTTTTTTTACCAATTTCCGTTTGTTCTCTTTGTATTCCTGCTGTAGCCCTCTCTCTCATTCCCTCCCAATGCCATCCACCCTCCCTCCCTGATCTTTACTTCCATGCCCCTCCCCCAGTCCACTGCTAGGGGAGGTCCACCTCCCCTTCCCTCTGACCCTAGACTATCAGGTCTCATCAGGATTGGCTGCATTATTTTCCTCTGTGGCCTGATAAGGCTGCTCCAGCCTCAGGGGAAGGTGATCAAAGAGCCAACCACTGAATTCATATCAGAGACAGTCCCTGTTCCCATTACCTGGGCACCCACTTGGAGACTGAGTTGCCATGAGGTGCATCTGTAAAGGGGTTCTAGGTTATCTCCATACATAGTCTTTGGTTGGAGTATCAGTCTCAGAAAAGACCCCTGGGCCCAGATTTTTTGTTCTGTTGCTCTCGTTGTGGTGCTCCTGTCCCCTCCAGGTCTTTCTACCTCTTCCTTCTTTCATTAGATTCCCTGCACTCTGCCCAAAGTTTGGCTATGAATCTCAGCATTTGCTTTGATACCTTGCTGGGTAGAGTCTTTCAAAAGCCTTCAGTGGTAGGCTCCTGTCCTGTTCCCTGTTTTCTCCCTCTTCTGATGTCTGTCCATTTGCCTTTCTTACCCAGGGCAGTGATCATATAGCGGTTAGTACTCTACATTGTGTTTGACTATTCTAAGTAGCTCTGCCATATAATTGTGAGTAGACATCTGTTCAACATACTGAGTTGATCCCCTGTAGACATATTCTACAGTGTGTTGCGGGATCGTGTATTATATCTAATTTTGATATTTTCAGAACCCTTCATGCTATTTTCTAGAACTGGGCTAAAGTTACATTTCTACTGGTTATACAGAGAGGTTCTCTTTTCTCCATAGCTTCACCAGAAATTAGAGCTTTATTTACTGTTTAGGATAACATGATCACTACTAGGATGGTGTGATATATCATCATTACGGATTGATTTTCATTTCTCTGATTAGAAGTATTATTGATTTTGTCTTTCATATGCATATATTTATATAAACTATAATATTCTTTTGAAAAATATCTATTTGGATACATTGCCCATCTTAATTAGGGTATCTTTTGATGGGATGAAACACCATGATCAAAAGCAAAGTTGGAGAGAAAAGGATTTATTTCACTTACTTCTTCCTTCTATATTATTTTACTTCCATATCACTGTTCATCAGAGGAAGTCAAAATAGAAACTCAAGCAAGACAGAAACCTGGAGGCAGGAGCTGATGAAGAGGCTGTGGAAAGTTACTGTTTAGTGGCTTGCTCACCATGGCTTGCTCAGCCTGCTTTGTTATAGAATCCAGGACCACCACCCTAGGACTGCCACCACCCATTATGAACTGCCCACAACTCATAAATCACTAACTAATGATGAAAATGTCATATAGCCTTGTCTACAGCCAGATCTTATGGCAGATTTTCTCAACTGAGGATTCATTAATGACTTGGTTGTAGCTTGTGTCAAGCTGACATAAAACTATCCAGTACACTGCCCATTTTAAAATGATTTTATTTTGTTTACCTAATGAGATTTTGAAATTCTATATTTCAGTCCTTGTCTGATATAAAATTTATAAATATTGTTTCTCATTCTGTAGTGTTGTTTTGTCTCATGACTTCTTCCTTTTCTCTGTAGAACATTTTAGTCTATTGTAACACTTAGGTATTTTTTTTATTTCCTGGAGTTTAGAATCTTCTCTTATAATCCCCTCCACTTACCTGTATCTGGAAAGTTTTCGTTGATGCTTTTATCCAAATTTCATGTTTTCATGTACTACAGTTTTTTAACTACTTTGTAACTGGTGAGAATCAGGTGTTCATCTTTTCTGCATTTGGATATGCATTTTTGAGCCAAATATTGAAAGAATAATCTGTCTCAGTCAGGGCTCTCTAGAATTACAGAAAAGATATAATGCACATATGGATGTATATGAAATTATATATATATATATATATATATATATATATATATATAATATGATCTGGATAATTGAACAGTTTCTCTATTCATATTGGAGTGTCTGAGAATCTGAGAGCTCTTTAGGTCCTGAGGATGGCACTTCCACATTTGAAGACCAAAGATGATAGATTCTGTTGTTAGGTAGGGATAGAGTAGCAGCAGTGTGTGTGGATGAGATGGATTTTCCAGTAAGTCACAAAGGCAAGAAGGTCAAAAGCTAAGGACCTACTGCTTTGAGGGGGTTTCTGGGGAACTTCCTTTTATCTGGCTGCCACTGGGAGGTGCTTCCTACATTTTGGGCCGTCTTTCTACTTTGAGTAACCTGATCACACACACACACACAAATGCTTCATGGGTGTATCAAGCAGCTTGCCCTTTAGTTGATTACGTATCCAGTCAAGTTGAGAATGGAGATGTGCATGACATTATATGTTCCCCAAGACATGCTGTCGTTAATTACAGTGGGCAGATATGAAACATTACTTCAAAAATTTCTATTTGGTTCTGTTTTCTATGCATCTGTTCATACATCAACCACATACTATTTACATTCTGTGGTTTTGTACTATGTGGTTTTGTACAAAGTCAGATTGTGCAATCTTTCCTGCTTTATCATGTTACTTAAAAAGACAGGTAGTTTAATATTTTTATCTGTATATATACATTTAGAATCTCATTTTCTAGTTTTGTAAAGAATGTCATTGGCACAGTAATAGAAACATAATTAAATGTTTTCAGTCATACTGTGGAAGTGGCTAAAACTTTGTCTTCTGAATATGTGGTACTCATAATTGTTAATCCTAAATAATAACCAACACTTTAAAAGTGCTTAGAATATCAAGCTTATTATTGAATCAATTCCTATGGCCTGCTGAATATTTCTATTTGTCTGATTTTATGGAATTCAGAAGCTAATACTTATAGTTTGTGAAGTATAGGTCTTCGGTATGTACCACATGTCTATATGTGACCTATAAATATAGATAATACTCATTCTAGAATAAATACATTCTTCAACATCGTAAGAGTGTGGTTTGTGTGATGCAGTCAAACCATTATCAGACTGTACTTCACCAAGTAGGGGCAGAACAGATATAAATAGTTATATGGTATCTGTTCCTGATATAATTAATTGTATTCCAGGATCATTTTCAAATAATCAAAGAATTCCAGATATTTTTAAAGTTCGTAGACTGATTCTTTTCAAATCATCCTTAATATTAAGTCATTTGTTTATATTTTGCAGGGTAAGATTCCTTTACTTTGTCTCTCAGCCTTGGACATTTATTTTTGCCCCTATTAAATACAAGTTATGGAACTTGTTGAATAGAGTCAAAGGGTTAAGCAGAAGGTTTGCAAATAATGTATGAACTAATGGGAGCATTATTAGTTACATTAAGTAAGCAGAATAATTATTATTTGTGTAGCATTTTAGTACTGACGAAACATTTAGTGTCCTAAGTTTCTGTGAACTTATTAGAGATTTCATTGTGTTCTTTTGCTCTGACCTCTGACCTCTTTGTACACTCATCTCCTTCTTAACTCTCAGATTCCTACTTCAATTTTATAATTTTGGTAAGATGTCACTTCCTGCATACCACTCTGATTTTTCACATGCCATTTTTATACATGCATATATTACTCTTTCAAATTACAATTACTCCTCATTTCACCATTGCTATATGAACAAGTGCCCTCCTTTCAAGTATGAGCTCCCTGAGTTTACAAATTCTGTGTTCACTGTGGATTCTAGCTCGGGTCCAAGTTAGTACTCAGCTTATAACCAAGACTTTTAGGTATTTAATCGAAAATTAAGGTAACTAAAAAACTATGGATGCTTGTCTTTTGTTGTAAGATGAATTAGTAGGATTGATTGGCATTACAGATTTCAATTAGCAATGAGTTGTCATTCTTAAAGTCTATTTTTTTCCGTGGTCATCATTCATGAACATAAGTAATACATCCCTACTTCACAGAAGCAGTTCCTCATGAATTATTTCATTTCACATCCAAAATATCTCCCTGTGAACTAGACCAAAAGTCATAGAAACAGGACTTTCAAGTTTGTCTCAGTAATGGTACCATTTGCCAGTAACCCATTTTATGGGTTAGTTGCTATTTTCATTAGCTTAGAAGAGTATGGCAGAAATCGGGTCGAGAGACACTTGTTTTGAGTGATAGGAGATAGAGTTTATCACGGTTGGGAGTACGTGGCAGGATTCACAGTGGTGGGACTGTGATGCTGGGTCTTGTTACATGACACTCATCAGAAAGAAAAGAGAGCTGGACCAGAACAATGACCAGACAAAAGAACATATAGCGCAGCACCTATATACTCGCTTTTCTCAGGAAATGTGGATTTCCTGATTGATCCACAAACTCCCGTGTTAGAGGTGCCAATATCAGACCATTTCCTTAACTATCAGAGTCTAAGGAAAATAATTTACATGCAGAAATGTAAAAAAGAGGTGGCAGAGTTGAATGAAGATGTATTTTAAGAGAGTCTCTGTTCTATGGTCCAGAAAATGCTGGTGGCAGTTCATCAAGTAAAGAGTCAATGGTCTGGTACTTAAATTTTATTTCTATTTTCTCAATTATAAAAGAAGACTATATTAGCCATATGAAAGACCCATCAAATTAAAAAAAAAAGGTTTTGTAAATTGTATGTGTTAACACAAGTAAAGAAACATGGAATGGAATTTAACTGTTATATCCATGATCAAAACAGTACCTTCAAAGTGAATTTACTTTTCCTTTCTCTTTCTTATTCTGGAGTCTAGAGCTTATGCAACAATTTTGGACTACAAGATAAGAAAGTATATAATATATACCAAAGAGACAACCTCTAAAATATTTGAATGGTATTAAAAATATGACATTTTGATAATGTATAATCTTTGAAAAAAAAAAAGGTCATTTGATTTGTTCATTTTGTTCAATCCAGTGACTTGTTTTCTTACTCTTCTACAATTCTGTCTTTAGAATACCATGGTAAAAGGGGCATTACCTATACTCAAAGGTCAAGAATAATCTGAACAGATATGTCTTAACAACTTACGCCTAGTTTATTGTGATAAGGATACAGCATCTTTGTACCTAATCAAACTTCTGAATGACTTTTTAAGGATGTCTGGTTTGTGTGAGCCATTTGGTCTTGATTTTGGAAGTCACATAATGTTTTTTTTAATATAATTCTAACATTTTTCTTTGGTAATCTTTTTGTTACAGGTGTATTAGTGTTGAACCTTGCAAAGACTGACAGTTCGCCCCCCCGTCCCCATGGCATCATAGGTCAGTGTAGATTTTTGAGAGGCTGTGCTTTAATTCATTCTAAATTTAATGCTAAAGAAACTTCTTAACACAAGCAAACTATGACCTTGAATTGGAAATTTGCCTCACACACATATAATGGAATTCAATGAGCTTGCAAAAAAGTTTATTCTAGTATGATATTTGAAACAGTGACATCATTCATACCAAAGGCATATGTTTGAAGCATTAAAATTGTACAATTATGCTTGTTGCTATCAGCTGGCACAAGGGTTAATTGTTATTTATATTGATAGCAATAAAAAAAAATCAATCTGAGCCATTGCCTCTGCTCCAGGGTGGCTAACTAGAATGTGACACACAGAAACAGTCTAATGGAAGAAAGGGATCTGTCAGAATACTGAACGCCTTGCCCTAAGGCTATCAACAGCCCTGGAGAATTTAATCTCCTGATGTAATATGTCTAACTTGTCTCATTTGCTGACTATGTTGACATGAATTGCATGGCAGGAGAATAGAAAGGGAAGAATTTGCAAGAATTTGTATGACCTATTGACAGTAAACTCATTGCTGTACAAAACTAGGAAGAAAGATCTTTTCAGCTCTGATTCAGAACTATGAACAATCACAAACAGAAAAGAAAGGTCAGATTGGACCATTGTGATTGTGTTTCAATGATTCCTCCATGTGATATAGCTTCAGTAAAAATAGATAAATTTTAGGCAACTGTTTCTAATAGAATGACCTCTCCTATGGCAGAGGCTTGCAAACCTGTGTTGTTCTCATGATCAATCATCTTCTTTTCTCTATTGTCTGTACATAAGATAATCACACAACAGAGAAAGAGTGGAATCGTCTCTGCAATTCTACAAGTGGTCATTATCTACTAAAACATATGACAAATATATTTGAAAATGGGGGCTACTATCAGGATGTAAAGTGACTAAGTTATTAAATATAGAGTTAAATTAAAAATAAAAGGAAAGAAAACCATTTAGAAGTAAATCAATGACTGTATCATAATGGTATTTCTCCTCCAGGGTTTTCAGTGTTTCCTCTTCAATGGATTTTCTTGAGATCCTCCTTTGCATTCTGGAATTTTGGTTTCTTAGTGTGTTTATTCTATTTAATAACAATTTTGTTTTTAGTCCTTAGTAGGACAAATAAAAAGCAAATGAGAGGAAACAAAATTATATATTTGTTATCCCGAAGCATAGATTGTGTTATTTCTCTATGCTCAGTTGGCTGAAGAAACTCTTGTCACCTGATACTTACGAACTTGAACTTGGTCAGCAGTGCTGCATTTCAAATATAGCTCTTTGTTACAATGTTAATTCACTCTCTCTGTATATATATATATATATATATATATATATGCATAATTCACTCTCTCAATATATATAGTATTGTTCCTCTAGAGGTATTAGTGCCCACACTTTCACACACAAACACACACAGAGACATATATGTGTGTGTGTGTGTGTGTGTGTGTGTGTTTCTCTGTGTATGTGAATGCACGGGCCCACACTCACAGGAGTACACGCATGTGTTCGCACATATGCATGTGTAATGTATGTATATATGTATGTATCTACGTACGTATACACATATAGAGTATTTGTATATATAACTCAAATTACAGAGCTTGAATATAAATAACAGGGCAACTGTAGGTATTGGTTTTCTCTTTGCTGGGGATTGAACTCTGGTGGTTAAATTTGGCAGCATGTGCTTTTATCCACTGCTCCATCTCTCTGTTCATAAGACTGTTGTTCTTTTACATTGGTTTATGTCTTTGGGTTTTCCCAATAGCAGTTAGCAGCACCAGTTCAATGACTTCAGTTTCACGATTGCAGTTTCAGTTAAGAAACATGGCCTTGGATATACTATAATTATTATTAACAGTGTCTGGAATGCTGCTTTTAAAATTCTTGGCTTTCACAAGATAGAATCCAGCCATTATGACTCAATCTCAGTTTCAAGTTACAGCTGGTATGTGCTTCCTCTCTTTCCCCATCATCTACCATTGTGTGAAAACTGTGAGACAGTGTTAGAAACAGTGCTACAGAGCATGGAGTAATCCAGGCCTAACAATGTCTAAGGAAAGCTAGCAATAGATGAAGACTTCTTAGAGATTAAAAAATAAAGAGAAATTTAAGAACAGGCTCTCTATAAATAGCTTACACCAAAAAATAAGAAGATAAAAATCATTAAATTAGAGAGCATCTCAGTTGTCCATAATTCAGATGAACTATACAAGGAGACAAACATGAAAATTTTAGCAGATACACAAATTTATAATCAGTTCTATATTTTTCAGAGAGGCTCCTGCGTGGTTTCTAGTTCCAAGAGTGTAGAGATGGGAGCTAGTCAATCATTTTAAGTGGAGAAATATTTTATGACATTGAATGGGGCATAAGGGTAAAAAGCTATAATTGAATTCTGATGAGTTTCCATTTTCATAGGTATTAATAAATGTAGTTCTAATCAACTCATGGTATTCAAATATAGTTATGCAAAAGTGACATGTTATAGAAGTCAATTGGCTCATGGGTTGAGGTATTTTAATAATGTTATTAACAAAAAAATATTTGGCGTCACCTTTTCTATTGGCCTATATGCCATAGTAGTTGATCATCAGCATTATGAGTAATCTAAATAGATAATACAGGAAAAACAATGTTGTTGACAGTTAACAAGACTTTGAATGAAATTAGGTTGCAACTGGGGTATGTAAGTATGTACTAATTACATTTCTGTTGCTATGGAAAAACACCATGAATAAACCAACTTTGAAAGAAAGGGTTTAGGTGAGTTGACCTTCCAAATCAGTCTATTCCAGGGCAGGAAGTCAAGCAGTAGCAAGAGCAGGAGCAGGAGCAGGAGCAGGAGCAGGAGCAGGAGCAGGAGCAGGAGCAGGAGCAGGAGCAGGAGCAGGAGCAGGAGCAGGAGCAGGAGCAGGAGCAGGAGCAGGAGCAGGAGCAGGTAGTAACATTTCTTCCATGTCTGTTGTCCATGGAGCACTCATCCTGCTTTCTTCTACAATACAGGACCTCCTGCCTAACGAGCAATACACACAGTGGACTGGGTACTCCCACGTCTACCATTAGTCAAGAAATTCCCATAGACATGCTCACAATCCAATTGCTGGAGACAGCTCTATAATTGATGTTCCGCCATCCCAGATAACGCTAGCTTGTGTCAAGGTGACAAAAACTAAACAACATAAGCCGTGTCACATTTAAGACACAATGTGCAGATTACACATACAAAAGGAAGGGAGGAGATAATTAAAAACACATTTATTGATACTGGAAAAGAGTAGCAATGTTCACATAAGTAAGGATGAAATGAAGAGGGGTTTCTTTTCTATCAGGTAAGAAGCAATTCCTGGTACCTGAGCCTATAATGACTCAAAGACTTGAGATCTCTATGAAGTTTTTACAAAGGTGTATTTGTTAATTGTATCTACCTGATATGGTTATGCGAACAGACCTACAGGTGTCCCTCTGTTGGCTTTAAGCAGAAAAATCTGATGATCATAAATGAAAAACTAGAACAGTGATTGCAGAAATTACTGTCTTTGTTTCCGCCTTTGGAAAACAAAAAAGATTGTGGTGATATTTAACTGAGGTAAAAAGACAAAGTGCCATAAATACTCAAAAGCGTTCTGGTAAGGAAAGAATATTGATTTAATTACCTATACTATTTAAGCGTTAGTTGCCTTAAAGGTCTTCGGCTACGCCTCCGAAAATAGGTACGCATATATTTGAGAGATTTAGCAACAGAGAGAATTGAGTTCAAAACCAGTATTATCCATTTTTGACAATTAATGTTTATCATATTATTCAATTTCAATAGATTCAGTTCTCATATCGAATTGTGATAATATGTATCATATATATGATACTATATAATAGATTTAATGTATACATATATGCATATATACTGCTCACAGTGACGTATCTTGTTCTTTATACTCACCCCTCTTTTTAAATGGACAGAGTCTCTCCCATATTTCAGTACATGGCTGCTCCCATGTCAATCATACATAGTCACTCAGGACTTCATTGGTTCTTACACATTCACTCAGGATTTTAGCAGCTGCATGTGCTGACTAGTGGGTCTTTCTTTCTTTCTTTCTTTCTTTCTTTCTTTCTTTCTTTCTTTCTTCCTTCCTCCTTGTGGTAGTAAATTAAAAGTAAAATGAGGGTTGGGCTATATAACGTTTATTATTATCTCTGTGATTATCTAACCCGCTATCACAAATAATAAGACACAGACACCTGTTGGATTTTATAATTGCCTTATTTACCTTAGGCCAGGCAGAAATTCCTACCTACACTCTTTATAACCTCACCATCCATTCTCTAGCCCCCATCCAGTGCCGTCCTCCTTAACCATCCTGGCTTCCACCATAATCTTTTAAATACTTGCTTTTATTCCTCATCTGGACTTTTCATGCCATTATTGGAGTCCTTCCCTGTGGCCCTATGAGGTTTCTTCTCCAGGCTAACCCATCAAGGTGTCCTCCTTCTTCCTCTCTTCCTGTCCATCTCCTTGATCCTCTCCTGAATCTCAAAAGCCCAGGTACCTTAGCTATGCCTACCCCATTCTGCCCTGCCCAGGTATAAGCTGTTTAGTCAACCAATCAGATACATTTTATTCAGGTTTACAAAACAAAGATAGGTGTAATCAGATCTTAAGGGTCAGTAACTTGCATCAGAACAACCTCCAAATTCCTTTCTTCTTTCTTTCTTTCTTCTCAATAGGTGATGCCAAACTATGACTCATAGTTCACTAATCCCACAGGTGTTCATTTTTTTCATTCCTCTTGTCTGTTTAGTTGTTGTTTGTGCTCAAGATCAGCAAGGTGGATTCCTTATCATTTTAGCAAACTTTTGAGCAGAATGAGGTTGTTTACATTTATCTTAGTAATGGTGCCACCTTGTTAGTTGAGTGCCCTCATCCTGGGTGTTAGGAATTCCTCAAAATGATGAATACAACACTATGCATTGGTTATATATTTAAATGACTTTCTCTTGCTCTGCACTGAAAATAGTGCAGGTCCTATGTATAAATGAGACGTACCTCCAATATCTAAACTCACCCTCAAAGCATTAGGCAGGTGTGCAGATGTCCAACAAAGATCTGGGATCCATGGTATTCAATTCTACAGAGAGGTAGTTTACACCAGTATGGGGAAGGTTCTGTCTCCACTCTCTTTCCTTCCCCTGAGAACACAGATAGGATTTAGAAGGTGGTCTTAGAGGATGATTAAGTTTGCAATGTCAGAAGACCATTTATGAGATATTTAGAGTTGTCACTCTCCGTAGATGACAGGATGTGTTTAACCAATCCGTGAAAGAAGTGAATAAATTAAAATGCACAAGATTCCTTAGAGTATTCCAAACACTGAACTTTACTCATCAGTTTTGGAAAAGAATTGGAATCATTAACACAATTTTATTATTTTGTCCAATGAGAATCAAGAAATGGTTATCTTAGTACATGCTGTAACATGGTACTTAACCCCCTGCTTCTGAATTGTACTCTACATAGAAAAAAAAAGATTGATAGTATCAAAGAAACTGCAACACAAACCACAACTGTCAACCCTCATCTTTCAAGGCTTTAACTTATTAAGATAAATGTCTTCATCATTGAATAAATCATTACTAATCATAATGTATGCACGTGCATGGACTGTGCAGCTGAGACTGGTGGCTATGCAGCCTGCCCAAAACTAATTGCTAAGAATGTGCCAGATGCTGTAAAAATCTGGACACATTCGTGATGAAGCTGAATGGTACAAATTTGGTATGAAGCTGGAATTGCATGATTTAAGGGCACAATCTATATTTCTGACATTATAGGTCAAAGATATATAGTAAGTATAGAGAGTCTTTATTAATATTGTAAAAGGTTATTTCCCTCTGCACTAAAAACCATTTTTTTTTTTCTTTCATGTCTCAATCCTAATAGATCCGATCTTGACTGTAAATTTCTATACTCATGGAAAGGGCATCAGTCTCCTGAAAATTAAGAAACCAGGGTTTAAATTATAACATCATTCTTTTTATTTAAGATATTAAAAGAAAACCTGTCTTGTTACAATCAAAAATGAATAATAAAACATAATTTTTTTTATGTTCTAAGATTTTAAAGACAGAAACAATGTACTAAAAGGAGAAAAATATGCCTTGGCACTTTCTGATTCATTTAAAATTAAGCTGCATATCTCCACATTAAATAATAAGCAAATGTTACTTAGAGGTTATGGGCATCAATATTTCCATTTTCTATGCATTGTTATGGTAATAAAGCCTTTTAGTCAAGAAAAATATGAAGCCATAAACCTTAATGCTCTGTTTGAGGAGCAATTACAGCAAATTATAACCAACTGGGTTGTACAAAATTGCAATGAATAAAATTTTAAAGTATAATAATATACCGTAAGCATTTATATGGCTGATACTACGCATTTATTTTAAGCATCAGCCTTTCTAAAGATAATCACCTAAAAAGGACTGGATTCTTGACATAATTATTATGTTGATTACTTAGAAAGATAGGGTTCACATAAATTTGAGAATAAGAATTTTAATAGAGCTCTTGTGTAGAACATTGCATTTTCTGTTCCATCTCATTTAAGAAATTGAGAATTGTTGAATGCTTTAAAAAGTAATCCTGTATATGTGTATTCATTTAATATTTTTTATGAAATAATTGCATATTTATTGTTATCTCTTCATAACTAAATATTATAGAAGTGTTATAAAACTTGAAGCCATATATAATGATATTTTCCTTATTAAAATGAACTTTATTTTAGTGTATAAAATATTTAAATTCTGTATATTGTACATATTATAAAGTATAATATATAAAATTTAACATGAGCCATTTCCCATATGTACTTTCATTAGGTCAAAAAAGACAAAGACTATGTATATATTTGCATTATACATTTTCTTAAGTTATTTGCAACAAAAAATAATTCTTATCATCTCTTTGCTAAAGCCATGTTCTAGGACTGCTCAGTGTTTGGTAACTCAGTAAAATACGTGTGTGCGTGTATGTGGGTGTCATTTAATCATATCCTGCTAAAAAGAAGCTAATTGCATGAATGTTGCTGAAAATTTTAATTGCACATTATAAATTTTTACTCTGCTTTGGTATCTCACATGCTTGTTTCCTTACCCATCTTTGCAAACAGACATTTCTTTCCTTACTCCTAGACCACTGGTGATGATTTGAAACCAATAGTGACATGTCTTTCTATATTCTTGGTCTATTTAAGATTTCAAAAAAGTTTAGGCATACTTACAAAAACAGGCCAAAGTGAAATGTACTTGAATAAAAACAAAACACACGACTCCTAAGTATTCCGAGAATTCTGTAAGGGCTTTCGTAGTGTGAATACATCTATGTCTATTGGACGACAGTATGAATGCAGTGCTGAATACACACTGTGTACACAGCACTGTGCAATTGCTTTGCGTGTGTCATGCAGCCTTAAAATTTGGCTGTGCCTATGGGATTTTCCAACATGCTAAGCCTGCTCACTTGTGTTTTTATTACTTGAGCCATGTACAAGCGCTGACTGACAGAGAGTGAAGAACCTCTATATCTCATGGGAGAATTAATTTTTTCACAGAAAAATTAAAAAAGTAAAGTTCTGTTTTTAGACAGCACCTCTTCTGTGCTGAATTTTCTGCATAGACAGAGTAAGACTCAAAAGTAAGAATCCCAAACCATACAGTTTCAGAAAAAGCGTATTGCAATCAGTTTAAACTTTATCATGAAAGCACACATGCCCAGAAAGTAAAGAGAGATGCCATAATATATTGATAAAAGGCTACACTTTTCTTTCATTTGTTTGCAAATGATACATCAATGCTCAGTGTGCCTTCTTATAGAGACCAGAATATCTGCTAAAAGTGGCACTGCCACCATGGGCCAGGTCCTACTTCAACCAAGACAGTACACACGTGGGCCTATTGGCCATTCTTTTTCATTTCTTATTTCTTATTTAATATAAATTATCCACTTTCTATTCTGGCTGAAGTTCCCTCCCTCATCACCTTCCAGTCCCACTCTCCCTACCTCATCTCCTCTCATGCCCCTCCGCTAGCTGCATTGTCTTCATCTGTGGATTGGTGAGGCTGCAATCCCCCCACCCCAGGAGGAGGTGATCAAAGAGCCAACCACTGAGTTCATGTCAGAAACAGTCCCTGATCCCCTTACCTAGTGTACCCACTTGGAGACTGAGTCGCTCATGGGCTACATCTGAGCAGGGTTTCTAGATCATCTCCATGCATCGACCTTGGTTGGAATATCAGTATTTGTAAAGAACCCTGAGCCTAGATATTTTGGTTCTGTTTGTCTCCTTGTTGAGCTCCTGTCCCCTCCAGGTCTTTCTATCTCCCCATTCTTTAATTAGATTCCCTGTACTCTGCCCAAAATTTGGTTCTGAGTCTCAGCATCTGCTTCAATACCCTACTGGGTAGAAACTTTTAAAGCGCCTCTGTGGTAGTCTCCTGTCCTATTCCCTGTCTTGTCCTACTTCAGATGTCTATCCCATTTGTCCTTCTGAATGAGGATTGTCTGATAGCGTCCTCCTTCTTGCTTAGCTTCTTTAGGAGTACAGATTTTAGTATGTTTCTTACAGGCCATTCTGATGGGGGAATTTTATAAGTTCAGGTTCTGTCTTCCTAGATTAACTTAGTTGGTTTCATGTTGACAAAAATCTAACCAGTAAAGAGATGAACAGACATTCAGAAACAGAAACAGATGCAGAGAACTATGGCCAAACAGGCAGAATTCAGTGAATCCTGTGGAAAAGGAGGAGAAAGGACTCTAGGAGACAGAAGTGTCAAGAACAACACAAGAAAACTGAAAGAATCAACTAACCTGGATTCATAGGAGCTCGCTGAGACTGAACCAACAATCACAGAGCCTGCATAGGTCTGACTTAGGCTTTCTGAATATATGTTATACTTGTGTTGCTTGTCATTTTTGTGGGACTCCTCCTGATAGCTGGAGTGGAAACTCTTTCTGATGCTTTTGTCTGCCTTCGGGATCCTTGTCCTTCTACTGTTTTGCCCTGCCCAGCCTCAATAGGAGCAGAGGTGCCTAGTCTTATTGCAACTTGATTTCATGTTTGGTTGACATCCCTGGGTGGCCTGCCTCTTTCTGAAGGGAAGTGGAGGAGAGGCAGATGGAGAAAGTGCAGGGAGAGCCTGGGAGAAGAGGAAGGAGGAAAAAATATGGTAGTGATGTAATATAAAAATTAATTTTAAAAATTAGGAAGAAAGAAAGCTATACCATTCACAGACTGAATTTTAGTATGTCGTCCTTTTAATTTTAGGTTTGCAAAGTGTGACCAAAGCAAAAATATAAGTGAAGAGAACAGTAATCTAGTCCTAATGAACTTGGTGATAATAAGTTCGTGGTCCTGAAAGCAATTAAGAGCCCTTCTTTAGCACATGAGATGAGCCATGGGCAGCCTTTTGAAAACTAATTGTTTTCTTTTGGGATTTTATTTTTATTAATGATTCCTCTAAGTATTTAAGATTCACAGATTGACTAAATGATATGAAGAATTTCATAAACTCACAAATAATAAGCCAGAAAGATTTACATAATCTAAAAAGAGAAAAGAGTGGAAGGTAATGAAAATAAAGCCAAAACGTGCCCCACATCAAAGAAGATTGGGGGAGACCAGAAGATTAAGGGAATGGACAAAAGTTCTGTTTTGTTTTGTTTTAATTTATATATAGGAGTGTTTGTTTGGATGTATTTGTATGTTCCATATGTATGGTGCCTGCAAAATCAAGAGGGGCATCATATCCTCTGGGACTAGATTTATAAACTGTGATGAACCACCATCTGAGTACTGGAAACCAAACCCAGATACGCCATAAGAGCAACAAGTGTTTTTAACTACTTAGGTATACTAGCCCTAAAGAAAAAGATTTTGATAACCAGGAAACAACAGAAGACTATTCCCAAACAATTTCTTTTACAACCTGAAGAATTGTTGCTATGGTGTAAAATCAGTCTCTATACCATCTGGACTGTGTTCATGAGTTCACCCAGGACTTTTGTTCTCAAAGGCTCAACATTGCTCTCTTCCTGACTGAGAAAATTTCCAATAAGAAAATAAAAGTAAAAATTAAAGGAACCCTCAGCCTATCTCAGGTTGTCCCTCTTTTGCCACAGAGAATGCCTTTTGTTGACTGCATTATTTATCTTTCCATTTAAGAATAACTCTTTATCCAGCCATGATACCTTTTATAAATTCTCTCCCTTCTCATGAAAAAGCAGTTGCCCTTGTTCATTGAGAAATTAGATAATACTGCATTATGGTTCTGAAAGTCGTATATATGGTTATTAAATGCCCCATTGCAGGATCAGGGAGGGACCATGAGTCCAGTCCTTGGCTGCTTTTGTTGGGTTCCTTTTTTGCGCACTGCTCTGGAAGAACTGCATTTGGGGTTTATCTTTGAAATACCTGGAGCAGAGTTTAGGCTTTCCCTCAGTACTTCAGCTAAGGTAATAGGAAAGTGGCCCTTTCTTCTTGCTGTTCTATAGCACAGAATATCTACTACCAAACAGGATATATTTTCAAGGGAATAACATATTTTATTTTATTTTTGATCTTTTAATTTAAAGACTGGGAGTGCTGGGAAGAAGGGTAGCCCTTTAATAATTTGAGCATACCAGAACTCTTTGCTGGATGCATGACTTCTGTCGGCAGCACACACTTACTTGCTTAAGCCTTACTTTCTGGAGTCTGGGTGCACCAGCCTTTGCATTCCTGCTCTAAATACAGGGACCAGAAAGGCAAGATCTATTTCTGGTGCCTGGGCATGGTACAAGAAGTGTCTCAATGCTCCCGGGAGACACATGCATGGTGGTGGCTGTCTGTCTGCACATATCTTTTTGCAGAAATATTAATGGTTGGTTCTATAACACATGTACTCAATAAAGCTCCCTCATCACCAAATATATTTGTAACTAGTATTATTAGTTAAACCTTTCACATGGACAGTCTCAAAGAATTGTCACTACTAAGAATACACAGCAAAAACTTCCACATTACTGAACAGAAAATACCAAGTATTTGAAAAACGCTAAAATCAAGTGTTCTAATGGAATACTACTCAGCAATTAAAAACAAGGCAATCATGAAATTTTCAGGCAAATGGTGGGATCTAGAAAAGATCATCCTGAATGAGGTATCCGAGAAACACACATGGATATATTCACTTATAAGTGGATACTAGATCTATAAGATAGGATAAACATACTAAATTCTGTACACCTAAAGAAGCTAAACAAGAAGGAGGACCAGGGATAAGATGATCAATTCTCACTCAGATATACAAATGAGATGGACATTGGGAAAAGGAGAAAACAAGAAACAGGACAGGAGCCTACCACAAAGGGCCTCTGAAGGACTCTATCTAGCAGTTTATCAAAGCAGATGCTGAGACTCATAACCAAAAGTTTGGCAGAGTGCAGGGAATCATATGAAAGAAAGGGGAGTTAGTAAGAGCTGAAGAGGACAGGAGCTCCACAAGGAGAGCAACAGAACCAAAATATCTGGGCACAGAGGTCTTTTCTGAGACTGATTCTCCAACCAAGGACCATTCATGAACATAACCTAGAACCCCTGCTCAGATGTAGGCCATGACAGTTCAATATCCAAGTGGGTTCCTTAGTGAGGGGAAACAGGGACTGTCTCTGACATGAACTCAGTGGCTGGCTCTTTGACTATCCTCCCCATTCCAAGGGAGGAGCAGCCTTGCCAGGGCACAGAGGAGGACATTGTAACCAGTCCTGATGAGACCTGATAAGCTAAGGGTCAGATGGAAGGGGAGGAGGACCTCCCCTATCAGCGGACTTAGAGAGGAGCAGGGAGGAGATGAGAGAGGGAGGGTGGGATTGGGAAGGAATGAGGGAGGGGCTACAGTTATGATACAAAACAAATAAAATGTAATTAATGTAAAAAATAAAAATTTAATTAACAAAAAGATCAAGTGTTCTGTCTCAACTGGAAAAGGAATCTATCTGGACTCCTGTTTACCTGTTTCACATCTTATCATCTCCATGTATAGGTGTCCTTGATTGTCTTATAGCCACTGTGTATGCCCCGTATTGGAAGGATGACAACCAGTGAAGTAAGAATTTTGAACCAGTTTGTGGGTTGGGAAAGAAAAACAGACCAGCGTTCTAAAATATTGTTCTTAGTTCTCTACATATTTCTCCCAGGTAATACCAATAGGCAATGCATTCCCTTCTCTTTTTCATTCCTTTTACCTTCTTTGTTTTTGAGACTGATCTTTGCTTTCTACTTATGTGTCTTAGTGTTAGTCTGAAATGCATTTATTTATTTATACCTGAGGAGTGAAAAAAAAAAAGAGGGGAAACATTGGATCCCTTAGGCCTAGAGTTACAGGTATTTGTGAGCAACCAGATATAGGTACTAGGAACTGAACCACAGTCCTCTGCTAACTTCTTTTTTTATAATTAAATTTTTTTGTATTAGTTACAGTTTATCTACTTTGTATCTCAGCTGTAACCCCCTTCCACATTCCCTCTCAATCCCCCCTCCCTCCCTCATCTCCTCCCTACCCCTCTCTAAATCAACTGACAGGGGAGTCCCCTTCCATCTGACCCTAGCTTATCAGGTCTCTTCAGGACGGCTGTAATGTCCTCCTCTGTGGCCTAGCAAGGCTGCTCCTCCAGCAGGGGAGGGATCAAAGTGCCAGCCATTGAGTTCATGTCAGAAACAGTCCCTGTTCCCCTCACTAGGGAACCCACTTGGATATTTAGCTGCTACGTCTGAACAGATAAACAAGAAAGAGGACTAGGGGTAAGACAATCAATCCTCACTTACAAAGACAAATGGGCTGGACATTGGAAGTAGGAGAAAACAAGTAAAAGGACAGAGGGCTTCTGAAAGACTCTACCTAGCAGGGTATCAAAGCAGATGCTGAGACTTGTAACCAAACCTTGGGCAGAGTGCAGGGAATCATGAGAAAGAAGGGGGCGATAGTAAAACCTGGAGAGGATAGGAACTCCACAAAGACCAAATGCTGGACACAGGAGTCTTTTCTGAGACTGTTTCTCCAAACAAGGGCCATGCATGGTTATAACCTAGAACCTCTGCTAACTTCTGAGCCAACTTTCCAATTACAAAAACATGCATTTTCTTCATATGAGAAAAGAGTAAGTTGGCACTGCAGTCTCAACATCTGTGAGATTGAAGAAATCAGTTGCCTAAGTGGAAACAGAAGATTACACTTACGACCTCCTCTCTACAAGTAAATATAACGTGGTATTTGTTTATCCAATGCTTTTAATCAATGGTTCTTTGTCATCTGAATGCTATCCTATTTTCTTTTGTCAATTTTTGAGTCAACAATCATAAGCATGATAAAATAAATGATTCTATTTAGTTTGAGGTATCTGAGTCTCTCTAATAGCAGGATCTGTTTCTTCCGTATGTCTTCAATTTCTGGCCAAACATTTGCTTTTAAAATCATCTTCATGAACACAGATTTCAGATTTTAGTTTTTGTAACCACATGGATAAACCTTTGTCTGCACATGGCATTGCTTCTGAATGGTACTCAGTGAATACCATCTTATCAGGTGTTAGCTTTCTTGGGAAGTCCAATGGACACAGATACTACAAGAGGTTTTCAGAAGTTCTCTATTACCTACCTGAAGACTGGTCAGATACTGAAAAAGATTGTTTCTTTCAAGTAATTAATTAATTTTTAGTTTGCTCAGACATGAAAATGCTGAAGGGAAGTTACTGTAGAAATCTGAGATGAGCTATGGTATCATAAGATGCCGCTCAAGGGAAGGCAAGTTCTCGATGAGCCTATGACGTTCTCGCATGTTTTAAACATAAAGAGATGTGAATTTCAATTTTAAAGATCACAATGAGGAATGTACACTGTTTTGAAGTCATTACTTATTTTTCATCTCTGGCCCTTCTTTTGATTCTCATTTATAATGGGACTAGATTGAAATGCCTAAGGTTAATGAGACAATTAACTTTATACATGATACCAATCATAAAGATTGTTTTACTGTAATTAACCATGGTGACTTCTAGCAGAATTTTTATACTCAGAGATGCATTTTTTTTTCAATAGTGCTCAGGGCTTAAGGGAATTATTTTGAAAGTTTAAAAGCATATAAAAAAAGCCAAATGTAGGAATATTTAATTAACTTTTGTTATAGAAGATGAAACAGTGTGAAATGCAAGTTTGCACTCGTCAGCAGTCTATCATTTTCCAAATAGACACAGGCATTCACCTGAGAGTTTTCAGCATGCTTTTGAGAACCTCCTATTTGACCTTTTCTTAAGTCTGTTTCTCAAATGTGCTTGTTTTCTGACTGATGTATTCAAAATGCTCCTTTTCTGTTGACAGTGCCCAATTCTTTTGTTTTATGTGGAGTAGTTGAAGAAATTTGCAAAGATGTAACCCAAAGCCTGTGCACAAAACTGAATTTCCGGGCTTCAAGAGCTGTAATATGCTCTCTTCTCAAAGCAAAGCTTGTCAGTGCCTCATGCAAATGAATGTATAATGGGAAGACTTAGACCTGTGAATGTATAACCACTGTCAAGGCACACTGGATTTCATGATGTTTCTCCCCATTTACATATGCCCAGGACTATAGCCATGCTTTGGAGTGTTCCCATAGCCTTAAATCTTCCCTAAGATGAGGTAGGACATAAACTTCAGCCTAAGAGTTTGAGACAAGCAGGAGCAGAAAAATATGCAGACAAATATAGGCATATGTGTATATATGTCATTTTATGTGACATCCTTTGGTATGCTAAAGACAATAAAGGGTCACTTTGCTAAAGGATGAATCAAGCAACTACTGGCTGCAAAACAAAGTTTCACTATCAAAAAAATTCTACACTGATACATAAAACTTGTACTGATTTATACGTATTTTTAAAACTTTAAACACATCTCCAGAGGTTTTACTTTTATGCTCTCTGCCAATGTTGAGTGAGGCATTAATTAATTTGCTTCCCTGCTATTATATGAAATTCTTTTTCATGTAATGTTTTTGAGCATATCAATGTTTACTTCTTTCTTTTTCTAGAATGACACAATGACATATCTCTGTACACTGGTGTCCTAATTAGCTTATCTTCTGACATAATTTTAATTAGCTTTATGATATTTCTGGCTGACTTTTCCTCATTGACAATTGTTACTGAGCTTTGAATAAAATGATTTTTTTTGTGTATGTGTTATAAACTCTTTTACTTTTTGAAATTTCTCCACATTGAGAGAAAAATTAAATGTTTTCATTTTTACTAAAAGGAAGCTGAGGTTCACAGAGAACAGTTGATTTTCTCCCATGGTCAGCCCTTTCTGACATCTGGGCTTTAGGTTGCGCTCTAAAGTATCTGTGTACGGCTCATCATCCTGCAAAGTGGCTACATTGCACTCACTATTGAAACATGGAATTCCCAGACATGTCTGCAGAAGGAAGCAATGGCCTAGAGGGAGCTGAGCATGGTGGTTTGCTGTTTAAGTTTTTGTTGTTGTTGATGATGTAAGTATATAGCCCTGCAAAGATTTTCTTATATTATCTTACACTATTTATTTACAGTAGTTTTTCTGTTCTTCTAAATTGGAAACATACTTCTCATTTCATTCTGCAATTATTGAGTATCCCTAGTGGTTTAGAATATAAGGATTGCTTGCAAGATGCTGAACATTTAATATATACACAGCCTCATTACCAAATTACCTGAAAGATGTAAAGTTGTATTTGGGAATTTAATATTTGTTGTAGAAAATACTTTTCTACTTTTTCTGTTGTTATTGTTCCCCCAGAGTTCTAAATTATAATTTGAATCAGTTATGGAAAACCAGCATGTAATCTCCAACTCCCATACCTGCTTTTACGTTAAGAAAGAATACAGAGAAAGCATTGGAAGCAGGAATATCAAGTGTGCTGTGTACATAACTGGAAAAACCATATTCCCTTTGAAAAATGAAACTAATGTACTTAAAAACAGAAGAAGAAAAATATCAAACTTTCAAACATATTTTCTAACTATTTCGGAAACAAGATTTCAAATGCAACTAGAGCCAAATGAAATAGCAGATTACAATATGTGACAAGAATTATCAAACTCCAGTGCTTTAGAATAAAACTACACATGCCATAAAGAAATTATGCCAAATGATTGGAACTGAGAAAATAACCTTTTTTTCTTTTTCTTTTTTTTATTTTATTATTTTTTTATCAGTTACATTTTATTAACTCTGTATCCCAGCCATGTCCCCATCCCTCATTCCCTCCCAGTCCTTCCCTCCCTCCCTCATCTCCACCGTGCCCCTTTCCAAGTCCACTGATGGGGGGAAAGAAAATAATCTTTATGAGGTAACCCAGACCCAAAATGATAAAAGGATAATATGGTATACATTTGTTTCTGTGCAGATATTAGCCATTAAGTAACTGATAACCAAGCTATAATATAGATCTGGAGAGGCTAGAATAAGGGTCAATGGGTAGACACACGGATCTTCTGGGAGAAATTAGAATAGATTTTATAAGTGGGTGGTCGGGATCAGGGAGAATGGAAACTGAAGGATCTGGTGGGAAGTGGGAGGGAAAGTGGGTTTGAAGGAAGAAAATTGGTAAAAGACAACTAGAATTGATGGGCATTTGAAGGGTGATTGGAAACCTAGCACAGTGTAATCTTCTTAAAATACATGTCAGTAGTAGTCCTAGTGAACTCTCTTAATAATGAAGGAGATGGATTTCAGGGAGCCATCCCTTGTCATCAAACAAGACATCCAGGACAAGGTCTAGCCTAAGTCTGTCTGGATTGATGGGGTACCATGGCAATCTCCAAATAATCCCGTCTGTTGTGAAGACAATAGATTGCATACCACGAACTGAGAGCAAAGCCCGATTTCTGAACACAGTACCCACAGACCTCATTGAACATGCAGAAGTCAAGTTGGTGCCTACATTCAATCTTCACTCTTACTTTCTGGTTTCTTTGATATGTAAAGGTACCCTCAAGGCTTCTAAAAGACAAATGAAGACACAAACCAGCTACAAAATCTTTGATCTACAATTTACCTTAATGGAAAATATGTTAGGGTAATGGTGGCACAGAGGTTGTGGGAGTGGTTAAGCAATGTCTGCTTTCACTTAAAGTCTATTACAGGAGTCAGAACCCACATCCAAAACTGTTGGGGTCACCAGGAAACAGAGATTAAATAGCTCAGAGAGCTAGGGTAAAACAAAATGATAGTGGTCTAAAGAGAAAAAAAATGAAAAGATATAATGACTCCTAATGATATACTACAGTACTAATAGATCAGTGCCTTATTCAGCCATCATCTGGGAAGCTTCTTCCTGTAGCTGCTACGAATAAATGCAAAGACCCGCAGTCAAACAACAGAGAGAGAGAGAGAGAGAGAGAGAGAAGAGAGAAGGGAGAGAGAAAGGAGAGAGGGGAGAGGAATGGAGAGAGGAAGAGAGAAGGAGAGGGAGAAGGAGAGGGTAACCTTGAAAAACATAACGTTAAATGGGATGTTTCCATCAACTCCTTCTCAGAGCTCAGGTAATCCCACAGAAGGGAATACAGACAGAGTGTAAGAGCCAGAAGGCATGGGGGACACCAGGAGAACAAGGTTCTCTAAATCAACGGAGCAAAACACATGAAATGGCAGAGACTGAAACATCAAGCACAGAGAGTGCAAGGGTCTGTACCAAGTCCTCTGCTTATATATAGTAGCTTTCAGTTTAGTATTTTTATGAGACTTCTGAGAGTGTGAATGAACAGGTCTTTGATTTTTTAGATTTTTCTTATGATATTGTGCTTCAGTTGGTTTGCCTTGCTCAAGTTCCATGTGATGATTGTTGCTTTATTTTATTATATTTTACTTTATTGTGTTTGGTAGTTATCTCTTAAAAGTGTGTTTATTTTAAACAAGAGACAGAAAAGAAGTGGACCCAGATGGAAGGGGAGATGGGGAAGAACTGTCAAGAGTAGAGAAACAAATCTGTTTGTGATAAAAGGATAAGAGGTTAAATGGTTTTTCAAATTATACCTAACGTAAAAGAGTGATACCTTTTTATTTAACCAAAATATTATAATGGCTATATGTTACAGATATTTTTACAAAACTGTGTTAAGGTTAATTTTATGCCACTTTATTTCTCAGTTTCTCTTTTAACCCATATAAATAAGATTCTTGCATTTGTTTAATAATACACTTCACATAACTGAGCAGATATTACTCTTCTGTTAACCCTCAATGCTAGTTTGGTTTCCTCCGAGCCCTCATCCCAAGGATACTTGCACTTTGTAGCTTTCTTGCTGAGCTGCTCTCTGCTTATATCACCTGGATCTCTCCCATTTTTGAATCCCCAGGCTGAATCCACTACTTCCTTTACTAACTCCTCCTCTCCTTGCTGGGGGGATGTCTGGCCATATTTTCTCTCCTGCTCAGCAATTTGCTGTAAGTTGTTTTATGATATATTTGGGGACCATTGGGGAGCAGAACTTATACAACATTAAGACAGGAGACTTTCAGAACAAGGTTTGAAATCAGATATGGGGAATACATAAATCAGCATTTAAATTATACAATAACCTTATGCCTACAGTTATACTTAATTATAAACATAATTATATATGACTGTAAATATATAGTTATAAATATAATTAAAAACATTAAACACAGAATATTTAACATTTTTGTATTGGGGAACTGTATTAAATATCTTTCTTCTTAATCTAACATAATATTTTGAAAATAAAGTTAAGGAAAATAAGGAAGGGTTTATTTTACCTAACAGTTTGATGGTAATAGTCCCTCTTGCAGGAGATGTGGTATTAGAAAGCTTGTGGCATAATACATATTGAATCTACAGCTAGGCTACCTTTTTGCATAATTTGGGACCCCAACCGATAGAATCCTACTCTCCACTCTCAAGGAAAGTATTCCTGCATAATTTAATATAATCTAGATAATCATTGACACACATATGCAAGGTGATTTGAGCCCCAGGCAAGGGTGATAATCAATGTTTATTCACTACCATAAGATCTGTGATTACGAATCTGCCAATAGTTTTAAATAACACACCTCCACACACCATTTATTCAAAAAATCAGATTTTGAGCTCTCCAGATAAACCTTATGTCATTTGTCAGACTTGTACAGGTCTCCCCTGTGGTCATAAAAGGTTATATCATCCTCAGTTTTGCATTTGCACAGCAGATCTGCCATCTATCCCAGTCTCAATAAAATCATTGAAGCAGCGGTACTAAAAGTTTGTCAAGGTATCTAAGCAATACAAAGAATTTAGCAGAAAAGTTTCACAAATGGGTGTTAGTATTTTGGAACACAACCTGCTCCTGTGTTACCCAGCATGTGTCGCCAGGCAGGTGGCCACACCTGGAAGGCGTGGTTACCTTCCCCCTTAAAGGGCCAACCCTTTACTCTCTTACACTCTTCTCTGTTACTCTTACTCTCTTTACACTCTTTTCTTTCTTCCCTCTCCCTCTCCCTCTCCCTCTCCCTCTCCCTCTCCCTCTCCCTCTCCCTCTCCCTCTCCCTCTCCCTCTCCCTCTCCCTCTCCCTCTCCCTCTCCCTCTCCCTCTCCCTCTCCCTCTCCCTCTCCCTCTCCCTCTCCCTCTCCCTCTCCCTCTCCCTCTCCCTCTCCCTCTCCCTCTCCCTCTCCCTCTCCCTCTCCCTCTCCCTCTCCCTCTCCCTCTCCCCCTCCTCCCTCTCCCTCTCCTCCCTCTCCCTCTCCCTCTCCCTCTCCCTCTCCCTCTCTTTCGGGGCGCCCCTTTCCGTCTCTTTCCGCCATGCCCTGCTACCCACTTCCTCCATACCCTTTTAATGAACCTCTCGCAGAGAATATCGGTTGTCCCCCTGCTTCTTCTTATTTTTAATTAATAACAATGGGTCCTTTAAAAAATTCTTTTACTGCATTATCATCAACATTAGAACATGTAGACTTGGCCAAAAGTGAATTACCAAACGGTTTTGATTCATATAATATAAACATACACATATTTATGAAATATACTCTTTGTCCATGGTATTATGAAAGGTTACTTTTTGACTTTTATTGGAATGGGGACTTTTTAAACATTTCTTGATTACTTTGATTGATTCAAGACCATGACACTAAAGAGTTCCTATAATTGTAACATTGAACAATGCCAGTCAATCAGTCAGCCTCTTATAACGTCTTAAATCTTAAAAGAGAAAACGTGAACTGTTTCTTTCAGGGTTCAGTGAAATTCACTTGACATTTCAAAAGCTAAGAAAATTTATCTTTATCCCCCCATTTCAAACATAAAATTAATGACTTTGCAGCCACACTGATGAGAGCAGTGCTTTTAATGTCTCTGATGAAATCAAAAGAGCATTGCTGTTGTGGATGGCCCCTTGTGAGGAGGCCGGAAGGCAATGGAGTTCTTCATATACACATGTACCTTGTCAAGACTTTCAGATCTCCTACTGGAGTCCAGAGATGCCCCCAGGAACATCCTGCTTGTTCTTTCAAAATCAAAAGCAACCCGGCGCCATCACAATTGAACTTGAGATTGGCACCCAGGAGTTGCCCCTGAGAAAATGTCCTGCAATATCTGATTTTTCCAACAGCCAAATTCTCCCAGTCCCAGTTAATGACATGAATGTCCCCCTCTCAATGCTGAAGGCATATTCCCTGCCTAAGTCACTCAGCGGCATATTCTGGTTTTCATGTGTTTATCATTTTTATTATGGCTTTTAAGCAGAGGCAAATTAAGCTTTTGGGACTGCCAGCCTCTTTCTGAGGTGACAAAGTGTCTTGTTGAAAAATGATGAGTGAATGCACATCTTCTGAAATAAAGCATCTATTTAATTTAGATTTTTATGTTTTGTTTTATCTAATAATAATTTAAGAAAAGCATTAATTATCGTTCTTTCCCCCTTTCTGCCATTCTCCTCAGTCTTTGTTGAAATTGCTATTGGGATTAAAGAAGAGATTATGTAATAGCACCCAAATTGCACAACAAAAAGATTAAATGCAAAGCCTAGAAAAAGCCCAGATCAAATTTCTTTACTACTAACTATTAACTCTGTTTTGATGATGATGATGATGATGTGTGTCTGTAAATATGATGTATGTGAGGATGCTATAATGCACATGTAAAGGTTTAAGGACATCTTCTGTGAGGCTGTTGTTTTTAACATCTATATGGGTCCTAGGTGTTGTCTAGATTTTTTAGCAAAACTTTAACCAAAGAGTCATTTTACTTGCTCTCCATTGATTCTTTTTTATTTTTGAATATCTCTGTGAATTTCTTTTTTAATTTTAATTTTTTATATTAATTACACTTTATTTACTTTGTATCCCTCCCACCTCCCCTCCCAATCCCTCCACTCATATAGACACAATATAGGATAAACCTACTAAAATCTGTACACCTAAAGAAATTAATAAAGAGGGAAAACTCTGGCGAAAATGGTCAATCCCCATCCAGAAAGGTAAAGAGGATGGACAAGAAGGAGAAAACACGGAACAAGTTAGAAGTCTGCCACAGAGGGCTTCTGAAAGGCTCTGCTCTGCAGACTATCAAAGCAGATGCTGAGACTCATGGCCAACCTTTGAGGAGATTGCAGGGAACCTCCATTGCTTTTTTTTTTTTCTGTATTAATTACACTTTATTCACTTTGTATCCCCCCTGTGGTTCTCTCCCTTCTCCTGTCCCAATCCCTCCCTTCCTCCACCCTCTGCATGCATGCCCCTCCCCAAGTCCACTGATAGGGGAGGACTTCTTTTCCTTCCTTCTTATCCTAGTCAATTAAGTCTCATCAGGAGTGGCTGCATTGTCTTCTTCTGTGGCCTTAATCTAGAGATAATACATTCTTTTTCTGCTTTTTCTTTGTTTCTGCTTTATCACTTATTTTTTTTTTACATAGCTACTTTTATAACTAGATAATGGTACCTTATTTGTAAGACAACTTCATCATATTCTGTAGAACAACTGAGTATATGAAACAAGTTTAATACTCAGGCTATTGACAAATAAAATTTTCCAGAAGAAAAATATTTATTTTGATATAGGAATCTTTTGCCTGTCTCAAATTTATTCATGGTTTAACACTTATAGTTGTATAACTAAAAAGCAACATATATCAGGATATGAACAACTTGCATTATAATTCTAGACACAGTGGGCTCTTACTAGTTATTTGATTTTTAAAAGCTGTAGTGTATTATTTGGCTGTGTTGTATGAACATGTTTTTGTTGTAGTTCTAAGTGTAGAATACAGGAATGCTTTGTGCATAGCTGAAAGCAACCTTCTGGCTTGTGATCCTCCTGAACAGGAAACTGTCTCTGCTGGTGGCATGGTTTTGACCAGCTGAAAAACATCCTGCGTGGACTTTAAGAAGGTTTAAATAGGAGCCTTCAGACAGAGAGATTCCTTTTCATTGCAATGCTTTAAATTGCTTTTCTGGGCTTTATTCTTAAGAGAGAAGCTTAGGAGAACTCTTCCTGCTGCTTCTGGTGAATCCTGATGCTGCTGTTGTTGTACCTAGTTACTGCTTTTGCTCTTGCTGGATTGCTGTTTTGTTGTTTGACTGGACTGCAGGTATCCTGACAATGAAGACTGGAATCGCTCCAAGGAGCGATTTCTAAAAAGGTTCATGTCCCCTGTTCCTATTAAGCATCTTCCACTCCTACCTGGTGTTGAGGTGTTGGAAGGGACTGGAGTGAAGAAGAGAGAAAGAGGCATAAAGAACCCCAAATAAAGTAGGTTTTAACAAGTAAAAGCCTACAAAATGCTCATCATTTGAGCCATTAGCCTCATAATTTAACTTTAATCTATGTGTTGTGTTTATATGTGTACATATTTAAGATAACTTTGTAAGGGTAAATTGATAGCGTTGAGAGCTTTTATTTGAAATAATTGTCTACTAAAATTATTTATATCCCACATTAATCCTTGCTAACCTAAAACTAAAATCTAGAGGTCAAAAGAATAATATCATTTTAGATATTTGTGATATACATGTGAGCATTCTTTTATCTTGTTACAATCTAGATGCATTCACTTCTGTATTCAGAGAAAACCACAACTACAAAATAGACAACACTGACATTAGATAAATTACAGAAACTGTTGATGGAACCAACACTTTGCAGGAATAGTCTGTTTTGTCAGAAAATAGTCTGGAATTGATAATTCCACAGTTTTTAAACAAAATTAATGGGAAGTTTGTGCTCTTTATTTTATACAGGAAAAGATGGTGGCTGAATGCTACAGTATTAAAATGAAGCCAAACGTTATGCTTTAATTTTCTATCAAATCAATAAAATGCCAGATAAATACAAAGTAGGCTGCTATTTGATTTGATACATGTAGATGCTATGCAGAGTGGACATTTAAGAATCCTGAAAGCGTGCACCTTGAAATAAAGACAGTTGCCTGAATGGAGACTGGCCAGGTGGCAGGTTATGTGTTGCAGGTATATATCACAGTGAATCAAATGTAAATAGATAAGACCTCACATGGCTTTGTCATATTCTTTTCAGAAAGAAAACATCACATTCCATTTCAACCCAAAAGCACGTTGCCTGCACTTTCCCCTACTGAACAAACCAATAAGAAAGCACAAACCAACTGAAACTCACTATGACAATGGACAGCCCTAGCCAGCACCACTATTATCTGGAATGTGGTCTTTCCATAAGTCACTATTTTGAAAAGGACAAATGGAATGGAGAGTTTGCTTGTGACTAGATTAGCAGCGGTTACATTTCATCTATCAGACTTGGACAATCATTTTCCCCACAAAAGATGATTGGAATATTCAGGTAATCCAAAGTATATGACTGATGACTTACTTCCTAACAGGAGATTGTCCTGAGTCATTGCAATCTTCCTCAAAGAATCTAAATTATTTTTCCTAATGTTTTACCTCAGAATTGCATTTTAGAAGATTGTGTTTCCAAAACAGAATGCAAGAATGTCCTACATCCGTATACCTAAAAAATTCTGATAAAAATCAGATGATTGGGTAGTGATCTTGACAGCACCAAGAGTAAAATAAACCTTAATGACTATTTTTACTAATTTCTCCTGAAAGAAGTCCACTTTTAACCTAATTAACTTTTTAAAAAATACTGCACATGTATGGAAATAACTGAGTCCTTCTTTGAACTCCCTGCTTTCCCTTGCATAATTCAATCACTTTGACAGCTCCAGGGAAGTGGTTGGACATTCAAAGATGAAAGACAAAATTTCGCAGGTAAAATTATTCCAATGAAAGCAACATCAGTGCCACTGTGAGCCATGTGATGCCTGGCTGATGGGTGCCTGTCCTAACTCCTTTGTACTTGGCTGGAAACCAGGTCATGATGTTGAAACTTCTGCACCACGGTCTTGAATGAGATGTGGATTTTTAAAACTACCCCCCTTCTTTAACATGCCATGGAATGCTGAATTAAAAAAAAAATCATAGACGTGATCTTGTCTCAGAGTCTTAAATTACTGCTCACATTCTAAGACTGACAGTTGGCTCTCGATGAGCAAAGCACTTCAAGTCTCAGTTTATTATCCTTTTTAAAAAAGCCACAATTGTGGTCTTGTTAGGTTAAGATTACTGTTTAATATTTTTGTGTATACCACTCTAGTGCCAATCACTGTCCCTAGAATGAATGGCTATTGAAAAAATAATTATGCACTCATTGTTTTTCTGATAAGTAATTTCATAGATCCAAGTCAAATGAGGTACTTATAACAATAACAAATTAAAATACTGTGTAAGGCAACACCAGAATGCTTTCGGTGCTTTTTTCTAATGGCATGGCTATGAGACACATTTGTGTCTCACATTAGATGTGCATGGGAATGGAAGTGTTCACAGGAAGCCAATGGCTTAAGCACATCATCTACAGAAAACACAAGGTCGGAAGTTTTTTTTCCGAACATGGATTGAATTTTTCAGAACTTGTATTGAAAATAAGATCAGTTGCTTCAAATTCTTGTCATTTTTAATTGTGAAGAAAAAATTATCTTATATTAGTAAATATGATGTTCTCACAGTCAGATTTAACAGTCTTCTAGAGCCGTGGTATATCTCTAAACAGACAGCCTTGTTTTTGGCATCAGCCCTCACTTTTCAAGGCTTATCTTCAGTTTTCAGATTTTTTTCAGCGCTTCTAAGATTGTATTCTTACAAAGGTATCGGATGGGTCTGATGCTCTTTGGGTGGATGACACCTAAATGAACATCAGTACAAAGTCCCAATTTACTTCTAATATCAGAGATCAGACCTCTACTCTTGCCTGATGTGTCAAAACAAAAAGGGGGAACTGTAGAGAGCTGCGTAATGCCGCGCCTGAAAGATGGAGCTGGTTTCCGCCTTCCACCTTCCCGATGGTGAGTGCTCTCTGTCACGAACAACTCCACATTTGGCTAAGGCTGAGGATCTGGCTTGGTTCCATGTATGTGGACCTATCTGCATTGCCCACGTGGCACGCCTGGGTTGGCTACTCAGAGGCTATATAAGCTGTGGGCTGGCTTTCCCCAGGGTCAGATGATTGTTCAAGGTTCCTGAATAAACTGCATTGAAAAAAAAAAAAAAAGATTGTATTCTTACATGTATTAGGATGGTAGTTTTTGTGGATTTGTCTGTAACTATTCCAGTCTGTGCTCTGCAGACCCTTATCATTCTCCAGGTCTCTCTGGTGAAAGCTTCCCAAATCAATTGGATACACCATGAATGCTTTGATTTTGCCAAAGACATGTTGTTATAAGTTATTTCTTATTTCTCCAAAGTTAACCCAACTTCTATACTGTCATCAAGTGTGTGAGAAAAATGGGGGGGAAGGTCATTGCTCCATATACATCATCGTTTAACACTGCTTTGTATGCTATGTTAACATTTTCAATCTTGTTCATTATAATTTGGCATTAAAATTGCCCTGACTACCCCCTGTTGCTTTACCTTCCTTTTGACTCTCTTTGACAAATAATGATATTACATTTTTAAGACCTGTGATGTCTGAAATACAAATTATGACAAACTGATTTTATTTTTTTTAATATTAGTTACAGTTTATTAACTTTGGCTACCAGCTGTATTCCTCTCCCTCATTCTCTCCCAATCCCACCCTCCCTGTCTCATCTTCTCCCTACCCCTTTCCAAGTCCACTGATAGGGGAGGACCTCCTCCTCTTTCATCTGACCCTAGCTTATCAGGTATCTTCAGGACTGGCTGCAATATCTTCCTCTGTGGCCTAGCAGGACTGCTCCTCCCTCAGGTGTGTGTGTGTGGGAGGGGGGTCAAAGAGCCAGCCATTGAGTTCATGTCAAAAATAGTTCCTGTTCCCCTTACTAGGGAACCCACTTGGATACTGAGCTTACATGGGCTACATCCAAGAAGGGGCTCTAGGTTTTATCGATACATGTTCCTTGGTTGGAGATACAGTCTCACAAAAGACCCCTGTGCCCAGATATATTTGGTCCTTGTGGCGCTCTGGTCCTCTCCAGGTGATACTAACTCCCCCTTCTTTCATATGATTTCCTGCTGATTTTAAATAAATATCTTTGCTTCACTGAGATAATGAGTACATTGTTCAGTATGTGAATGAAATGGTGGTAAATTAAGGTCTTTATCTCCAAAAATGTTGTAGATAGTCATTCAGTAAGATGTGCTCTCTGTCACAAACAACTCCACATTTGGCTAAGGCCGAGGATCTGGCTTGCTTCCATGTATGTGGACCTATCTGCATTGCCCCCGTGGCACGCCTGGGTTGGCTACCCAGAAGCTATTTAAGCTGTGGGCTGGCTTTCCCCGGGGTCCGAGGATTGTTCAATGTTCCTGAATAAACTGCATTGAAAAAAAAAAAAGATTTTGTCTATACATCAGTAGAAAATGTCACCTTTTATTAAGACCTCACTCTAGTTACTAAGTATTTCTAAGGTACACATCACCAATACCTAAGGTCCAAACTCATCAGCCTAGCATTCGTAGCATATAAATCTGAAGCCTACTGAATGGGTCGTCCCAACAATACTAGCCATAAAACAAAATTTTTTAACCTTTAAAGTATTTTACTACCAGTTTAGAACACAGTATGGATTTTTTTTATGCTGTTGTATCACCACAATTAATTTCTTCTCTCTCAAATGCATTGCGATAATTTTTTCTCCCCAATCAATTCTTACTTGTTGTAGTGATATCATCTTTCTTAATAGTATATTTGAAATCTAATATTTTTCATTTCTCATTAATTATTAGCATTTTGTTGCATGCTTTTGCAGTTGATCTCCTTCTAGACCTGATACTCTACTGCATCGTTTCTTAACACAGCTGTGTTTTCTTCCACAATGTAAATCTAAAGCTCTGAAAGGGTGTGATATGTCTCCTTTTGTCCTTATACTAGGAACTACTAGAGACGTTTTAGCTAATGTTTGTTGAGTGAATCATGAATGGATAAGTGCATGCTCAAGACCATCTTGATCACATTGGATTGTATGGATATATAGACCCAGATACGTAAATGTGTCTTTAAACTTGGATTTGCTACAATATTTATATCAATTTTTATTCACAGGGACTCTTTGCATTGTGTCTAAGTTCATTAGAAACACAGTAGTTTGCATATCACTCTACATGCTCAAGAGTTTCAAAATCCAAAACTGGCAACCTGTATGAAAGAGCCCACACAGCCCTGTGTCAAGTCCAACAGAAGTTGCTTTTCTTTGTGAGGTTCTCAGCAAGGTTTTGATTGTTACTGTAAACCCAATTTGCACATTCAAATAAAAAATGGCAGTTAAATAATATGACAGAGCACAATAAAACACTGAAAGTTCATGTGGAGGGCTGAATTGCACCATATGGCTTCCAGCTCTGTACCCAGACCCAACAGAGTGCATTAAGAAAAGCATTTCAGCTGTGTCCTGTTGTGACCAGTTATAGAAGGGCATATGGTATATTATCCCACATTGGGATAATTATGAATTTCCTTGTGTTGATCCTCGTTTTTCTCAGTGCTTTGGGTTTTGGCACAAGGAAGACATACACAGGAATTTCTTGTAGGGCGGCTTCTTTTTTTTTTTTTTTTTTGTACTCACATTTGTATAGGTTAAGTTGGGGTTGTTAAGGCAGTTGTTCTGACAACAACTCTAATTTCCACATGAAAAATAGTTGCTGATATTTGAGGATTCAGGGATTTGGTTTAAAAGAGGACAAATTATAGAAAAAATTGAATTTATGTCTTGTTATTATAGAAAGAATATGACAAATGGAAAGAGATTCAAGACTGAGTAGACACGGCATGTTCTACCCACACAAACATGACTTGTGCTAAGTGCTGTGGTAGGCATGTGACATGATTAACTTATTTTCATCCCAACAATGGGTTGAATTAGCATAATTTTTCACTTTTCAAATATGTCATAAAATATTCTTCAAATAGGAAATGTATTTATTACTTATAACATTTGTTCTATTTGTATATCAATAAACAAAGGTGAGTTTCTTTCTGGAATTTATTCAAGAGAAGAGGGAGGGTTTATGGGGGGGATACAAAGTGAATAAAGCGTAATTAATAAAAATTAAAATAAAAATATTAAATTATAAAAGAACATAGTTACTGACTTGGAAAAGTTTCATAAAACATAATATAGATTCAGTAAATATTTGTCAAATGCTTAAATTATATATTCTTTAAAATTTTAAGAAAATTGAATAATACTATTAAAGATTAATATTAAATACAGAGCAAAATATCAATGAGATGAAGATGGTAATCTTTGTGATTGATAACTAAGACCTCCCCTTTATTCAGGAACATGTCACATGCGTCCCAAATGGAAATTTTGTGGATTTGAGCCCATACTAGCCCATTCCTTATGAGTGACATATTATTTTTGTACCTATAAAGTAGGTAAATACAGCCAAAGACTTATAATGAATATCTATAGTACATATAGATATAGACATTACTTCAAGTGCAGACTCTACTATGAGTAATTTTATTTATTTGTAACAACTGTAAATTTTTGGTATATTAGATATAATGTGTGCTTATATGTACATCTATGTATTTTTATATTTCTATAATAGTTAAGCAAAATATGAGTTAATTAATGTAAATATTTATAGATTAGTTGTGTTGTGCTCAAAGATCCTGTAAGTTCATTGAATGTAATACTGACATGTGGAACATGAGGTCAGCCTTCTAGTCTGTATAGATTCAACTTTGTGGCTCTGACATATATTAAATGTATGGTTCCGAATACTATGGATTATATGTCAGGGTTAAGGCTGTCTTCTAATAGGGAGTATAGACGGTCTATTACAGGACTGAAAAGTCTATCAAGTGAAATAAGTAGATAATTTAAGTTATTCTTCCTTAATTTATGTAGTTGTTCATTTTACATTCCATTCACAACCCCACTCCCTCCTCTCCTCTTAGTCCCACCTTCTTATCCACTTCTCCCATATTCACCCTCCCCCAACATCCCAGGTATCTGCCAACCCAGGCAAGTATCTCCTCTTTCACATAGATAAATTGATAAGTAAATATTCAATACTTGTTCCGCTTCACTCCTATTTTTGTTGTGGGCCTGTTTTTAATTTATTTTTCTTTATTGTTTTATTTATTCCTTGTTTTATACATATATGCATTTGCTGTTAAGAGCATGTATGTGTATATGTGTTTATTTGTGTGTGGGTCCATGTGTCCAGGTGCACATCCACCCGTATGGATGTACAAGTGAAGGCCTGATGTAGATGTCAAGAATCTTTCCTAATCTTTGAAATAAGGTCTCATGTCAAACTCAGAACTTGGCAGTGTCACCAATCTCCATAGACACCTTGCTCCAGGAATTTTCTCTTTTGTGTTAAGAGCCTAATTTGGAAGTGGAATGACAAAGCTTTACAGCACTTTCAGAGGTTATTGGAATCTAAAATCTCAAACTCTGTTTGCACACCAAACACTTTAACCACTAAATCATCTTCCATGTTTTGCTTTCTTATTCCTTTTAATGATATAACAATTACCTCAAATTAATATCTTTTATTATATCAGTATAGTTATCTGTCTAATACTATGTTTGAACTCTATTAACTCCTAGTTTTATGTTTTTGTAGCTAGTGTAAGAGTCATATAAACCATCCTGATTTTTACCAAATATAATTTTGTGTATTTTTAAATTTTATTAGAAACCTAGGCAATACAAATGTTGTATTACTGTTTTTGGTTATTTCAAGCAAAAGAGCCAGACCAATACATTTTAAAAGAGAAAGGGTTTATTCTTATATACAGTTCCAGAGGCACTACAATCATTCATAGTGGGGAAGTCATGGTAAGACCACCTACCTCATTCTACAAACAGGAATGAAAGAAAGAAATGGGGCCAGGCTGTTGAGTCTCTTTGCCTGCTTGTTTGCTTGTTTTCTTTTTCTTTTTTTTCTTTGGCTTTTTGAGACAGGGTTTCTTTATGTAACAGCCATGGCTGTTTTGGAGCTCTTTGGAACACAGGCTTCCCTTGAACTCACAGAGATCCACTTGCTTCTGCTTCCCAGGTGCTGGGTGGTTTTAAAGATGTATGCTACCATGTCCATTGGGAGTTTGATCTTAAAAATTGTCTCCCAGCACAATATTTCTTCCAGAAATGCTATACCTTTCAAAGGTCAACAACCTTTGCCACACACTGACTCAAATGAAGACAAAGTATGCAAAAACATGAACCTATGAAGGGCATTTAACATTCAAACTTAATTTTTACACCTGGCCCTCATAGTGCCATGGACATCTTATGAGGTAAAATCCATTTAGTTCAATCATTTGATTCTGAAACTGAAAGCAATCTCTTAATTGTGGTACCCCACTCTCTCTTATAAATTTTAAAACACATAACAACTCCAAATTCAGTAAATGTTCTCATGAACAAAGAGAATAATTGGATTATAACAAAGAATAAGAGAATCTAAGCAAGACTAAAACTCAATGGCAAAACAAACAAACAAACAACAACAACAAAAAGAAATCAAATCCTGTAGAACCATGTATGGCTTCTGAGGCTCCTGATGAAATTGCATTAGGTACAGAGGGCTTCAGGGGCTCCACTTCTCCAGCTTTACTTCCTGAAAGACAAATACCTTTCTTGAGCTGGTTCCATTCCTCTAGGCCTCCCTAATGGGCAGCACCCCCACAGTGCTTACAACTGCAGCATCTTGGGAGCTTCACTAAAACCCAGGATTTGCCCTCCCATCCTCATGTGGTGGTCCCCAAAGGTGACCCTACAACAGTTTCCATGGTGTTACAAGCTCTTTGAAACAATGGATGAAAAATCCATAACCTCTTCAATTGGGTATCTTTCTAACCCCCAAAACTAGTAGCACACAGATGACAATCCCAAGTTCTAATCCCAGCTCTGTAGTTTCTCTACATTCACACTGGTGAACAAACAAAAACTTTTCTAGTTACTTGGCTTTCTAGAGCAGGAAATAGCTTAGGCTCTCTTCTTTCAGAAGTCAGGGTCTTTGATAAATGTGGTTTCTGTTCAAGGCACCTTTCCCATTTTTCCAGTATTAATAGTGCTAATATTTTTTTTAATTACTGGCTTCTTTTAGTATATATTTCATCATCAAACTCAAGTGCCCAATTGATCTTTTCTTCTCCACACCGTATATTATTTGTTTCTGTTGATTCTACTTGTTGTTCTTTTCTATTGTAAACCTGTATAAAACTAGTCAATAGAAAACATGCTGTAGGCTCACTGTTTTGTTGTCTTGACATTCCCTGTGCCCCCAAAAATTATAATTACATTATACTCTAATTCATTATCATGCGCATTCTCAGAATATGGGGTAGATGTGTCCAGATTCTACACCACAATATAGCCTAAATCACCTCTGTCCAAGTTTCTCATAGAGTCATTGTTCCCATCTGAAACCTCATAAACAAGGCCTCTGTTTTCTGAATTTTTCCATCCTTGTGTTCTCCTAACTCCCATCAAAAAGGCCATTTAAGTTTTGCTTCAGGCATTCTAGGCCTTTTCTAGCCCAGAGTTCTAAACTTTTCCTCACTGATCCCACAAACTAGTTTCAAAATCTGTGAACCTGTGGTCAAGTTTATCATAGCAAATACCCCCCCTTCTTGTACAAATATCTGTATCAGTTTCATTTATGTTGTAATAGAATAGACTGACAAAAATAACTTAAGGGAGAAAGGACTGTTTTGGCACAGAGGAAATATGATCCATTCTGGCAGGGAAGGCATGGCTGGAAACGCATGACGCTGGTTTGCCCCTTTGCATCAGCAGCCAAGAAGCAGAGAGGAAACAGGAACTGGGCCAGAGAATAAAACCACAAAGCATACACCCAGTGCTGTACTCCATGACTCAAGAGGAGACCAACAAAACTAAGAAATTCTAGCCCAGGTGGTCCTGCAGAAACTGATTCACCATTGAGGACCATGCATGGAGAGGACCTAGACCTCCTGCTCAGATGTGGCCAATTGGCAGTCAGTCTCCATGTGGATCTCTGAGGGGATCCGGGGCTGCCTCTATGATGAACTCAGTTGACTGATCTCTGATCACTTGCCCCTGGTGATGCAGCCTTGCCACGGAGGAAGATGATCCAAGCAGTCCTGTTGAGACTTAACAAGCTATGGACAGATGGCAATAGTGGAGAACTCCCCCTTTCAGTGGAGGAGGGGAAGGGGATAAGGTGAACAGGGAGGAGGGGTTGGACTGAGGGGGGAGTTTAGGAAGGGAGCTACATTTGGAATATGTAATAAATAAACTGTGAAGAAAAACATTAAATTAAAATAAAGATTCTGTATTCCAAAATTTTTCTTTCTCAAAGAGCAATAGTAGATGAACCAAGGATTCAAACACATTAGTTGATCGGGGCGTTTCACATATAAACCATAAGAAATATGCTTGTTAAATTTTCAATCGCTAAAATAAAACCTCTAGTCTCACTGAAGTAATACTGAGGAAAAACTGACAAATAATGACCAAAATGCTTACTTTTCAAATATCAGCCACTCAATCATAGACTTGAATGAATGCTTTAAAAATTATTGTTCACATATGCTTTTCTTTGTATTTAAATATTTCATTTATATTTTTCTTTAAATATCTTGTCTAAGGATATGGTGTATGTATGTATATATGTAATTTAGCCTTATAAAAACACTTAAATATTTTTATTTTCTTCAAAGTAACATAAGAAATGGTCAGCTCTGTAAAAATTACCTTGTTAAGTCAGAGAAAAGCGCTGAGCATGATGAAATGCAGACAATACACTTTTCTATTTTAGCCTGAAAAAAAGTAAATTGTAATAAAAGCGATATAAGCCTAAATAACTTTCCAAAGTAAAGTTCTTGGTAGATCTTAAGTGTGCTAAAAATGGCCTCTTGGTGACATTTTGCCCCACTTGTCAATTTCCTCTTTATATGGTTTCAGCGGTTTGAGAGTTGAGATACTGCTGCTAGGCACTTTTTAGCAAGTTTGAAGATTTAAACTTCTCTGTCCTTCTGTTGTTTTTAATCATCAAGATCTCTAAAAGCAGGAGAGGTGGCAATTTACGCAAACTGTGTTTGAATATGGCTACACATTTAGAAGAGTTGTAGCCAGAAAAGATACTTGCATTACTATCTACAGATGATGCTGACAAAACAGCCATAGTCTATTAATATTTATCAAACAATTAAACAGGCATTTGAGGATGAGACAGGTTAATGTCTTATAAATGGAAATTGAGTTTATGTGACACTGTGACCTATTAGCTGAAAGCATCTTTTATCACTGAGAGAAAAGAACAAATGTTGATTTCTCTATGAGTGAAACTTTGGCAATTAGTTATACCTGCAAATGCACAATTACAGGTGCAACCCAGCTGGTTAAGCAACAATTTCTTAATGCTTGATGCATAGCACACTAAGTGCTTTAGCAATTAGAGACATGATACAACGATTAATTAGGGTCCCAAATTAAATCAGGCAAGAAATGTTATTATACTCAAAGCAGATAGATATACCACTATGAAAATTCAAAAGAAATCACCAGAGAAATCATTTTAAAATTAATATGTAGAAGACTTTATAGAATGTTGACCTATTTCATAGGCTTTGTTAACTTGTTGGCTATTGTAAAACATACATTTTCTGATTTTGCAACAGCTTGAAATTCCGAAGTGAATAGAAATTATCAGTTATCTAAAAATATCATGGCTTTCATAATCACCTAACAAATATAAATGAGAGTTCTTCAGCTCCATATACCCTCCTCATCCCAATTCTCTTACCTTTAATGGTTACTGGATATTATTAGCAAATATTGTATACTATGGTGCTAAAGCACAATGGTTATATATATATATATATATATATATATATATATATATTAGATTTTGAGTTTACAGAAAACATTACTCTTCCCTTCAGTATCATCTATGTCACACTAAATCTACTTAGAAATATCAAGAGATGTTTCATTTTAACACCTTAATCTTCTCACTTTAATATGCAATTCCTTCTTTCTTTATCTGCCTCCCAGTAACACAGGGGTACAGTTGTGTTTAAATGTCATATTCTCTGAAATCTACACAGCAAAGCAAAGCAACAAACTTGGCTATTGACAGTCCCATAACCTCCCTTGAATCAATTTCAGGAACAAAAGTCATGCTACTGGTGAGAACAGAGAAGAACAAGGTGATACAGAACAAAAATAAACATTATGTCATAAAACATACACATGTAGTCTCAGTACATCCTTTGAAATGACCGTTACAATTGACTATAGTATGTGCCATAGCTGTACTATATTCAGGTAAATGTTATGAGTCATGACTGGGGAGTTAAATATGAGGATCTTAGAATCTGTAGTGAAAGCTCTTCTTTCATTCCAAAAAGTTTAGCAGTAATCTAAGATAAAAGTGATTTAAAATTAAGGAGGGGACAGGGGATGCCAGCATAATTGGACTCTGAGAGTAACACCTTTTTTTGAATACCTCAAATACTGAAGGAAAAAAATATTACCTAGGTTTGAAGGGATCACTGAGCATGCAGCCTGACATTAACCAGGTGGAATGATGAGCCATATACAGTCACATGGGCTCACAGCCCACAGGCAGGCCCTGCAGCATGGAGGGCCACATGGGGTTTCCGTAAGGAACAATGTACTACATAGGAACCGTGGGGGAGGGGGGAGAAGTTGCAGGCACAAGGAGAACGGGCAGCCATGCTTCTTAAGCAAGAATATACTTGAGTTTGAAAACTTGCAGTCTGTCAAGGAAGTGAAGCCCTTTCTTTGTAGATATGCAATCCCTGTCTTCTCTTCAGCATCAGTACTGTTGACTGTGCTTCTTTATTCACTGCAATCTGTCGCTGATTTTTCAGTCAGGGCCTTTGAGGCTGTCACAGTTTTACCAGAAGACTAAATATCATGTTAGATTGAGTCTTACATTCAGCCTCAGTCAGAAAAGGCTAGTATGACTTTGAAAGAACAATGCCAGGACACATGGCTGTATCTAATTGGTTATTTGATCATGGTAGACTTTTCAGTGTTTTTACCTTCAAAGACTGCCTCTTAAACCAAGCAACTGTTTTCTGTTGTTGTTCTTTCTTTTTTTACTTTTTTTATTTTATTAATTACAGTTTATTCACTTTGAATCCCAGCTGTAGCCCCCTGTCTCCTCCCCTCCCAATCCTGCCTTCTGTCCCTCTTCTTGTCCTATGCTCCTCCTCCAGTCCACTGATAAGGGAGGTCTCTCTCCCTTTCCATCTGACCATAATCTATCGGGTCTCATCAGGACTGGCTTCTTTATCTTCCTCTGTGGCCTGGCAAGGCTGCTCCTCCTCAGATGGAGGTGATCCAAGAGCCAGCCCATGAGTTCATGTCAGCGATGGTCTCTGGTCCTATTATTGGGGAACCCACTTGGATACTGAGCTCCACAAAGGGAGCAGCAGAACCAAAAAATCTGGGCATAGGGGTCTTTTCTGAGACAGATACTCGAAACAAGGACCATGCATGGAGATAACTTAGAACCCCTGCACAGAAGTAGCCCAAGGCAGCTCAGTAGCCAAGCAACTGTTTTAAACTCACCTCCCTCAAGATGGTTTGTCTGCAAACTTTACTGTCCCTACTACAGTCTACAAATTACTCAGTGGAGCTTGAAGAAACATCAAGTCTACTGGGAGATTTGCTATATTTGGAGACATGGTTTAGGTTCCTCTGATCAGATAACAACATACTTTCTGTATTTTATTTCCTTTATTTTTGTGATGGCAGTAGCATGGGTGTGGGTCATTTCATTGACATTAAAAGAGCATTTCCATGGACACCATACTGTCTCACATGCCCACACTGATACAGTAAGGCCTCCTTTGTAGCTATTACTGTGTCTGGGAGAGTTTATGAGACATGTCATAGATACTGTTACAGTTATAGAACTTGAGAGGTGATAACAGCTCCCCTGGGGCTATTGCTATGGCACGGGCATATATTTTACCTTTGTGCACACTGCAGTATGACTTGTTCTAATACTTAAATTAACTTTATGCAAAATACCTTTATATGTACATACATGCATAAGCAGTTTGCAAACTGAATCATGTTTTACCACCCATTATGACAGTATTGTTAAAGTACAAATGTTAACTAATACTTGAATATTTGAAATGATAATCTCCTAGTGCATGTATATCTATATATGTATATATGGGTATATTTAACACACAGTATTTATATATATACTATATGTACATATATATACATATATATACACATATACATATATATCTCCAGCTTATGTTATTCAAAATTAACTTTCAATAAATTCATTAAATTTTAGACTGAAGATATTTGAAAACAAAATTGTATCTCTACAGAGCAGAGCAGATGTGTGTGTGTGTGTGTGTGTATGTGTATCTATAGATTCACAGACACATGTACACAAGTGACTTGTAGGCCAGAGAATAAATCCTGATGCCATTCTTCATAACACAATAACCTCTGTGTTATTTTTATTTAAACATGGTCTTTGTTAGCCTGGACTTCACTGAGTAGGTGAGGCTTGCTATCCACCAAGCCCCAGCAAGGCCTTTTCTTTTCTGATGCACACCACAAAGTTTGTCTTTGTTTTTATATGGGATTATAAAACAAGTCTCAGATCCTCATGTTAAAAAGGCAAGCACTTTGTTCGCTATCTCCTAGCTACAAACTTATGGCCCCAAAGTAAAGTACTGGAGTTGATTATAGTGTTTATGTAAGTGTGTTTAAGAGTATACCCAAACATGAACAATATGGATTTTTATTTTTTATTAGTCATTGAAAGTTAAATACAATAAGCCATGCACATTTTTTCTAAGCAAAATGTGTCTCTAATATACCTTCATCAATACTTACTTTTTTCATGCAACTGCTCTTTTGTAATATGTAGGAAGCAGAGGTTACTCAGACCTGAATTTTCCTTTCGAATGCTGATTACATGTAAATGAATAAGGTTCCAGATGTTGATATGAATTTGTAACTGCAGTTACAGAACAATATATACTTACCATCTGAATTACTACAACAATTACAGCCTTTGACAGGTGGTTTGGTGAAATCACCATGTAATAATTTCAATTATTTACAGTTGGGTGATCGTTAGAAAATAATAAAGAGAATGGTGTATCCTGGTTAGCCACAGCAGGGATTATTTTCTTTTCCTTTTACAATAGCAAACAACAATAAAATGCTCAGACTAGTTATATTTTTTAAATAAATCCTAGTTGCATTGTCTATTGAAATCTTTTAGTGTGTTTCCCAATAATTAATTCATGATGCTTATGTTTCAAATTATAGATACAGATATCTCTGTGAATTGGCTCACCATCTAAGTTGTTTTTTTCTTTTTTTGCAAATTTCAGTATCCCTTTCTTTACATATATGAATTTAAATATTAACTAATTGATTAGAAATATTACTGTGTTATTAAGGTCTGGATATCAGGCATACTATGATCAGCCTCACAGGGCTCTTTTCTAGAAAACACAGTAAGTTAAAAGACTAAACAAAAGTGCTTTGAGAGGGCCATGTTCGGCTCTCATGTGGTGGGGAAATGGTGGCACAGATCTTTTGTGAGTTTCCAATCAATGTCTGGTTTTACTTGAAGCCCTTGCTTGAGATGAAGCCATGTCCTACATTCTCTAGATGGCCGGTAACCGGAGATTGAATAGCCCAGAGAACTGGGGTAGTAGCCAACAAACAAACAAACAACAAATAAAAAACAAACATCAGTGAAATTATTTTAATGATATTCTGCTATACTCATAAATCAGTGTTTTGTTCAGGCATCAAGGAAGCTGCCTTCAGCAGCAGATACGAACAGGTGCAGAGAATCATATCCAGATACTATTCAGAAGGAAAGAGTCTAAATTGGAGGTCTTCATCAGGTTACTCCTGGTAGGAATGACCCCCATACACTCATGTATTTGGATGCTTGGCAGGTAGGGAGTGGCACTATTAGGAGGCATGTCCTCGATGGCGTAGATGCGGTCTTGTTGGAGGAATTGTGCCACTGTGGGGGTGAGCTTTGAGGTAATATATGCTCAAAGTATGCCAGTGTGACACACAGTCCATTTCTGTTGCTGTGGGTGAAGACATAGAACTCTCAGCTCCTTCTCCAGCACTGTGTCTGCCTGTATACCGGCATGCATCCTGCCATTATAATAAAGGATTAAGCATCCGAAACTATAAGCCAGCCCCAATTAAATGCTGTTTCTTCACAGGAGTAAAACCCTAAATAAGGTACTCCTTTCTGAAAAGTCCACAGAAAAAGAGCAAAAAATACTGTGAAAGTCAGAGTATGGAAGACACCCGGAGAACATGGCCCACAGAATCAACCAGCCGGGGTTCATATGGATTCATAGCAGAAAGCAAGCCTGCAGCCTGTAAGGATCTGTACCACATCCTCAGCATATATGCTGTTTCTGCCAGCATGGGGATTCTGTGGGACTCCTAACAGCGGGAGCAGGTATGTCTCCACCTGCGTGCTCTCGGGACTCGTTCTCTCCTATGGGGCTGCCTTGCCCAGCCTTGATATGAGGGCTTTTACCTTCTCTTGTTGTACCTTTTTTTGTCCTGTTTGATTGCTATTTCTCAGAGGCCTGCTCTTTCTTGGAGTGGAAATGGATCTAAGGAAAGGAGAGGCGGCAGGGAGATGGGAACAGTAAAGAGAAGAAAAAATGTGCTGTTTATTAATGGTTTGACCTCAGAAACACAGAAAAATGAGTCTTCGGAATGAGCTTCACTCTTTGCTAAACATCAGCAAAGTGAGAGTTCTAAAGGTTAAGTTTCATGAAAATGTGGGACATTACATTTAAATGACTTCAACTTCAGTATGCAGGTTTGTTGTTTTTTTTTTTTTTTTCTTTTTCTTCTTCTTATTTTCCAGACTGCCCATGAATGATATCTGTATACAATCACCTTGTGGTCAGATATCTCCCCAAGAGCCACAGAGCAAAAGCTACAGGAGAGGGTGTCTATGGCCCTGCCACTTTCACTTACAGATGTAACCATTTTTCTAGTGCAAAACGGGAGGAACCTTATTTACATTTACAACATCCATGCAAAGAAATATCCTGCAAACATATAAACATACTTCCCTCTGTTGAAATATTACTTTGGCATATAGTTTTACAATATGCATCAATAAGTTCTAAACTCTTATTCTGTAAACCATATACTTAGAGTTAATTTGTTTTCGTTTTTGTTGTTGCTGTTTTTTGTTTGTTTTATTCATCTCTATTATATTACATCCAGATCACAGTTTTCCTTTCCTCTCTTCCCCAGTCTTTCCTCCCCAGTTCACATCTCCCCCATATCCACCCCTCCTCTCTGCCTTCCCTCAGAAAAGAACAGGCCTTCCAGGGACATCAACCAAACACTGCACCACAAGCTACAGTAAGAGTAGACACATACCGGTATATCAAGTTTGGATAAGGCAAACCAGTGGAGAAAATGGGTCTCAGAAATAGGCAAAAGTATCAGGGACAGCCCTACTCTCAGTGTTAAGATTCCCACAAAAGCACCTAGCTCTTCTGCAGGCTCTCTGATCTCTGTGAGCACCTGTGAGTCCTGGTCAGTTGATTCTGTGGCCCGTGTTCTCATGTTATTGTGGTGTCCCTGACTCCTCTGGTTTCTCCTATCTTTTCCCCTCCTCCTCTAGAAGATGGCTCAGCTGTTAAAGGATAGGCTCACAACTAAACATATATTAATATCAGCAAAAAATGAGACAGTTTAAATGATTTCAATTTAGGGGATTACCCATGTTTGATTCCTATAGTAAAATCACTTTAAAGGCCACTAGTGAAACATATGACACAAAATCAGGGAGACCTCACAAATATTGGATATAAGACATAGAGAAATAAAACTGGAACTGAGCTGAAGTTTCCTCTCTGCTGGATAGCTTTCATGGTTCCCGAAGTTGCTGTGCTGTCAGCTATGGGAGAAGAGTTATCAGCACCATCCAGCTTGGGCCTCATTTGTTTCAGTAGCGATCCGCTCAGCACATGTGTCTACTTGTGCAGTATGGCATGATTGTCACCGGGGCAACCCAACTGCATTCTCTTCGGATCCTAGTTCTCTGCAGGAGGGAGTTAATGCTGAATACTTTCTACCTGGTCAAAGGTCTATTGATGGGGAGGTCAGAAGCCATAGGAATGAACCTACTGCTTCTGCTTTGCTAAAAGAACATGCTGTCAATCTGCCTTCTAAAATATACTTCTATAATCATAGAGTAGAGCTGCCTCCAGCCTTGGTTAGAGGAGCTTCTTTGTGTAGCAAGTCTTAGCATGCTACCCATGGCAGGTCACTGTGCTGAGAGCAAGCGACTACTGAGTTCTCTGTGAACAGTACAACATCTATCCCATCCCTTCTAGGCTCAGGGAACATCACATATGAATGCAAGTGCTGGATGATCAGGATGAGGTTGGTAAAACACTGTTCTCTGTATGTGGAATGACCTCTGCACAGCAGGTGTGGTTACTTGAAAAGCGCCTGCACAATACTGATTTCACCACCATGTAATCGGATTTGGGTGAAAGGCCTTTGATCCACCACACGACCTCTTCAGGCTTCTGGTGGTTGACAGAAGCTAACTGCTAAGAGGTGGCACTGTACTTTGTGGTGTAGTAAAAAATAAATACCACATGTTACACAATAAAGCTAACTCAGGCTGTCAAGGTTAAACTCTGAGAGTCACAAAACAAAAATAAGAACAAAACAACAAGACATGAAAATAAGAGGACGTTATTGGGAGGATGGAGGGTTTAGAAGGAAGAAAAGAGAAGATGGAAATATGAAGTTTGGCCAGAATGTAATATAGAAGATATTGTGTAGATCAAAGAGTAGTGTAAGACATGTGTAGATCAAAGAGTAAGTTAATAAAATAAAAACCATGGAGAATCAAATATACTCTTTAATTTTATATGGAACAAATACTAGAATACATAGAAAATCTCCAAATGATCTCAGTACTTGCTTCTGGGATTTATGCTTCTGAGAAATCAATAACTAACACATTTTGAATAGTAAAATACATGAAACTATTATTCTTAAAGAACTCTAAATGTATATACCATATAACATTATAGGCATGATTTTGTTCAATCATGTATTCTCATAAGAATCATGCTATAGATTATGCTTAACACCTATGCTTATGTGTGATATGCATATCTCAGTTCATTCATGCTGCTATAAAAATAACTAAGAGTAAGTAATTTGTAAAGAACAGGAATTTATTTCCTTATAATTTTGAATTCTGAAAAGCTTAAGGTAAAATGTGGGCAAACTGAGATGGAGAAGGCTGATTTCTGCTTCTAAGATGGTACAGATGTGATAAATACTGATATCTTGGTTTCTTTTCCAAATGTGTTGACAAAAGTTGTCAAAAGCAACTTAAGAAAGGAAGGATTTATTTCAGAGCACTTTCAAGGTCTGTCCATCACACCAGGGTAGCCATGGAGCAGGAGTTTGAAGCAGCTGGTCATCTTGCATCTACAGTCAGGATGTAGCAGAAAGAGCAGGTGCTTAAGCTTGCTGAGTTCCATTTCTACATTTACACAGGCACAATTCGGGCCAGGGAACACTGCTACTCAGCGTGGGAAGCTTTTTCCACCTCAGTTCATGAAATCAAGGCAAACCTTAAAGTCACACCCAAAGGCCATACTTTCAGGTGATGCTGGATTTTGTTATGTTGAAAACATTAACCATTACAATGGGTACTCATGACAAAAACAAAGAAACAAACAAACAAACAAACAAAAAACAAGAAAAATAGAAGATTACAAATACTGTGTGTTTTCTTTAGTTGTCTTTCAAAGAATCATTTCTTTTTTATTTTAAATCATTTTCCCTTTCCCTTTCCTCCCCAGAAGCCCTCTGTGTCCCTTACAAATACTGCTCAAACTGATGACCTCTTTCTCTTCATTATTTTAAGTCCATTTGGTGTTGCTTGTTTGTACATGATTTCACTACTGACTATCATGTACTATATAACCAGTTGGGAGCTCATCCATTAAAGAGACTAATTATTCCTCTATCAGCCATCATTAGTTGCCAGTATTTCTTTCTCTAGAACTGAGACCCCATGAGATTTTTTTTTCTTCCACATTAGCCTCTTTATTGGCATTGTCATTGTTCATGTCTTGTTTAATTAGCCATGACATTCAGGATCATGTGTGTGGCCTTCCTGTCATTTCTAGGAGACACAATCTCAAAGTAGACTTTGTGGTCCTCTGGTTCTTAAAATCTCTCTGCCAGCTGTTCTGATATGTTTCTGAGGGGTGGGGCTGCCCAAGATCACTTGATCTCTGCATGTTGACTAGTTCTGGTTTTCTATTATGATCTTCTGTTCCCACAAAGAGAAACTTCTTGATGAGAGGTGAGAGTTACACTTCTCTGTGGGCATGAGGATAAATTTTAGAATGCAGTTAGGAATTATGCTGGTTTAGTAAAGTAGTAACAACAGGCTTTCCTCTAAGATTCATGACCTCTCTAACACCAGTTGTTGGCTAGGTTTACAATACGAGGCATGATTTTCCTTCTGTTGAGCAGTCATTAGACAGCGGTTGTTTACTGCCAAAAGATGAATGCCATTATTTTGGCTTTAGGGTTATCTTGCCATGCCGGACATTGATGCACTCTGGAGACATAGACAGCTGGATGGTACTATTGACTGCTTCCTTCCCTTAGCAGCGGATGAAGCACCTCGGATACTGCAAAAGTGAATCAGGTAGGAGGAGGCTTTTGGGTTATATCCAGTACCATTATTCCTAGTTCTCTCGCGGAAGTATGTGATGGGACTTGCCTTCAACCTCTGATCAGCAACCAAAGGCAACAGCAATATTCTGTATGTTTTGGAAGTCGCTTAGACTATCCTGACCAAGAACTTGAATTCATGGTTCCATTTATCCTATTATCTAGGTATTTACTTTAGGTTCCCTGAAAAGGCTGCTGTCAAAATATTGCTAGTCATTAGTTTACTAAAACAGGATTAATTTTTTTCTGTTTTGTGAAGATGCTAAGTAAAATTTAAATTTTTTCTTTAATATTGATGTATGTATAAGTATAAATTTGTCTTACATATGTTGCATGCATGTTTTATATTATATGTACTCTTACTAAATTGTTTTCAATTCATAGTCACAATTATTTTGTTTTGAGTATTACTATGCATCTTTACATTTGTGTAGAATGACATTGACTTGGATTCTTTTTCAGTAAACATCCGTTCTCCTCATGTGGACAACACTAACTTTAGATTAGAGAAAAATGTACATTTTATGAATGGCAATGATCCCAGTAAAGGCCTTAAATGTACAAAGGTAGTTTGAAGTAGCCTTACTATGCCACAGATCTTCTTCAGAGCAGAAAGACTCCTGACAACCACTGCCCCTTCCTTACTACATACAAGGAAATGGACATGAGGGACCCAAATCCAACTGTAATTTGTGCAATAATCACCAGTCAAACCATCTCTCACCTGAAAGCTCACAGGACTGTTCTAAATATATGAATATATGACACCAAGTGTGGCAAGTTTACTATTCATTACCATTACTCCATAGCAATCAATATAACAAACTAATTTGAACATCATTTTTATGTCCACAAATTTTTTCCTGTTAACATGCTGATTAACTCAACAAATATTAGATATGTACAATGAAGTTTCATATGAAGGGGGAAAAATAAAATATAGTGTGGTTGCTGTTTTTTTTTTATGGACACTTTTTGTATTTACTAAACTGGGGACAGGGGCATGCAATCTTACCATTAAAAAGCTACACTGGAATGCTAGCTGGCCTGGGTCCAAGATTTAAGGGACTGGGAATGAATTAGTATTAGTAAATGACCACCATCTGGGTAAAGCTCAAGTGAGCTTGTTTGGACAAGGCTCCAGGGTCAAGTAAATGGAACAGACTTCAATTTCAAGATGCAGCTGTGAGGGGAAAAAAAAGTCTATGCCCATCCTGCAAGCCTTGGTGCGTGTGTGCCATGCCAGCAATATGTTTTCAGATGCGATGGGATGCAGTTGTGTCGTATAGGCGCTACTGGTTTTCATCTCCGAAGATCCCTATGAAGTACGCCCTTGGCAAGTGTTGAGAAATGGGAAAGGATTAGGAGATATTGTGTGAGCCAAAAGTGGCAGCATGGGGCTTTTGTACAAAAGGCGTATTTCTTCGGGGCTTATTAGAACATGCTGATTCCCTTTTCTCTGCAACCTAGATTACCAGGAATGATGCCTTGCTAAAGTGTTTGGATTGTTAGAGTCTTGTTGCTAAGTATTTAAACTGGTGGAGAACATGCAGGTCAGCATGAGTGTCCTGATGAGGATAATTCCCTTATCACGTTCTGAAATAACTTAATTTTTTTAGAATGCACGGAAGAGTTTTAAAAGCAATACTTTTTCAGTTTAAACTTAAACATCAAGAGGACAACATAGGTGCAGGAACACACTGTCTTGTGATTAACTACTAATTATAGCAGTTAAGCAATACTGACTTTGGATTCTGACTGGATTACTAACCTGAGGAACATTGATTAACCTGAGCTGAACACATCTGTGGGTGGAGCTATGGCTCAGTGGTAAAGCAATTGACTAGCATGTGCAAGGCTTACGATTCCTTCATCAGGAACACACATACTGATTCCTTCATCAGGGATGCACATTCCGTATGCTCATCATAGCATAAATGTGGAAGCAAAATGTCCTGATTTCGCTGGCAGAAAGGGAAGTATTACATGCTTCCAACTGAGTTCATTTAGCATTGGGTAATTCACAAGTCAATCATTTAACCACTCAGAAATGCCAACCAGCTACTATAAACAGATAGGGGATGGAACACTGACTGTCTCAGTGGGAAGAGGCTTGAGCTTTGCCTCAAAGAGTCAAGAATTGACATAAAATTAAGTATCAAATATAAGTTGATTTATTCTTTGGAATGACAACAGTAGTATGCATTAACTACTTATACTGTACCGTATTATTATCATCTGAAATTAAGAGAATTCATAATTCCTTCCTTTCACATGAAAAATTGAATTTCAAGGACATTAATCAGGTTAAGCAAAATTGCATTTGCACACATATGCTTTGAGTTCAAATTCCATTCCTCTTGCTTAAAATTCAATATATATCTGTTTATTCTCTGTAGTACACAAAATTTTCTAAAACAAAAATATTTAAGGAATCTTAACTTTGAAACTTAGTATTGTATTAACGATGCTATTTCACAATTTATCTTTCTCATACATGTATATGAGATATATATATATATGTAGAATAACACACACTATACATTTTTTAGCCAGTAAATCAAGGTTTACTTGACTTATGTTCCCAAATTTGCAATAAAAGTTGAATCAGAGCAAAATTTTATTTTTCACCAAGTGAATGGCTGGTATGTAAATTAATGTTAGAAATTCATAGATGAGTATGATAGAAGTAATGTGTTAGTCATATTAGCCCTCTGTAAGATATAGGGTTGGTGAAGATTCTTTCCCAATCTGTAGGCAGTTGTTTGGTTTTGATGATGGTGTCCTTTGCTTTACAGAAGCTTTTCAGTTTCATGAGGTCCCATTTATTGATTGTTGTTCTTAGAGCCTGTGCTGTTGGTATTCTCTTCAGGAAGTTGTCTCCTGTGCCAATGAGGTCAAGGCTCTTTCCAACTTTTTCTTCTCACCAATTTAATGTGTCTGGTTTTATGTTGAGGTCTTTGATCCACTTGAACTTTTTTGTTGTTGTTGTTCAGGGCGATAAGTATGTATCTATTTGCATTTTTCTACATGTAGACATCCAGTAGACATTTTCCATTGTATGGTTTTGGCATCTTTGTCAAAATCAGGTGTCCAAAAGTGTGTGGGTTTATTTCTGAGTCTTCTATTTGGTTCCATTGATCCACCATTCTGTTTGTGTGCCAGTACCATGCAGTTTTTATTACTGTTGTTCTATAGTACAGCTTGAGATCAGGGATGGAGATACCTCCAGAAAATTTTTTTATTTTATTTTTCTTTATTAATTATACTTTACTCACTTTGTATCCCCCCGTGGTTCCCTCCTTCCTCCCATCCCAATCCCTCCCTTCCTCCACCCTCTGCATGCATGCCCCTCCCCAAATCCACTGATGGGGGAGGACTTCTTTTCTTTTCTTCTGATCCTAGTCAATTAGGTCTCATCAGGAGTGGCTGCCTTGTCCTCTTCTATGGCCTGGTAATGCTGCTTCCTCCTCAGGGGGAGGTAATTAAAGAGCAGGCCAATCAGTTCATGTCAGAGACAGTCCCTGTTCCTATCACAATGGAACCCACTTGGATACTGAAATGCCATGGGCTACATCTGTGCAGGGGTCTTAGGTTATCTCCATGCATAGTTCTTGGTTGGAATATCAGTCTCAGGAAAGACCCCTGTGCTCAGATTTTTTGGTTCTGTTGCTCTCCTTGTGGATTTCCTGTCCTCTCCAGATCTTACTATTTCCTACTTCTTTCCTAAGATTCCCTGCACTCTGCCCAAAGGTTGCCCATAAGTCTCAGTATCTACATCGATAGTCTGAAGTGCAGAGCTTTTCAGAGGTCATCTGTGTCAGGCTCCTGACTTGTTCCCTCTTTTCTCCTTCTTCTGATGTCCATCCTCTTTGCCTTTCTGGATAGGAATTGAGCATTTTAGCAAGAGTCCTCCCTCTTGATTAGTTTCTTTAGGTGTACAGATTTTAGTAGGTTTATCCTATATCATAGGAAATCAATAACCTCACTACAGCAAAACAAAAGTAGCCAAACACACAAACACACTACCATGGCCAACATCAATATCAAAGGATCTAACAGAAACTGGTCATTAATCTTCCTCAGCAGAAGATCTTTTATTGTAGAGGATTGCTTTAACGGTTCTGAGTTTCTTGTTATTCCATATGAAGTTGAGACTTTTTCTTTCAAGTTCTGTAAAGAATTGTGTTGGTAATTTGATGGGAATTGCATTGAATCTGTAGATTGCTTTTGGTAAGATGGCCATTTTTACTATGTTAATCCTGCCAAGCCATGAGCATGGTAGATCTTTCCACCTTCTGATATCTTCTTCTAATTCTTTCTTCAAAGACTTGAAATTTTTTTCATACAAGTCTTTGACTTGCTTGGTTAAGGTCACACCAAGGTACTTTATGTCTTTTGTGGATATTGTGAAGGGTATTGTTTCCCTAATTTCTTTCTCAGCCCTTTTGTCTTTTGTATACAGGAGGGCTTCTGATTTTTTTGAGTTAATATTGTATTCGGCCACTTTGCTGAAGGTGTTTATCAGCTGTAGGAGTTCCCTGGTAGACTTGTTGGGGTCACTCAGGTATACTATCATAAAATCTGCAAATAGTGATAATTTGACTTCTTTTCTAATTTGTATCCCCTTGATCTCCTTCAATTGTCTTATTGCTTTAGCAAGGACTTCCAGAACTATGTTGAAGAGATACGGAGAGAGTTGGCAGCCTTGCCTTGTCCCGGATTTAAGTGGGATTGCTTTAAGTTTCTCTCCGTTCAGTTTGATGTTGGCTATAGTCTTGCTGTATTGCCTTTATTATGTTTAGGAATGTGCCTTGTATCCCTTATCTCTCCAGTACTTTAAACATGAATGGATGTTGGATTTTGTCAAATGCTTTTTCAGCATTTAAGGAGATTATCATGTGTTTTATTTTTTCTTTCAGTTTGTTAATATGGTGGATCACATTGATGGATTTCCATATATTGAACCACCCCTGCATACCTGGGATGAAGCCTGCTTGGTCATAATGGATGATATATTTGATGTGTTCTTGTATTCGGTTTGCAAGTATTTTGTTGAGTATTTTTGGATCAATGTTCATAAGGGAGATTGGCCTGATAGACTAGGGTCAGAGGGAAGGGGAGGAGGACCACCATTTTCAGTGGACTGGGAGAGGGATACGGTTGTAAAAGAGGGAGGGTGGGACTGGGAGGGGAGGAAGAAGGGAGGTACAAGGGGGATACAAAGTAAATAAACTGTAATTAATAAAAATAAATATAATTAAATAAAAATATATTAGTAATAGCCAGCATGGTGGTTTAAAATAGATTCATAATGATTCCTATTGTCTAGAAGAGAGTCTTGATTTGTATTTAATAAATAAAGATAGAGACTTTAATGAGGAAAAGGTGTCCTAGCAGATGCATCTATGCTCTGCTACAGCAATTAGCTTGGCTGATTCAGACCCTTAACTTGGCCATGTCCTAGGTTGCTCCACCTTTGTCAAAATTAGTACAGAAAAGAAGGAGAAATGTCCTATTCTTTGATGAAAATGCAGTCCTTTTACTAAATAGGTTTAGTTCACATGAACTGACAATCTGTCACTCTGCATCCATTTTAGGAATGGCTAGAAATTATTCTGTTGGGAAAAGCTTGGATGAAGAATCAGTTTTGGGATGCTGGTGCCTGCCCCTCACAACCAGGCAGCCCTTTTCAAATCCTGGTTGCCATAACAACCTGATAGCACTTTTGGTCCCAAACACAACAGACTCCTTTATGGTGATGATTATTATTAGTCAGTTTGCACTCCAGGCAGAAATCTGATTTACTTTCCCCGAGGAAAGACTCCATATGACATGCAAAATGTCAGAGAGAGAATAATACAGAATGGAAGTATGGAAGTGCAATGAAATAAAACATGTATGCAGAAATATACCTTGTGAGACCTTTATTATTTTTAAATGAAAAGTTGTCGGATTATTCAGCCCAACCTGTGATGTTAACTGTGTCATGCCTGTGAGCTATGTAATAGATATTGTAAAGGTAGTGGGTGTCGACGATGTATGATTAAGAGGCTGATCAACTGTGACACTTGAAAACTCTGATGGCACATGAATTTTTGACATACGTTGTGTACCTATGGATTAAATAGGAACCTGTTAAAAAAAAAGTAAATAAACCTATTTCCTAGTATAACACTCACAGTGAAAACTGTTTATCTTCCTTTGCATGATTTAAGAATGGGAATAAGAGCAATTTCCCTCCCAGAATACCACAAATGATCACAGTGAGTGTGAATCTGGGATCCAACTTCAAATATGTTGCTTTTGCTTGTGAAAAGAAGATTTTAAGACCGTAAGATTCAAACATAGCCAAACCACTTTTTTTTTAACCTTTTGTGGGGTGTAACCTTCAGGCTGACCCAGAAGGATAAAACTTTTAGGAATCTACTGCATGGAAATAAACTTGCCTGCTCTGCTCAAGCCAAAAATTTCTTAGTGGCATGTTTATCAGTAATGTGTCCCTGCCTCGCAAAACTGTGTCCTTGAACCAGGGATATAAAATGATCCTATTAAGGGAGCCAAGCCAAGTCTGGTCAAAGAAAGCCATTTATTTCCATTGACCCAGCTGGTGGAGTGAATTTAGGTTCAGCAGCTTGGCTCACTTGAGAATCAAGCACTGCCATCGCGCCTGTAATTACAGCATGGAAGTGATTTCCAGGAATGAACACTGCAAAGGAGTCAGACTTTCTCTAGCAACATTGTACTTCAGGAAAGCTGGAAAGCTGTAAATGTGTACTTTATGTGACTGGTATAAGAAAATATTTCCACTTGCATCCATTTTTTAACACATCAAATATTTCCAAATAAAATGATTTGACATAAAAATTATTCACTTGTTGAAAATTCTGTGCACAGCCTGGCCATCTGTAGATGACACTGGAGAAAGATTTCTGGGACGAGAAGCCTTGAATATTTGGGAAATCTGCTAGAACTATTGGAGTAGCCAAAATGGAGCCAGTGTTTCTTCATGAAGTTTTCATCATCTGAAAGACTCACTGAAGTGACTTGAGAAATGGCTAAGGGACTTCTAGGATCCAGGGAAAATGTCAAAGAAAGGAACTTCCTATTTCTTCTGATTCCCATTTATTCTATTTCACTGGTAGAAACACAACACTGCTAATCCATTATTCAAAAGATGAAGAGACCTCTTGATGAGGAACAGAGCATAGGAGATTTTGAAAGAAAGCATAGGAGAAAGTCCCTTTGAAAGGGACCACTTTGATGGAATGTTGGTGAAAGAATATTCAATAACAACAACAAAAAAAAAAAAGGAAGGGAAGAATTCACAAGGAGTCTGTATGGTAAACCTCAGGATAAATATTTCATAAATGACTGAATGTAAATTGTGGTGGATTTAGTAATTCAATCAACATCACACCTACTAGTAGCTGACAGTTTGGACAAAAACTCATATGTGAGTGTTTTCACTTTTGGGGGGGGTGTTTTGAAATTTTAAATTGTAACTTTTTATTTTAAAAAATTCCTCTGGTCTATGGCCTCTTGCTTTTTCTTTCCTAATTTCATTAGAAAGCTAAACTAAGACTATATACATTGTTCTCCTAGAATTAAAGTTTTAATTTAAAAAAAAAACCTTTGACAAACACATTTCTCTGAAGATTACTCATAAAATTGACTATCTTTTGGAAGTAACATACAACAGAATTCAATTTTACTTTGTTCTGATAATTCAAAAGTTGCATTGTAGCCCTATGTAAAATACCAAATAGAGTTCAGAATTGATGCATCTGACAGATGGGTTGAAATATGACATGATGAAAGAACCAAAAGTCCTATGCTAGAGGCTGTGGAAAACTATGGTCTCATAAGGAAAAAGGCAGAAATGGTGAAGCCAGAACCAGAGCTCTCTAGTAAGGATTATAAGAAGTCACTAAGGATGCTTTCAACAGGATTGCTCAAGTATCTAAAGCAAACAGGTCACAGAAAGGACTCATACTCCAACCAAGGACTATTCATGGAGGTAACCTAGAATCCCTGCACAGATGTAGTCCATGGCAGTTTATTGTCCAAGTGAGTTACATAGTAATGGGAAGATGGACTGCCTCTGACATAAGGATTGGCCTGCTCTTTGTTCACCTCCCCCTGAAAGGGGAGCAGCTTTACTAGGCCACAGAAGATGACAATGCAGCCACTCCTGATGTGATCTGATAGACTAAGATCAGAAGGAAGGAGAGGAGGACCTCCCCTATCAGTGGACTTGGGGAGGAGCATGCGTGAAGAAGGGGAAGGGAGGGTGGAATCGGGAAGGGAGGAGGGAGGGGCTTATGGGGGATATAAAGTGTAATTAATAATAAAAAAAGATAATAGCTAACATTTCTGTCTCATGTTTAAAGGGACAAAAGCAGTCTCCTGTGGGTCACTGTCATGATTTACATGAGGTTCTCACTGAAGATTTCAGAGAAACATATACCTGTCTCAGGCAAGCAGAAAAATAAAATATAATATTTTGAAAGAAGAAAAAAAAAAGAAAAGAATTTAAGGGTCAATTCACATTGAAGGAAATCATTTGCAATTTTACAGAGAGGAAGCCTTGTTAGGTCAAATATATAATTTTTCTAACCATTCTGTGCTTATCCTTTTTTTTTAAGTTAATTGGATAACTTAACTTTATAAAGGCTCCATAATGGACCATGGACCGATTATTTTAAGCTAAAATTATAGAAAGATACTTCAAGTCACCTGGGGACATGGTAACTATAGTAAAAGTCCAGATGAATGCACAACTTTAGGAGAAAATTGAGGTCTCTGAGTAATTTAAATTTTGTTTTGTAAATAAAGATCTTTGCAAAATAAAAAAAAATAGCAAGTGGAAGGCTGACATTCAGAAACTGAGGAAAGAAAGAATAGGCATCGATTACCATAGCCTCGATACACATAGAGAAGGACAGATGGAGATATCAGTGAGTTCAAAAGACTATCTCACAACAGTATGACTTGGGTCATGATGTTCTTTGGAAGGACCATTAGAGAAATGGGATGTTGGACAACAGAACAGGAGCAAGAATGGATGCCTTCAGTTCATGCTCTCCGATTCCAGTTTGCCTTGCTTTGAGCTGTTTTCTGTCACATAGAAGTCTGTTTGTCTTTTTCTCCATAAAAACGACGCCTCTGCTTAGAACTGGACAACATACTAAATTCTGAGTAGTTCAATGTACCCATCTTGAACATCTGAAATGAGAACAAATGTGTAGCAAATGGGCATTGAGTATCAAGAATTATTTTGAATGTGATATCAACTATATGTTTCTATAGCTAACTGTAGCTATGTATGATCTATCTAAGTTTTATGTTCAATATGTTACGTATCAGATGAAAACATTCTTTTTTTGGAATAAAAGTTTGGGGAGAGTGAAGTTAACTTATTTTGACTGTGTAAACTGTCAGTTGAATCTTCAAGCTTGAATCGAGTTTGGGAATGACGCTGCAGGCAGTGGTAAACACGCGAATTGAGCTACTGAAGTAGTAAAGTAGTGCTTATAGATCAGTGAAAGTTTCTGCACCATGAAGCTTTGAAATGTAATGTGCGGGCTGCTGGGATCACTCAGTGGATAAAGGCAACTGAAGCCAAGCCTGACTAGATCAGTTCTATCCCAGAACCTACATAGTTAGGCAGAGAACCAACTCCTATATGTTGTCCTATGATCCTTGACTACCACATGCTTGCAGGTGGACAGGAATGTACACACACATACACACAATAAATAAGTGAACAAACAAGCAAACAAATTAATAAAAATGTGCATATAGTAGGAACAATGGAATGGAAACACTTATTATTTGTGCTCAAATACTCCAGTTTCAAGATTGTGTTCTATAAATTTTATGTGCCCAAGCTTTACATTTAAATATAAGGTTATAGGACTTGAAAATTTAAAAGCAGTGGTATAAATACGTTAGAAATTCATTATAAAGAAACAGATGAGCATCTGAAATGTGAAATCAGGACATAAATTTGAATTGGAAGAAAATTAACAAGACATCATTAAAGTGAAACTTTCTGGTTTCTTTGTAGACTCGGTTGTGTCTTGTGAACGTATTTTTTGTTTTGGTACCAAGTGTGGGATGTGGGAGTGTTTTTCCATTGCATTAGACAGACTCGTGATCTTTGTTAGCTAAAATTAGACTCTTGAGAGGGCAGGTAATGTTTTTTCTGGAAGCTGTCTCATGAGAGGTGCATGTTTTTTTTTCCAGATGAAAAACATCCTTGTGTGAACTCTGAGAAGAGAGAAATAGAAGTCCACAGACATTGAGACAATGCTTTCTCATCGCTATGCTTTGTAACAGTTCACCTCGATTCACTGGCTTTCGTTTTTCTACACTTCACTTCGCAGAGAGAAATGCTCCAGAGAACTCCTGACACTCCCGAGGAGTCTTGCTGCTTTTGCTAATTCTTGGCGATTCAGAGGAGTCTTGCTCTTTCTGCAGAACAGTGCTGCTGCTGTGGCTACTTCGGATTATTGTTGCTGTTCGGTGTTTCCTACTTGTCTGGAATGCTGGCATCTGGAAGAGGAGTGGAATTGTCCCAAGGAACTGCGTCCAAAAAGGTCCACAAGGTCCACAGGCTGCTTTTACTAATAACCTTCTTTCTCCGCTGCATATGCTCAGTGAGTTGGAAGGGAAGTAAATGCATTAAAGAACCTTAAATAAAGTAGCTTTATGAAAAATCTAAGCCTACATAGCATTGGTGTTATTCTATGGGGGAAAAGGGACAGATAGGTGCTTGATACAAAGGCTGCGACTAGGACTCAAGGTGGACAGCAGAGTCTTCAGATCTCAGTACGTTATACCCAGGAAAGAGCAACAAATACAGGAAGCGAGAGGCTAGTTACCTGAAAGCAGGCATGGCTCCAAGTGCGAAGCTCCCAGCACTCCTGATTGAAGGATATACAGATGGTAATAACTTAGACATGCACACGATCTGCTCACATGATCCACAAGGCGCCTTCAATGTCCATCTCAGGATCACAGTGTACGTCTAGGCACCCATAGCTGTTAGATGAAATAGGAAAGAATAAAATTAGAAAATCATAAACCCATACACCTTAAAATTGAAATCAAATGCTAGCTTTCTGATAGAAAGAAAGTTAAATTAGAATTTATTTCTGATGGCAAGAAGATTTAATTACAAATTACTTGAAGATTAGTTTTAGATCTGAGTGTTTCTATAGCATCAACAAAATTTTATAACATCAAGTTTAAGAAACTCAAAAACAAATCACCAATATTTCATAAAACTGGAGTAGACATTCCTAGGGGAGAGAGGAAAAAATCAAGGTATGCCTTCTCTTTGTTTCAGCATTGGCTACGTTCAGCGTTTGACTTATTATGACCCTCAGACTCAGAATCAATAAGGCAATGTTACTGAAGTGGGGTTTCTCGGGCGCCGACCCATAGCTAATGAATCAAGATTTCTGGAGAAGGGTCAAAGTTTCCTTCTTTGAAAGTAGCTTCCTTCATAAGTTTGAAACTCACTGGATGGAGTTTCATTGGCACTGCTCTTAGCACACACAAAACAGTACCTGCAGGCATCACTTAAAACCCACAGGGCAGTTGAACTTGAATCAAAGAACTGCCGTAGGCTGTCTTCATGCACACGAATGTCCTCATGAATCAATTCTCTTACCTCCCTGGATACATCTCCTTATTCTCGATTTCTCTCTTCATCTAGTTTTGTTTTAATTTGTTAACTAAGCTTTCTGCACTTGCCTTTCTTCTCCTGTGGCAACTTCTATACCTCAGTGCTAGGACAGCAACAGAAGGAAAAGTGAATTCTGGGTGACATCAATGCCTGAGAGCAGCCCTTTCTACCAGTCCGTGTCTTTTTAGTGTTCCCTCTGTTGCTTTGTAGATCATTTTATTAAAAATAATAATAATAAAAACATTTTATTGTTTTTTTTATTGTTTTCCCTCACTCTCATTTCCCATTTCCCGTGTACCTGCCCACCACGCATGCAACCTCCCTCCTTCAACAGAGAAATAAAATGCCTTATTGAGGAAGTTGAAGTTGTGTCATGCTATGTCCTACCCTTTTGTCCACAATTCTTTGCTCACAAATGTTTTTTGCAATGAATCATTGGTCTGGTGTGAGGCCTCTGGCTTCTGCTACTCCATCAATACTGGAACCTCACTGGGACTCTTCTCAAATACCCTGTGTCATGGAGATTCTGTAGTTTTGGATCTGCAGGAGCCACGCCTTCATGCACTCCATCAGTTTTTCTATTGAGTAGATGTTGGGGTAGAAAAATTTAAAGCCCTGTATCTGGACCTGAGCTGGTCAGCCCACCAGCTCTTCCCCTCTCAGACCCTCTTTGATGTTTCACAAGCAGTCCTTGCAACCATGGCCAGCTCTACCTTGCTGTGTAGGTAACGTTTAGGACCCACACTCCTGAGTGTTGCAGGTACTCTACAACTGTGAGGGACAGGGACGGTTCTTCCATTCTCATTGCTCCAGGGCCAGTTCTCCATCAGCCATAGGTGGCAAGGAATTAGGGAGTGGAGGAAGGCATATTTGCCTTCTAGGAACAAGAGACTGCACAGCAGACAAGATGCAGGGCTTGGGTCTACATCTCTCATGTCAGGCTCAAGTGTAACCCCTAGATCAGAGACAGCCCTACTGTGCTGCCCAGCCAAGGTGCAGAGCCTGATTTCCCAATTGCTGTAGCAGGAGAGGGTCAGGGCCAGTGCTTTCTTGCTCTTATCCTCAGGACCTGCTGCAGGCCCCAGGGTAGCATCATTAGCTACTCACTTCGGGCTATTCTCACTACCCCAAGTCTCCAGTTCTACCTCTCTTCATTGTGAGCACGTCCTTCTTTCTCTCATGGTCATTCGTTTCTCCACCACTTACTTGCTCCTCTTAATGATACCCAGAGTCTGACATCCCAATAGGGTTCTTTTAGTTTCTGTATCACTCCCCACTTCACATGCCCTTCTGGTCCTGCACATGCTAGACTGCTGGTCATCTCAGGCTTGCTTTTTTTTTCAGGAATTTTTAGCTACCTGCACATGTTCACAGGTCATAACTCTTAGCATAGACATAACTGCTCTCCTCTCTGCCATCTGCTGAGGCACATGTGATGATGCAGCCATACCTGAGATGCCTCTTGGGATAGGGGAAGTCAGCTTTTCAGATCTGAAAGAAAATAGATATTGTTGCTAATCTGAAAGTTGTATAGCATGGCTAAGTGTTAAAGCACCTGGCTAAAATGAGATCACAAATTACTAAGAATGTGAAATAGGATGATATTGTAGAAAGAGTAGAGATCTAGGTTTATTGATGGTGGCACAGAACACAAACATTTTCCTGAATGAACTAAGAAATTTTTATTGATACAATTAGTTTCTCAAATTTGACACTTTTTAAAACTTGGGGGGTGAGACATTCTTTCTGATGGGTGTTCTAGTTATCAAAAGATACAGTGACAAGTAAATCTGTATAAATGTCAATGAGTTGGGTGCAAAATGGCAACAGTAAAGAAACACTGGATTCATACAGCTCTCCACAGATTTTTTTTTGAAATACTGATGGAATATACACATCACAACATACCAAATAAAAGATTTATTTCTAAGACACACAACAATTTGATCATGTTCCAAACAAGCTACTGGGCTAATTATTTCACTGAGATGGTAAAGCACCTACAATACAATATAAGGAACTGAATTTGGATCCCTAGAACCCACATAAAAATCTGGATGTGCTGTTACATGTCTTCAACCTCAGAACTGGGGACCTGGGGATGAGAGTAATATACTTGCAGCTCATTGAGGAGCCAAGCAAGACTACTCTGTGAGCTTTGGTTTCAAGAAAAGAAAGTGACTTAAAAATAAAAGTAGAGGATGGTGTGTTATAGTTGAGTGAGGAATCTATTTTCATTAAATGAAAGAAAGGAAAGTAATGAACAAAGAGAAAAGAAAAATTATTGGCGAGAAAATAAGTCATCTTTAAATTATTAGATGGGTATGAGACACTGAACAATTTAGAAGTAATGTTAGTTTTAGAATATATGTTGGGATATGTTAACATTATTACTAATGATGGAAACTTTAATATACGTATGCAGCTCTTTGGAGGAAGCAGTGCATGCCTTTAAAGCTTGTATCCTGTCACAAGTCCTGTCATTCACTGCCTCTGCTTTCTACCCATTGTAAAATGAATACAGTCTACCATACATTTCTGCGAACATAATTTATCTGTTACATTATATACCCAGACACACAGAATCAAGTGAGGATGGGTGTCAGATTCCATAACTCAAGTTAAAACAAACTGAACCCCTTTAAACTTGTTTTGATTGCAGACATGGAAAGACAAGCAATGCAAGTGGCATGAGAACATATATAAAGGGAAAGATGGATGATAGGATACTTGAGGTGAGCCTCTGGAAACTCTGGGTAACTGAGTTTTTGTATTCAGAGCACCTAGTTAGAAAAAAATAGTTACAGTAGAAATGGGACAATAAAGAGTTTGGAAGCAATGTATAAAACTTGTTAATCCTGTGAGTTGTATTCCTTATAGTGTCCATATTGATGAGACTGAGGCCATTAGTGGCACATACATAGGAATTATTTGTCACTAGTGTCAGTTGGATAAGAATTAACAGTGTTTCAGAGACTCTGATATGAACCTACTCATTCTTATATTATCAGAACAGCTCTGCAAAAAATGTTCTTGTTCAGGTTCAGGAACCCAGGAACGTCTGCCTTTGAAACTGTCATTGACATTTCTGTAACGTACCCCTATTTTGTTCCTCATCTCAAACTTATTTAAAACTAGAAAATCCTGCTATTCACTTAAGCTGTGTTCTTGTCTTGTCTATTTGTCTCTAACTGGTACCAGGCAAGTGGAAGAAAAAATGTTTTTGATTTGATTGTTAACAAGGACTTTATGCTGGGGGGGTGGGAACAAAAGCATTCCTCTCTCCCATTATTATTTCCCATTTGCCATCCATTTTGCTATCCATATTCTCATTTTCCCAAACGGATGAATCAGTACAAAGTTATAATACACCCGTATACAATGGGAATTGGTATTTTAGACTTGGGAGAGAAAATAAATGCTGTCTAGTCTAAAAAAAAAAAAAAAAAAAAAAAAAAAAAAAAAAAAAAAAAAAAAAGTAGAGAAAGATCAATGAAACGGATGCAAGGTTTACCTCTGACCTCCACATACAAACACACAGAACATGTGCCTATACCCCCAGATGTACATAAGCACACCTATACACATATATACAACCACAAGCACATATACATACACTTACACTAACAACTAAATATATAGTACACCAAAAGCATGAAGACACACACACACACACACACACACACACACACACACACACACTGATTGTATTAATGGTCGAACTACTTAGCATTTATAAAATATTCCTGGTAATACCATGATACATTTAGAAACCAAAATGGATGAGCCTCACAAAGTTGAATGTAAGCCCATTGAGACCTTGAGCTAATCCAAGTGTGAAAGCAGGCTTTGGGGGATGTGTCTTCTCTCATCTGAGGAGGATGCATTTTATCAAATAGTTTATGCTTCCATAAATGTGTGCCCTTCAGAATTAATCACTACTGTGCTTTTATAGTGCAGCAATACAGAATGTTTTAAATAAATATCCTTTCTGAACTTAGTGGCATTTCTGTCACATTTCTCAGTAACACAAATGGTGGAAGTCTACACTTTTAAACTTTTCATTTTAAAATATTCCAGCCTAAATTGCAAGTGTGATAGAATGAAAGAAAAACCCTATAAGGAGATAGTTTTTTCAAGATTCAAAATCACATTTTCATTTCCTCCTGCTTATACTTATGAACTGCCCTCTCCTAAAGCATTAAGAAGCCTTAAGATTCTTCTCATTTCCTCACTTCTTCACCTTCTTCCTCTTTATCTTTTTATTCCTATTTCTTTTTTCCCAATTATGTGCACAAGCATGCACGTGCACAAACATGCACAATTTACACACACATGTACCTGTACACACATTATTTTTAGTCAATTCTGTGGGAATAAAGATATGAAGAGAGATGCTTTCTTTCTGGTAAGTGTGTCGTCCTGAAGGGAGAATACAGCCTTCAACTCTGCTTGCCATCAAACCATGTCCATGACCCTGCGGTGTCCTCTCCCAGCTGACATCTGAGAAGCTGCCATATGACAGCTCAGTTTCCTCATCTATAATGCATAGATTTGAGTGTCTCCTTTGAAACACAGTTGTGAATGCTGAATGAAAAAGGCAATATTTACACTGGATGAAACATATTTGATATTTTCAAAGGTTAATATTTTTCCTCCTCTCCTTTTGTCCTTAGTCTCTGAATTTATAGAAGACTGGGCAACTTGCCTGTTGTTTCTTTGAGGGAGTAAAGAGAGAATCTTTAACACAGCTCTGGTTCTTTTTCCCACATACACAGAAGAGCTGTACTGCTCTACTATAGGGAAGTTTATACAACAGAGGAAATCCATAATGTTACAGAATGGCATTTCCATTGGAGAAAATTATCTCAGTTTGTGCCTAGTCAGCAGTTCCCTACACTGCTTCCACAGCGATAAGGGCTGTGACAGATTTTCCTGTTGGTGTACATTGCTGGACAACTTGGTACTACAAGCCGTGAGCCACAGGTAGAGTGTCAGAAAATAAGGCTCAAGAACACGTTGAACAGCATCTAGAATTCATTTCATCATGTTTGTTGTTAGTGGTTGTAGATAAATGTGAGAAATACAATTTGGTCAGTAGATATTTTACCACTGTGGTGTTTTGCTTAGTCTGCATTTCTACTTTCTTGACAAAGTCTTGGGTGCTAAGTATATTCTCATTTACCCTACACTGCCCTGCACTGCAGGGACAGCAGACATATTTTGGAGGGATGAAATATTTACAAGAAGATTATCAGAGAGCACAGAAGTGAAATTTCAGTTACTATCAGAGATAGGAAACTCCTACAGGATATTCAAAGGTACTTAATTAGGATTCATTTGAATATGGATATATATGTAGTTTCATCATTTAGTCAGTAACATGCTAATCCAATGTTTGCATAATTACTAAAGATCAATTATATATATGTGAAAACTTTAGGGTATGCTAGGATCAATATGATCATAAGAGAGATAGTCTTCTGAGTGTTTGATCTTCTGATATTAAGTCCAATACCTATTCAGCACAATATTATAAAAGTCTGTCAGAAGATCAAAATTCTTTTAGCCCAATATTACTCATTTGTAAACAAATAAGCATATCATCGTGTGAAACTGACATATTTATCATTTCATTACATTGTAGTGAGGAAAGTGTCTACAAAAAAATGAAATATAACGTGCAATAATGGAAAGAAAAATTAGCTTATGTGAATAAAGAGTTCTCTGGGTTGCCTCCATTTGACAGATTCCTGAAACCTCTAATAGATTCTTCGTTGTACAAGTTTTTCATCTGGAAGAAAGTCATTGTTTGAGAGATGAACTTGTATCCTTTTAAAGATTTATTTATTTATTTATTTATTTATCCACTTTACATCCTGGTTGTAGCCCCATCCCTTCAATTCTCCCAGTTGCACCATCCATCTCCTCCCAGCTTTGCCTGTTCCTTTTTGAAGATGATCCTCCTCTTGTTTCTGCTGCTGCTTCCTCTGCTGCTGGTGCCACAGCTAGTGATCTCAACACAAGGTTAACCTCCAACTCAGCTCCCTTAGACATATTTCAGAAATGTCCCACCTTTTCGTGATCATGTTTTTTGTGTTGTTGTTTATTTGTTTTGTTTTTAACTCGAGGAACCTATTGCTTACCAAACTATACACTATCATACCCTAAAACGTAGAAGGAACATACATTTTCTTTTCTTTCTGCCATCCATTGCAATGCCTGCTTCCTTAACCCCGCTGATGACTTAGTGGAGACTCTTCCACTGTCCAAAAACTCAACTTTCTAATATCTCAGTTGTTTTTCAGAAAAAAAAATTATGGAAATATAAACTTTTTTCATACTCTACTTCAATGACTCCGCAAACCAAGCTACTAAGACACACCCCATAACTTCCATCTTTCTCCAAATGTGTGAACTGACAGTCTACTGCAACACAATACAGGTGATCCAAGATTGCCTGTCTCTTGACTCTGGCAGTATTGCTCACTCTTGGTTTTACAGACTTTGTTGTAGATTTATTTTTCAGAAGATGACTAGAAACTCCCAAGGTTTATTGCACCACACTCTAGCTGTGCTACTTTCACAAACTTGTGCTACCATCCTTTCTGCATCGTCCTCATTTCTACACTTTGATACTTTCATTATTAAAAATATTACTTTATTTCTAGAGTGTGTATGGGGGGTTGTGTGTATTTGTATGTGTCTATGTTCATGTGTGTACATCCATGCCATAGCATGCCTATGGAGCTGAGAGGGAAATTTTTGGAAGTCAAATTGTGTGGACCTCAGGGGTTGAATTTAGGCCATCAGCTTTCCAGGTAAGGCCCCCTTTCCCCTGAGCCATCTCTCTGGCTCTTTATCCTTAGTTTATACTACAATTATAACAGTTACTCTCTGAACTTTTCATGGTAGTTGATTCTTTTCCATATATAACTCACAATATTTACAAACCATAATCTTTTACTTATCTCATTAAATGAAGTGGAAGAAAATTGCTTAAAATATGGAAATCAAATAAGCATGGACCAATTCAAAGACTCTATGAATCCCTGTAAGAATGTACCTTTGTAGCTCAGTAACCAATTGGTTTCCCATAGTAAGGGGATCAGGGACTACTTCTGACAGGAACTCAATGGCAGGCTCTTTAACCTTCCCACCCTCCCAAGGGAAGAGCAGTACTGCTAGGCCACAGAGGAGGACTTTGAAGCCAGTCCTGATGAGACCTGATAAAACAGGGTCAAGTGAAAGGGGAGGAGGTCCTCCCCAATCAGTGGACTTGGAAAGGGGCATGAAGGAGATGAGGGAGGGAGGGTGAGATTGGGAGGGAATGAGGGAGCAGGATACAGCTTGGATACAGAGTTAATAAAATGTAACTAATAATAAAAAAGAAAAAAGAATGTACCTTTGTTTGACTTTTCTATTTGTTATTTGATTAAAATATTAATACTGCAAAGTAATATTTTAACTAATAGGTTTCTGTCTTACAGGAATGACAATCTAAAAACATTTTGTTTCTTTTTCTGAAGGACAACTGGCAATTTTGTACCTAAATTAGCAAATATTTTCTTCCCAGGTTTTATTTTTCTTATTATCTTCCCTAAATGCCTTTCTGATATTCTGTTCTTTTTCATTGTATTGGTCACTTCGTAATTTAATGAAGTCAGTAAATTATTTTAATGGTGCCCTTAAAGTATTCATGAGATCATGATTTTGTGTTTTAGAATCTTCTAGTTTAAAATTGGTTACGCTAACATTCCTCTGTTCAGTAACTTAGAAATACACTTTATATGTCAGGTGCTGGGTCTTGTGATGGTGGTTAGGGTAGAGAAGCAGATTAAACAAAGCAAATCCCAAATTTCTTTGAGCTGAAAGGGGCAAATGTAGCCTGTAGGATAAAATAACAAGACGAGAAATTTGTTTAAAGCTGTAAAAGCAAGGTTTGCATAAATGTCACCTTGAATAGTGAATAATCATCACTTCCAAAATGTCAGTTATAATATTCTAATTATTTTCATTTGAACTTCCTCCTTAGGCATGTACTTGGTTTGGGAAAAACTATTTTGAGAATTTGAGCAAGACAAACTGGTATTTCACATTCTATGGGATCATTTGTACTCCTATTTTGTTCAAGGACGATGAACGGATAATAACAAGTAAAGCATACAGTGATTTCCAGAGAAATGAATTCCAAAAGCTCTTTTTTGTTGTTGTTTCTGTGTTTGTATTTTTTCCTAAGTGTTTAGAAATTTTGAATTATGCAAGTTGTATTTCATCTCATCCAGTGCCTTAGCTATGTCATTCTTAAAAGATTATATTAGATAAGATGACAGCAAACATTTGTTCTAGCTCTAAACTCTAGTGAAAAAAAGGAAAGTTAAACACATAAACATCATAGAATGACCCCACACTCATTATGCTAACTTCGTATGTTAATTTATTAATATTAGAGTTGATTAGTAATTACTAGAATTAATTAGTACAGTAGAGATTTCAGACTTGTACCCAATTTCATTTGGTTTTGTTTTATAGGATGTGTGGTAAATCAGATCTTACACAAGTTAATATGCTGTTTCCCATCTTTCTTGAAGAACTGCCTAATGAAAAATAGCTAATTAATACACTCTAAATAAATTCCTGAACCATATCCTTGGCACTTAAAGTCAGAACTCACTAGCTGCTGAAACCACAATGCAGGGACATGCCTGTGACTTCCAATCTTCAGGGAAAGCTGAGAATTACATATAATAGCTAATGAATTATTTATAGTAGCAAGAAATGAGCTGAAACATGCATATCAGACATGGGGAAGAGTGAACTGTGATAGCAATCAGAGCAGCGGGCAAATCTGGCTGGCAAGCCCCCATTTCACTCTGAAATACTCTGTCAGGAATATGTGACTTGTTCAAGCTTCAGTTTGAAAAAAGAATAATAAAGGAAAAGAACTATTAGTCTCAGTCCATCATGCTCCTTTAAGTAAATACCATGGACTGAATACCTTATAAACTAGAGGCTTTATTTTCACAATTTTGGAGGTTAGAACATCCACGAGTAAGTCGCTTTTAGATTTAGAGTCTGAGGCAGGGGTGCTGTCTTTCTGGTTCTAGGGTGTTGTCCTGTAGGTGTTTTTATATGATGGAAAATCACCCTTCTGAATATTTTTAAGTGCACTTCTACGTTAGTATTCAGGCTTTACTTTGCAAATGTTAGGATTTAAACATTAGTATAGTAGGACACTGTGAAGTCTGAGCTCTGGAGCCAGGAAAGAAAGATGCTGGAGGAGGTAGGAGGTAGAAGAAAATGTGAGAAGTCATAGGCAGATGCTTCATGCTTTATTTATTCACATGAAGGCAGTCACTCTTCAACTCAATGACAACTTTATATAAAATCACACAAAAGAGGCATTTGGCCAGAATGTTTCCATAATGGATGAATTAATAGTCTTGTTCACTGCGGATTCAAAGTTACACGGGTATCTGGTATCTGCCACCTTTAGTTGACTCTAGATATCCATATTGGCATCATATTTTCTTGACTTTTATAGACTTTATTGCATCCAATTTTCTTCAGAAATATGGAATTTTTACAATTTTTATATTGTAGTAAAATGCCAATTGGTTTTTTGAAAGCATGATGATTAGTCTATTCGTAGTAATTCCTACTTATTTTTATTTTACAAAATTTTATTTTTGTTTAGACAAGGTTATATAGCACTGGCTACCCCAGAGCCTTGAAGTACAACCAGGCTCGGCTCAGCCTCATAGAAATTCACTTCTATATGCCTCCAGAGAACTGGCATTAAAGGCTTGTTGCAACACATTAGTTATTCCTATTTATTTATTTTTGAGAGAGAGAAAGTGTTTCTCTTTAACCCAGCCACAACTGAACTTATAATGGAGGCCAGGCTCCTCTTCACCCTGTTGAACCTCCCAACTTAGTCTCCTAAACAGTGGGATTTTAGGCATTTGGGCATGTCACACCATATTATCTCCTTTAATTCACAACATTCTTTTCTCCACTGTATCAGACAATATTTATTTCTGAAATCGACAGGTGGGCCATGACAACTTGTTATATGCTGATGGACTTTTTTTTTCTCTTCTAGGTTTTATTTCTTCTTATTATTATTATTTTTTTAATGCAGTTTATTCAGGAACCTTGAACAATCATCTGACCCTGGGGAAAGCCAGCCCACAGCTTAAATAGCCTCTGGGTAGCCAACCCCAGCGTGCCAATTGGGCAATGTAGATAGGTCGACATACATGGAAGCAAGCCAGATCCTCAGCCTTAGCCAAATGTGGAATTGTTCCTGACAGAGAGCACTCACCATCTGGAAGGTGGAAGGCAGAAACCAGCTCCATCTTTAAGGCGGGGCATTACACAGCTCTCTACAGTTCCCCCTTTTTGTTTTAGATGCATCAGGCAAGAGTAGAGGTCTGATCTCTGATATTAGAAATAAATTGGGACTTTGTACTGATGTTCATTTAGGTGTCATCCACCCAAAGAGCATCAGACCTGTCTGATACCTTTTTCTCAGAGGCGGGACCTGGGGCATCAACCCGCATGCAATCAGACATGCTCTTCTCTGGGTCCAAAGCGGCTGACCCTGAGTGCAGTGCTTAGCCTCGGATCCTGAGCATAACATTTTAGCTTTTTATGGTAGCCAACCATGCTTGGGGAGACTGTCCTGCTTCAATGGCTGTAAAGGCCTGAATGGTCATGGCTGCATTACGCTGTTGTGAGACTCTAATCTTGCATATATACCACAGGCAAACCAAGGAGACCAACACCAGAAGGCCTGCTAACGCTCCTATGCCCGCCCATTCCTTCAGTTGATTCATGGCTGCAGCAATCCATGATGATAATCCTGTGGCTAGTCCTGCGTCCACTCTGGTAGAATTTACTGTGAAAATGGCCAGTCTCAGCTGCTCCATCGTAGTATTGAATTCTCCAGTCCAATTACCTAAAACATAGCTCGACAATTGTTTAGACAGATTTGCAGCACAGGAAAAATTCTCATGTTATAAGCTAGTGACTCAAAGTCCAGCATATTTTCGTTGACAGCCAAGTTGAGCGATTTGCCATAGGGTATCAATTTACTCCTGCACGAGGTCAATCCTCTTATTGAACACCATCAAGCTTCCTTTTCCTTGAGCATTAATTCCTTTTAGTACAACTAAGGCATGAGCTACATTGGCTAAATGATTACTCAGGGTCTGAGCAGTCTGCCCAGGATGACTCATGGCTAATGCCCCGGTGGTAGATCCAACAGCCACCAATGAGATGGCAGTAACAATGGTGGCTGTAGTTTCAAGATCCCTTTTCTGTCTGAAGAGAGTCTTAGCGTGAGGGGCATCAACGGGCACAGGTACCCAACAAGGCATGCGAGTAACCAGGGCATACCTAAATTTACTAGCATTCCAGCATTGGACAAAAAAGCAAATATCATTACCACAATTACTTGGCTCTATCTGGCTAATAACGAATAAAAATGGGGGATATAAACAAACAGGTGTGGGCTTATAGGAAATATTATGAGAAGCCTTAACCCCCTCGTTGGAACATCCTGCATCAGTTCTAGAACTAGCAGTGGTGGTGTCCGAGGTCTGAGTAGGTTCAGGAGACCATTGCCCCCAGGGGCGAGATGTGCTCCATGCCAATTGACTAACTCCATGTTTTCCTCCACTTTTGAAAGTCATTTAAGGTTCTTAAATTATTTTTCCCTTTTTTTAAAATTTTTCATCAATTACACTTTATTCATTCTGCATCCCCCCATAAGCCCCTCCCTCCTCCCCTCCCAATCCCACCCTCCCTCCTCCCTCTGCTTGCATGCCACTCCCCAAATCCACTGATAGGGGAGGTTCTCCTCTCCTTTCTGATCTTAGTCCATCAGTTCACATCAAAAGTGGCTGCATTGTCCTCTACTGTGGCCTGGTAAGGCTGCTCCCCCCTACCCCAGAGGGAGGTGATCAAAGAGCAGGCCAATCAGATTATGTCAGAGGCAGTCCCTCTTCCCATTACTATGTAACCCAATTGGACTCTGAACTGCCCTGGGCTACATCTGTGCTGGGGTTCTGGGTTATCTCCATGAGTAGTCCTTGGTTGGAGTATGAGTCTCTGGGAAGTTCCCTGTGTTCAAATTTTCTTGTTCTGTTGCTCTCCTTGTGGAGACCCTGTCCTCTCCAACTCTTACTATTTCCCAGTTCTTACCTAAAATTCCATTCACTCTGCCCAACAATTGCCCATCAGGCTCAGCATCTGCTTTGATAGTCTGAAGCGCAGAGGCTTTCAAAGGCCCTCTGTGGTAGGTTCCTAGGTTGTTTCCTGTTTTCTTCTTCTTCTGATGCCCATCCTCTTTGCCTTTCCAGATGGGGATTGGGCATTTTTGTTAGGATCCTCTCTTGCTTAGTTTCTTTAGATGCACAGGTTTTAGTGGGTTTGTCCTATGTTGTATGTCTATATGAGTGAGTATATACCATGTGTGTCTTTTTGCTTCTGGGACAACTCACTCAGGATGATCCTTTCCAGATCCCACCATTTACCTGCAAATTTCATGATTTCCTTATTTTTCATTGCTGAGTAATATTCCATTGTGTAGATGTACCACAATTTCTGCATCCATTCTTCAGTTGAGGGGCATCTGGGTTGTTTCCAGCTTCTGGCTATTACAAATAAAGCTGCTACAAACATGGTTGAGCAAATGTCCTTTTTGTGTACTTGAGCCTCTTTTAGATCTATGCCCAGGAGTGGTATGGCTGGATCTTGAGGAAGCGCTATTCCTAGTTGTCTGAGAAAGTGCCAGATTGATTTCCAGAGTGGTTGTTCAAGTTTACATTCCCACCAGCAGTGGAGAAGGGTTCCCCTTTCTCCACAACCTCTCCAGCATGTGTTGTCACTTGAGCTTTTGATCTTGGCCTTTCTCATGGGTGTAAGGTGAAATCTCAGGGTTGTTTTGATTTGCATTTCCCTAATGGCTAGTGAGGTTGAGCATTTCTTTAAGTGCTTCTCTGCCATTCGGTATTCCTCTACAGAGAATTCTGTTTAGCTCTGTTCCCCATTTTTAAGTGGATTACTTGGTTTGCTGCCTTTCAGCTTCTTTAGTTCTTTATATATACTGGATATGAGTCCTCTGTCAGATAAAGGGTTGGTGAAGATTCTTTCCCAATCGGTAGGAGGTCGCTTTGCTTTGATGACGATGTCCTTTGCTTTACAGAAGCTTTTCAGTTTCATGAGGTCCCATTTGTTGATTGTTGCTCTTAGAGCCTGTGCTGTTGGTGCTCTGTTCAGGAAGTTTTTCCCTGTACCAATGAGTTCTACGGTATTTCCCAGTTTTTTTTCAAGCCAATTTAATGTGTCTGGTTTTATGTTGAGGTCTTTGATCCACTTGGACTTCAGTTTTGTGCAGGGTGACAAGTATGGATCTATTTTCATTTTTCTACATGTAGACATCCAGTTAGACCAGCACCATTTGTTGAAGATGTTATCTTTTTTCCATTGAATGGTTTTGGCGTCTTTGTCAAAGATCAGGTGTCCATAAGTGTGTGGGTTTATTCTGGGTCCTCTGTTCGGTTCCATTGATCCACCATTCTGTTTCTATGCTAGTACCATACAGTTTTTAAAACTGTTGCTCTATAGTACAACTTAAGATCAGGGATGGAGATACCTCCGGAAGATCTTTTATTGTAGAGGATTGTTTTAGCAATTCTGGGTTTCTTGTTATTCCATACGAAGTTGAGAATTTTTCTTTCCAGGTCTGTAAAGAATTGTGTTGGTAATTTGATGGGCATTGCATTGAATCTGTAGATTGCTTTTGGTAAGATGGCCATTTTTACTATGTTAATCTTGCCAAGCCATGAGCATAGGAGATCTTTCCATCTTCTCATATCTTCTTCTAATTCTTTCTTCAAAGACTTGAAATTTTTTTCATACAAGTCTTTGACTTCCTTGGTTAGGGTTACTCCGAGGTACCTTATGTCATTTATGGCTATTGTGAAGGGTGTTGTTTCCCTAATTTCTTTCTCAGCCCTTTTGTCTTTTGTATACAGGAGGGCTACTGATTTTTTTGAGTTAATTTTATATCCGGCCACTTTGCTGAAGGTGTTTATCAGCTGTAGGAGTTTCCTGGTAGAGTTTTTGAGGTCACTCACGTATACTATCATATCATCTGCAAATAGTGATAATTTGACTTCTTCCTTTCCAATTTGTATCCCCTTGATCTCCTTCAACTGTCTTATTGCTCTAGCAAGGACTTCCAGAACTATGTTGAAGAGATATGGAGAGAGTGGGCAGCCTTGTCTTGTCCCTGATTTTAGTGGGATTGCTTTAAGATTCTCTCCGTTCAGTTTGATGTTGGCTATAGGCTTGCTGTATATTGCCTTTACTATGTTTCGATATGTGCCTTGTATCCCTGATCTCTCCAATACTTTGAACATGAATGGATGTTGGATTTTGTCAAATGCTTTTTCAGCATTTAGGGAGATTATCGTGTGTTTTTTTTTTTCTTTCAGTTTGTTAATATGGTGGATCACATAGATGGATTTCCGTATATTGAACCACCCCTGCATACCTGGGATGAAGCCTACTTGGTCATAGTGGATAATATCTTTGATGTGTTCTTGGATTCGGTTTGCAAGTATTTTATTAAGTATTTTTGTATCAATGTTCATAAGGGAGATTGGCCGGAAATTCTCTTTCTTTGTTGAGTCTTTGTGAGGTTTAGGTACCAATGTGACTGTGGCTTCATAGAATGAATTTGGTAATATTTCTTCTGTTTCTATTTTGTGGAATAGTTTGAAGAGAATTGGTGTTAGCTCTTCTTTGAAGGTCTGGTAGAATTCTGCGCTGAAGCCATCTGGTCCTGGACTTTTTTTTGGATGGGAGACTTTTGATGACTGCTTCTATTTCTTTGGGGGATATAGGACGATTTAGTTGATGTACCTGGTCCTGATTCAGCTTTGGTAAGTCAAATCGATCAAGAAAATTGTCCATTTCATTTAGATTTTCAAATTTTGTGGCATATAGACTTTTGAAGTAAGTCCTAATGATTGTTTGGATTTCCTCAATGTCTGTAGTTATATCCCCCTTTTCATTTCTGATTTTGTTGACTTGGGTGGTGTCTCTCTGCCTTTTAGTTAGCCTGGCTAAGGGTTTGTCGATCTTGTTGATTTTCTCAAAGAACCAGCTCTTGGTTTCATTGATTCTTTGAATTGTTTTATTTGTTTCCAATTGATTGATTTCAGCCCTGAGTTTGATTATTTCCAGCCGTCTACTCCTTCTTGGTGTGTCTGCTTCTTCTTTTTCTAGGGTTTTTAAGTGAGCCATTAGGGTGCTTGAATGAGCTGTCTCGAATTTCTTCTTGAAGGCACTTAGTGCTATGAACTTTCCTCTTAGCACTGCTTTCATTGTGTCCCACAAGTTGGGGTATGTTGTGTCTTCATTTTCATTGATTTCTAGAAAGACTTTAATTTCTTTCTTTATTTCTTCCCTGACCCAGCTGTCATTTAGTAACAAGTTGTTCAGTTTCCATGTGTGTGTAGGCTTTTTGTTATTTCTGTTATTGTTGAGGTCCAGCTTTATTCCATGGTGATCAGACAAGATACATGGGATTATTTCAATCTTCTTGTATCTGTTGAAGCTTGCTTTGTGACCCACTATGTGGTCTATTTTGCAGAAGGTTCCATGAGGTGCTGAGAAGAAGGTAAATTCTTTTGTGTTTGGGTGTAAATTTCTGTAAATGTTGTTAGGTCCATTTGATTCATGACCTCTGTCAGAGACATTGTTTCTTTCTTTAATTTCTGTTTTGTTGACCTGTCCTTTGTTGAGAGTGGGGTGTTGAAGTCTCCCACTATTAATGTGTGGGGATCTATATGTGCTTTAAATTTTATCAATGTTTCTTTCACAAATGTGGGTGCTCTTGTATTTGGGGCATAGATGTTCAGGATTGTGATGACTTCCTGGTGGAATTTTCCCTTGATGAGTATGAAGTGTCCTTCCCCATCTCTTTTTATTAATTTTGGTTGAAAGTCTATTTTATCAGATATTAGAATGGCTACTCCTGCTTGCTTCTTTGGTCAGTTTGCTTGGAAAGTCGTCTTCCAACCCTTTACCCTCAGGTAATGTCTATCTTTGTGTCTTAGGTGTGTTTCTTGTATGCAACAGATTGCTGGGTTTTGTTTACGTATCCATTCTGTTAATCTGTGTCTTTTTATTGGAGAGTTGAGTCCATTGATGTTGAGAGAGATTAATGACCAGTGGCTGTTAGATCTCTTGATTTTGATGTTGGCTGTGGTCATCAGGTTGTGTGCTTGGTTGCTTTTTGTTTTACTGAAGTGAGGTTATTTATTTCCTGTGTTTTCTTGAATGTAGCTAGCTTTCTTGGGTTGTATTTTCCTTTCCAGTGTCTTTTGTAATGCTGGATTTGTTTGTAGGTATTGTTGAAATTTGTTTTTGTCATTGAATATCTTGTTTTCTCCATCTATGAGGACTGAGAGTTTTGCAGGGTACAGTAGCCTGGGCTGACATCTGTGTTCTCTTAGGGTCTGCATGATATCCATCCAGGCCCTTCTGGCTTTCATAGTCTCTGTTGAAAAGTCAGGTGTGATTCTAATGGGTTTGCCATTATATGTTACTTGGCCTTTTTCCCTTGCAGCTTTTAGTATTTTTTCTTTGTTCTGTATACTTACTGTTTTGATTATTATGTGGCGGGAAGATTTTCTTTTCTGGTCAAATTTGTTGGGTGTTCTGTAGGCCTCATATATTCTAATTGGCCTCTCCTTTAACTTGGGGAAATTTTCTTCAATGATTTTGTTGAAAATATTTTCTGGGCCTTGGAGAAGGGAGTCTTCTTTTTCCTCTATACCTATTATTCTTAGGTTTTGTCTTTTCATATTGTCTTGCATTTCTTGGACGGTCTGTGTCAGGAATTTTTCGGATTTTACATTTTCTTTGACAGATATATCGATTTCTTCCATTGTATCTTCTACACCTGAGATTCTTTCTTCCATCTCTTGTAGTCTGTTGTTTATGCTTACCTCTGTAGTTCCTGTTTTCTTCCCTAGATTCTTCCTTTCCATTATTTCTTCCATTTGTGTTTTCTTTAATTTTTCCAATTCTATCTTCAGGTCTTGAGTTGTTTTGTTTATTTCCTTCACCTGTCTGATTGTACTTTCCTGTTTTTCTTTTAGTTCCTTCAACTCTGTTTCTATCATTTCATTCAGTGTTTTAAGCATTTCCTTTCTAAAGGCCATAAACTGGCTGCAGCTTCCTCTATTTCTTTACGGATGTCAATATTCTGGTTGAGTTTATCTTCCTCTATGTCTTTACGAATCTTATTTGTTTCCTCTGTTATCATCTTCATGAGCATACTTGTTAGGTCATCTTCTTGGATTTCAGTTATGGTGGGGTGTCCAGGGCTACTTGCCCCTGGGTAACTGGGTTCTGGAGATGCCATATTGCTCTGTCTTTTGTTGCTTGAGCTTTTACACTGGCCTCCACCCATTGTGTTATCTTAGGTGTTTGGGGTTATTTTCTGGTGGTTCCTGGGGATCCTGTGGTGTAGAGAATCCCCTTTGCAGAAAGCTGGTTTTTCCTGAAGGATGTCTTCTCAGCTTTTTGGGTATAGTCCCTGGATGGCTGGTGTTTTTTCAGGAGTTGCTCACCTCAGGGATATAGACCTGAGTGGTAACTGTGGTCTTTGTTAGTCGAGAGGCTTCTCCTCTCACCCAGGGAAGTCCTGAGGGCAGCTGCCCTGTTTCTGGGTTTCTTGTTATAAATTTAATGATCAGCTGCTGTGACCCAGTTGGACATCAGGCGCGCCTCAACTGTTTGTGCCTGTGTCTGGAGCCCAGCTGAGTGCTGGTGCCTCGGCCCCACTAGTCTGCTAGACTTTTTCTAGGGAAGGATTGGGTGATTTAGGTCAGTACAGTTTCCTTCCTTCCTTGTGGATTCTCTGGAGACACGGACTCCCAGTGTCTTTTTTGCCCTGGTGCACACTGCTCAGTGTCTGCCAGCTGGCTGGCCACAGAAACTGCCTGTGCCTGGATCACAGCTGTGTGATGGCGGCTCAGTCTCTGCCAGCTGTCTGGTGCGCAGAAACTGCCTGTGTCTGCCTTTGCGGCCTTTGGGAGCCTTGGTGCCTCCCTAAGCTGGGTAATTTTCCGGGGATCTTTTCAGGTTGGGGGTGTCGGCTGAGTGCTCTGAGATCAGACCAGCCGTTTCCCTCCCTGTGTGTTTGCACCAGACAGTGAAACTCATTCACTGGTGCCCTGGTGCCCACAGTTCTATCTCAGGCTGCGAGTCAGGCGTGCAGGCAGGCAGGGCTCAGTGCCGGAACCTGGGTCCCCGGCTCTGGCTCTGGGCTGGCTCCTGGGGTGCCCGTGGACCCCGAGGCTTTTCCAGGGGATGTGTGGGTGACCTAAGGTCGGTCCTGTACCCTGGGGTTATCTCTCGACTGAAAATTCCAGTCTCTGATAGTGAGGTGCGCACGGTTCAGTCTGGGACCATGACCAGAGACACCAGCTTGTGGCTCTGGGCTGGGGCTGGCAGCCGGCAGCCAAGCGTCTGGTGGAACAGGGATCTCTTTCGCGGTTTAGCCGGGTGAGTTAAAAGCTGATTGAATCCCCCACTGTGGGGTATCCTCTCACCTGGGAAACGCAATGACTGTGTTTTATGGCTGTGAGTTCTGATTACTGGTCACTGTGCTGATCCTGCTGCTGCTGCTCAGAATGAGAGTCCTCCCGGCGCCGCCATCTTGCCCCTCCTCCTCGCTGATGGACTTTTTTTTTTTTTTCAATGCAGTTTATTCAGGAACCTTGAACAATCCTCGGACCCTGGGGAAAGCCAGCCCACAGCTTAAATAGCCTCTGGGTAGACAACCCAGGCGTGCCACGTGGGCAATGCAGATAGGTCCACATACATGGAAGCAAGCCAGATCCTCAGCCTTAGCCAAATGTGGAATTGTTCGTGACAGAGAGCACTCACCATCGGGAAGGTGGAAGGCGGAAACCAGCTCCATCTTTAAGGCATAGCATTCCGCAGCTCTCTACAGTTCCCCCTTTTTATTTTAGATGCATCAGGCAAGAGTAGAGGTCTGATCTCTGATATTAGAAATAAATTGGGACTTTGTACAGATGTTCATTTAGGTGTCATCCACCCAAAGAGCATCAGACCCCTCCAATAAAGATTAGAGTCTCACAACAGTGTGATGCAGCCATGATCATTCAGGCCTTTACAGCCATTGAAGCAGGACATTCTCCCCAAGCATGGTTGGATACCATAAAAAGCTAAAATGATACGCTCAGGATGCGAGGCTAAGCACTGCACTCAGGGTCAGCCGCTGATGGACTTTTAAACACGAAATTGTCATGTTATTTGCTCTAGAAAATAAAATAAAAAGAAAATCTAAAATAGAAAATATTTTTCTGACTATGAATGCCTCTGTGAAAGTGAAAAGCTCTTTGAGGACAGATGATAAAATTTGTGACTGCTTCCTTTAACAATTTAAACCTGCTCTTTTTGACAATACACACATGTCATATCTCAAGTGTACTAAAACACAGTGAAAAAAGTGTTTGGTACTTGTGTCAGCTGACAATGTTCAGCACACAAGATAGAAATTATCATGTTCTTAATAGTTTCTTTTCTGGTGACACGTGATAAACATGCATTGAATACCATAAGCTGTTGAAACAACAGATATCATTTATGTCCTAAGAATGGAAGCCAGCTTCTATATTATCCCACAACAACTTCTTTAAGATCTGATTATAAAAGGTTTAGTATGTCTGCTTTTATGTTGAGCTCTTTGCTCCACTTGGACTTTGGTTTTGTGCAGGGTGATAAAGGTGGATCTATTTGAATTTTTCTAAATGTAGACATCCAGTTAGACCAGCACCATTATTTGAAGATGCTATTTTTTTTTTCCATTGTAAGGTTTTGGCTTCTTTGTCAAAAATCAAGTATTTGTACGTGAGTGGATTTGTGTTTTGGTCTTCCATTTTATTCCATTGATCCACAATTCTGCTTCTATGCCAGTACCATGCAGCTTTTATCACTGTTGCCCTGTAGTACACCTTGAGATCAGGGTTGAAGATACCTCCAAATGATATGTTGTTATACAGGATTGTTTTAGCAATTCTGTGTTTTTGTTTTTCCAAATGAAATTGAGAATTGTTCTTTCAAGTTCTGTAAAAAGGTGTGTTTGTATGTTGATTGTCATTGCATTGAACCTAGAGACTGCTTTTGGCAGGATGGCCATTTTCACTATGTTAATTCTAATGATCCATGAGGGTGGGAGATCTTTTCATCTTCTGTTACCTGTTAGAAGAAAAAGTGGGGGAGAGCCTTGAATTCATTGGCTCAGGAGGCAACTTCCTGAACAGAACACCAACAGCACATGCTCTAAAATCAACAATCAATAAGTGTGACCTCATGAAATTGAAAAGATTCTGTAAAGAAAAGGACACTGTCATCAGAACAAAATGACAGCCTACAGACTAGGAAAGGATCTTCTCCAACACTATATCTGAAAGAGGGCTAATATCAAGAAGAGATAAAGAACTCAAAAAGTTAAACACCAACAAATGAAGTAAACCAATTAAAAAATTGGGTACAGAGCTAAACAGAGAATTTTTAATAGAGGAATATTGAATGGCAGAGAAATTTAAGGAAATGCTCAACGTCCTTAGTTATCAGGGAAATGCAAATCAAAATGACCCTAAAGTTTCACCTTACACCCATTAGAATGAAGTTAAAACCCATGTTGGAGAGAATGTGGCAAAAGGGAACTCTCCTCCATTGCCAGTGGGAATGTAACTTGTACAACCACTTTGGAAATCAATTTGGCACCTTCTCAGGGAATTAAGAATAGTGTTATCTCAAGATAAAGCTATACAACTCCTACACATATATCCAAAATATTCTCAAACATTCAACAAGGACATTAAATCAGCCATGTTCATAGCAGCTTTATTTGTAATCACAAGAATCTGGAAACAACCCAGTTGTCCTTCAGCTGAGGAATGGATACAGAAATTGTGTAACATTTACACAATGGAATACTACTCAGCTATTAAAAACATGGAATACTTGAAATTTGCAGGCAATTGGTAGGAACAAGAAGAGATCATCCTGAGTGACGTAACCCAGATGCAGAAAGACACATATGATATATACTCACTTATAAGTGGATATTAGACATATAATATAAGATAAACATATTAAAAGCAATACTCCTAAAGAAGCTAAGCAAAAAAAGGATCCTGGGGAAGATGCTCAGTCTTCATTCAGAAGGGCAAATGGGATAGACATCAACAATTGGATAAAGCAGAAAACAGAACAGGAGCCTATCACAGAGGACCTCTAAAAGACTCTACACAGTAGGATGTAGAAGCACATGCTGAGAATCATAGCCAAACTTTGGGCAGAGTGCAGGGAATCTTATGAAAAAGAAGGATGAGATAGAAAGACCTGGAGTGAACAGGAGCTCCACAAGGAGAGCAACAGAACTAAAAAATCTGGGCCCAGGTGTCTTTGCAGAGACTGATATTCCAACCAAAGCAGATATCTCAGACTCCTTGCTCAGATGTAGCCTATAACAGCTCAGTCTCCAAGTGGGTTCCCTTGGAAAGGGAATAGGACCTGTCTCTGACATGAAGTCAGTGGATGGCTCTCTGATCACCTCCCCCTGGATGGTGAGCAGTACCAGGCCACAGAGGAAGAAAATGCACCAGTCCTGATGAGACATGATAGGCTAGGGAGGACCTCCCCTATCAGTGAACTGGAGGAAGGGATGGTGTGGCAGGAAGGAGATGAGGAAGGGGCTGCAGCTGGGATACAAAGTGAATAAATTGTAAAAAATAATAATATAAAAAAACTAAAAAAAAGAAAAAACAAAAAAGATCTGAGTATTGATTTCTTGTTTGTTTATTCATAATAACCTCCCCTTTTAAACTTTGGTCCCTCTGCCTAGTCATCAAAATATAACCTAAATTAGTAATTGAATGTTTATTTACATGTATGATGGTATTTCTACATATCTATCATAGCATGTCTACTGACTTACCTACTTACCATATGTCTTACTCCTAGTGAACCTTTCACTATTCCACAGTCTGTGACTATATTTAAATGTAGGTCACATTCCACTTCTATTTTTGGTTTTTTAATTTTCTCTCTACAAAGTACTTCCTTTATTTGTTTTGTGTAAATCCCTATACGTATTGAAGTTATCTCCTTCTCCAGGCATTCTCCCTGATGTGCATTTCTTATGTGTGATTAGACAAATAATAACCTTGTGGTTGCTGATAGATGTCTGAACTCAATGTAATGTAACAAAAATGGATTCATTATTTGATAACTTTTGTCAGAGAAGTTCCATTCATTCTTCAAGATCCACTTTCCTAACGATCATGTTTGCTAAGTTCCCATTGGCTGCTTAGCGGCGAACATGGTCTTTCCTGACACCATGCACATTGAAACCTTGTCAGTTAATATGTATTCTTTATTATTTGATTTAGTGACGCTTTTGGCTTAACCCTGGGTCTTCATAATCTTATGCAGGATAAATTTCACATTAGATGCTCAACACATGTGTTGTAGATTTAAATTCAAAGTCAGCCTTCCTTCTTCAATGTCTGATCCAAATTTGGATTTTGTATGTACGTACTCTTCATTTAATTTGGAATAATGGTTTCTCACACATTCAGTAAATCTCAGAAACTCTCCTTTATAGCTTTTATTTTTCATTGACTCCTGCAGGACTCAAGTTCTCCCTGAGAACACTGCCACTGCATGCCTATGTATCCAGTTGGGAATACCAAGCGGCAGGGTTTGGCTACTTCATGCACCTGTACATGATAGAAGACATCAGCATCCCACAGCCTGCTTTCTCAACAAGAAGCTTTACTGTTTTTTTTTCTGGAGAATTAATGGAATCAGAAAACTTTAAAGCTTCGTAATTACTTGCACACATTGTGTTCACATTTTTTTTTTCAATGCAGTTTATTCAGGAACCTTGAACAATCCTCGGACCCTGGGGAAAGCCAGCCCACAGCTTAAATAGCCTCTGGGTAGACAACCCAGGCGTGCCACGTGGGCAATGCAGATAGGTCCACATACATGGAAGCAAGCGAGATCCTCAGCCTTAGCCAAATGTGGAATTGTTCGTGACAGAGAGCACTCACCATCGGGAAGGTGGAAGGCGGGAAACCAGTCAGTCTTTAAGGCATAGCATTCCGCAGCTCTCTACAGTTCCCCCTTTTGGTTTTAGATGCATCAGGCAAGAGTAGAGGTCTGATCTCTGATATTAGAAATAAATTGGGACTTTGTACCGATGTTCATTTAGGTGTCATCCACCCAAAGAGCATCAGAACCGTCTGATACCTTTTTCTCAGAGGCGGGACCTGGGGCATCAACCCGCATGCAATCAGAAATGCTCTTCTCTGGGTCGAAAGCGGCTGACCCTGAGTGCAGTGCTTAGCCTCGCATCCTGAGCGTATCATTTTAGCTTTTTATGGTATCCAACCATGCTTGGGGAGAATGTCCTGCTTCAATGGCTGTAAAAGCCTGAATGATCATGGCTGCATCACACTGTTGTGAGACTCTAATCTTGCATATATACCACAGGCAAACCAAGGAGACCAACACCAGAAGACCTGTTAAAGCTCCCATGCTCGCATGCCTCACTGGGTGCCTGTGCCCATTGATGCCCCTCACGCTAGGACTCTCTTCAGACAGAAAAGGGATCTTGGAACTACAGCCACCATTGTTACTACCAACTCATTGGCGGCTGTTGGAGCTACCACCAGGGCATTAGCCATGAGTCATACTAGGCAGACTGCTCAGACCCTGAATAATCATTTAGCCAATGTAGCTCATGCCTTAGTTGTACATAAAGGAATTAATGCTCAACTAAAAGGAAGCTTGATGGTGTTCAATCAGAGGATTGACCTCTTGCAGGAGCAAATTGATACCCTATGGCAAATCGCTCAACCTGGCTGTCAATGAAAGTATGCTGGACTTCGTGTCACTAGCATACAACATGAGAATTTTTCCTGTGCTGCAAATCTGTCTAAACAATTGTCGAGCTATATTTTAGGTAATTGGACTGGAGAATTCGATACTACGATGGAGCAGCTGAGAGTGGCCATTGTCACAGTAAATTCTACCAGAGTGGACGCAGGACTAACCATAGGATTATCAACATGGATTGTTGCAGCCATGAATCATCTGAAGGAATGGGCGGGCATGGGAGTGTTCACATTTTTTTTCAAAGAAGGTTAACATTTTATGCCAGTAGTTCTGTGAGATTAGAATAGACATTTTCCAAATCATATCAGTAACTTAAGATGAATTGTGTTTCATCTAGTACTATTATTAACTCTCTCTAATGTATATTCTACAATGAACTGTTAACCTATTGAATAAATATGCATCCATGACAATGTAAATACAAAACCCATGGCCATTCTTGTAACGCTCTGTGTAAAAATGAAACCTGGTGTATCCACGTATGTCATTAACTCCATGGCTTACATAGTTCCTCAACTTTAAGAATAAAATTTTTAACAATCATATTAACTCTCAAGTCCTTTTTTCACCATTTATGAGAAAGCTCAGAAAACTACATAATATGTTATAATTGTACAAAACAAAATGCAAAAATTATACATTTGGTCATGGTTGTATAATCTTTTTTGAATCATATAAATGTTCAATGATTCAACTGAAAATTGGGGAAGGGACATGGGAGTAAAAGAGGGAGATAGGGTGGAATTGGGAGGGACATGGAGGAGGCTACAGCTGGGATACAAAGTGAATAAATTGTAATAAATAAAAAAATTAAAAAAAAAATAGAATTCACCAGAAAAAAACAACAACAAAGATTGGGTAGGAAAGTTACATATCTGAACAAAGAAGCTGGAGGTAAGTATTTCCCTCATAGCTTTTAGTGCTTAATTAGTTTTGAACTATGAGAGTATTCCTGTGTATTCAAAAGTACTAATTTATATATATTTACCTACTAACTCTGATGTGTGGTTGAAGCCGTTTAGAGTGTTGGGTTTTTAAGCAGTAGGGATGTTCATACATCTCTGAGACTGTCACAACTCTTTCAGAGCAAACAAGCTATTCTTTACTAGCTATTATTACACAGTGTCCTTTCCCCTTGCTGATATACATATTATGAGAGTATGAGCTCTTGGTCATTTTGTTATGTGGAGCCCATCAAGATGACCTCACAGACACAGTTTGTAGCCAATTGAAAGATTTTGTTCCAGCCTGCTGGGACTATACTCATGTAATCAGGACCCAAGTGTAACACAGAATGTTTATGGTAAGTAGCTTATAAAGGCAAAAAACAATCCTGACATCTTGCTGCAAGAGGTGGTTTTGCTCAAGCAAGCAATTTAACAGAAGCTAACTCAAGTATCTTGATCTCAGGTTTCGAGAACAGAGTTGGGTAATTTTTCAGTTTTCTCCACCAAGATTAAATTCTAGTTGAAATAAAAATGGCTTAAGCAAGAGTACAGGAGGCAGGAACCTCTGCACTGTCTTTCTCTATCACCTCTTACCCCTTTCGTATCCACATCTCTTCTAGGCAGAAATTTCTTCCAATATTTTTACACCTTATAATTATACTACAACCAAATACATAAATCATATGTACATATATAGAAAGTTTAAAGATTATAAGCCATGTACATAGATATATAAAAATGCATATATATGATAGATAGATAGATAGATAGATAGATAGATAGATAACACCTCCTGAGCATGGCTATGTAATTTACATTTGTATTTGGAGACTCATGTACCTTGAAACCAAATAAGTAAAAGATAGAAAGATCAAAATGTGCATTGGCTAAAGAACCATTATGTGTGGAACATGATTTAAGGACTGTCTATTCATAGTTAACTTCATGTTAATTAAAATTAATTTGTTTCATTCACTAAAACACACAAAGGAGTTGTTTTGATTATTTTTTATAATGGTGAAATATAAGAAACCATTTAAAAAGGCATTTATTCATCTATCCTCTCTAGTTGTACAAGTCTTTTTGCTGACTCCTTTAGATTTATATAAAATGTTGTTGAAATGGAAATTTAAAAGTTCATTTCTTTTTTAATGCTCTTTAAATAATTCTATACAGCAAAATTTCACTGTGAAATACAAGATGCAGTTTTTTTCCCAATGTGTTCATCTGTTTATTCATCACTTAAAGGTACATTAGAGAGCCTGGGAACCTGATCTTTATTTTCTTACTAACAGATGTTGATAGTAAGGAACATGTAATTGAGCACTTTGGGGCAATTATTTTAAAATACAATACTCACCTTTCCAATAACTTTCTATGTGTTCTCTCGAAATTAAGACACATTTCATATTGACTCATCAAATGGCCCCATGCCTCCTCCCTTGAGACAATCCTACCTCAAAATATTCCACTTAAAATTGCCAACCCACTACAAAGGAATCATGTCAGGCCTCCTGCATATTCAGAACCGGCTGTCATCGAGTCTCGAGCCTCTTGCTGATGCATTTTAAACCTCTCTCGGTGTTTCTTTTCCTCATGCCTAGGTGATTATTGCATTCAGAAGGCATTTTTTTCCCTTTCAGTAATTCCAGAATCTTAGAGTACACCTGTACCAGTTGAGGTGTTAAAAGACAATTTAAATAGGCCAATTACTTGATTTTCTCAAATGTGTTTTGCTCTAACACACCTTTTGCCTTTTTTTCTGCAGTTTGTACCTAGCACTTCAGCATTTTCAGTAATGCATTCGATCACCTCCTTCCTCCAAGCCAAGACCATCTTCTCGTTCTTTTACTGGAATATATCTTGATTCCATTTCATTCTTTACATCCTGACACAGAACCATAGTTATTTCCATGGTGGCTACAAGGAGCTTTAGGGAATTATTTCTTACAACAGTCATTTTCTCTAACCCAACCTCCTTTATAATAATTCTCTTCATAAATTCTTATACAAACCCTTGTAGGGCACACCATGCAATTACATAGTTATATCCAGTACAGAGACGGTATTATGAACATTGGATAAACTATATAAATATGGCTGAAGAATGGGAGCTAGGGCTGCGCATGGCAGTACAGAGCTTTCATTTCAATCCTTGGGAAGCTGAGACCATTAAAAGTGAGTTCAAATCCAACCTTGGCAAGAACTGTTTCAAAGTAAAACCAGAACATGAGTTATGGGAAAGTCCCTATTAAAAAAATAAATAAATAAAATGAAATTAGAACACAGGTTATGGACTCTTGTTTCCATGTCTGAGTCTAATATATATGCCAAATTGCTTAACTGCATGTTAGAGCAGGTCTTCATGTGTTAAGCAAGACTAATAATAATATTCTGACTACAGAGAGTTCTACTGTCTATTTTTATAAAGATTTATTTATTTGTTATGTATACAGTATTCTGCATGAATGTATACCTGCAAGGCAGAAGAGGGCTCCAGATACCATTATTCATGGTTATGAGCCACCATGTGGTTGCTGGGAATTGAACTCTGGACCTCTGGAAGAACGCCAGTGCTCTTAACCTTTGAGCCAACTCTCAAGCCCTCTACTGCCTATTTTATGGGAATAACAAATGAATAAAATGGGGCTCAATAAGCATTGAAAATTTTATCATCTAAAATTTATTATGCAGATAATCATGAGCTTGAACTTCTGATCATGCTGCTTCTACTTTCTACATAGAGATAAAACAGTAATTACCCACCATGCCTAGATTTTCTTTACTCTTTATTAAAATTTTATTATTTATTAAAATTCACTTTGTATTCTGGCTGTAGGTGCCTCCCTCAACCCCTCCCAGTGCCACCCTTCCTCCTTTGTGGCCTGGCAAGGCTGCAACCACCAGGGGGAGGTGATCAAAGATCCCCCCCACTGATCCATGACAGCCTCTGCCTCCATTACTAGGGAACTTACTTGGACATTAAGCTGCCTATGGGCGACAACTGAGAAGGAGATCTAGGTCCTCCCCATGCATGGTCCTTGATTGGGGCATCATTATCTGTAGGGCCCCCTGTGGTAAGACTTTTTTTGTCTCTGTTGGTCTCCTTGTGCAGCTCCTGTCCCCTCCACGTCTTTCTGTCTCCCCTTCCTTCTGTAAGACTGCCTGAACTTTGCCCAAAGTTTGGCTATGAATTTCAACATCTGCATTGATACCCTGCTGGGTACATTCTTTCAGAGGCCCTGTGGTAGGCTCCTGTCCTGTTCCCTGTTTTCTCCCACTTCTGATATCTATACCGTTTGCCCTTCTGAATGAGGATTACGTATCTTTCTCAGGGTCATCATTCTTGCTTAGCTTATTTAGGACTATCACTTTTACTATGATAATCCTATATTATATGCCTAATATCCACTTATAAGTGAGTATATACCATGTGTGTCTTTCTGCATCTGGCTTACCTCACTCAGGATGATCTTTTCTAGTTCCATCTGTTTGCCTGCAAATTTCATGACTTTCTTGTTTTTAATTGCTGAGTAGTATTCCACTGTGTAAATGTACCACAATTTATGTATCCATTTCTTAGTTGATGGACATCTGGGTTGTTTCTAGATTCTGGCTATTAGGAATAAAGCTGATAAGAACATAGTTGAGCAAATGTCTTTGCTGTATGCTTGAGCATTTCGGCTATATTCCTAGGAGTAGTATAGCTAGATCTTGAGGTAGCACTATTCCTATTTTTCTGAGAAAGAGTCAGATGGCTTTCTCTGCAATACTTTTATTGCAACAAATGACATTTGTTATGAGATTTGTTACATATTGTGCTTGGAGAGATAAAGCTAACTGTTAAGTATGACTATATTAGAATTGTTTAAATTGTTGATTCCCTTCTGGGCAGCTGCCTTATTTCTGCATAGTTTAAAAGTTGTATTGATACTAGATTTTTATCTCTATGAAACAACTGCTATAGATATTAATATTTTCTTTTGTTTTAATGTAGAACTTTGTTATGTTTTACTATTTATTTATTTCATTTAAAACAAAAGATCTTCCTCCTTTCACCGAATGATGACTGATATTAAATATTAATGTTATTCATGTATTCTATGGAGAAAAGACAATTTTGAATATAAATGATATGTAGTAGTTGGGTAGAGTTCATGTTCTTGCAGGATTAAAATATGTTGAATATTTTATTCTTAGATGATAATTTTTCAAAAATAAAAGCAACCTGTGATTAAAGAAATATATCAGACAAGATAATAAAGTCTAAAGTGATTAGACATTTGTTATCATATGAAAGCCTTTACTTAGTTCTACCTATTCTCAAGGGATTTAATACTGAGATTTTGGTTTCGGGCAGAGAAATGGCACCAGAGTGCACTTCTTGGAATCTCCCAAAGACAAAGACAAAGGACCCATCTCACCTTGCATCCTAGATGACATAACTTATAGATATTTGCATAGAAAGTAGCCAGCAGTGTAAATTTCTGTAGAATACTTTTTAACTGTTTCTTTGTTAATTTACTTCCTGTTTTATAAAAGTTCAGAATCAGTACACCCAAGTTATATGTGATAATTTTCTCTTGTAATTGCATTAATATTTAGTGAATTAAAACATTTATTAAATAACCTTGCACCAAATTGCTTTATCCATGAGCATGGTATATCTATTTAATATTGAAGTAGTTTTATATTCATTTGTTGATTTTTAATATTAGTGTATAGAAACCCATACGCTTCTTATAATTCTGATGTTATATCCTCTGTGTTGATTTTATACACATCCAGGTTTGCTCCAATCTATTACAGACCCTTGGGCTTGATTTATACCTCGTGATGATATGTATAAGCTTTTTCTATTGAGTTCTATGAGGCTCATCAACTCAAGATACTCAATCAATCAGTTTTTTCTTTCTCACCAAAGGTTTCTATCTCTAACATTTTCTAGTATCATTATGTTCCTGTAATCTGTTTCCTCAGTTCACGTTGTACCTAGTCTTTCAAGTATATGGTTCAAAAGATGTGAGGTAAAGTGCTTGCTCTTACAGGTAGTTCAGAGCTTTTTCTCCCAGCTGAAGTCTGACATGAATCTTTAATACCATAAGGTAGTATTTGGAGCCACAGATTTCTTTCCGAGACATACTGTAGAGATTTTGCCTTCTTTCTTCGAAGTGATTTCCCATTACACATATGTATGCACATACACACATACTGATAATGAAGTACTGTTTATATATTCGATCTATTAATTTTGCTTAAAGTCGTTTAAGAGAGACAGAAACAGAGATAAAGAGAGACACAAGGAGAGAAACAGGGGGAGGGAGAGAGAGAAATTGTGTAAATTAGGTGTAACATTGGACTTGAGGAAAGGAAGCAGAAATCCGAAGGAGGTAGTCATCTAGCAAGGTGAATATTCATGAATATTCGTGTATTTTAAGTATTCAAGAGTGCTGCGAAAGCATTAACTTTGAACACTACTGATGTTAACAAAATATCGCTGTGGATTCAGTTTGCTGTAAAGCTTGGGTGAAAACAGACAAATACAGAAGCGTACTGAAAAAAAAGTTCATTAGTAAGTGTGTCCCAGAAACAGTGATTTTGGTAATATGAGACTAATTATGCACCAGCTCTTCCAGATTTTCCCCTAGGCACCCCACAAGCAAACATATGCATATACAAAAGTACTAATGAGACAGTGAGCTCACTTCTCAGGAGAGCACTTCACGTTTAACCCACTTGACATGGTAATGGGATCAGGCTTCCTTCCTTAACTGGATACACTTTCACATTGCACTAATTAGCCCTTCACATTTTCTAGTAAACTTTAAAGCTTCTGTAAAGATAGGCATATAAGTAGAGTGTGTTAATTTGATTTCATCGGGATTCTGGTGTTTATGGACTCCTTTGGCAGGCCAAGGGTTTCTTCATGGACCTTCCTTCTGGCTCTCAATCTTATAACCTTAGGTGTGACACCACCATTCTGATTGTAAAGTAATTCTAATTTTCTCTATAACGAGATCATGTGTAAGCCACATATTGGCATAGCCTTGACATTCAACCCTTCGAGACATGTTTGTCTAACATGTTTCTAAAATAGCCTGATTTTTACTGTAAAACACCTTTCTAAAACAAATACACACCACTAATAAAAAAGCATGTTCAAGTTTAGCTTTTCAGTCAGTGCATATATGTATGTATATATATGTGCATATATGTTTTCATGTTTTACCACATGTACAGTAAGGAAACACATTAGTCAGGCCTTTGCACAGCATGCAAGGTGGGGTACTTGTGAGTAGCAGCTCATTTGGTTAGAATATTTTTTTTCTGGCATGTCTCCTTGTGATTGACATAACCCACCTACATAATCTGCTTGATTGCTGTTTTCCTAGAGTCAAGCAAATCTTCGGTGTCTTTCACCGTATTGAATATTACAAAATCTCTCCCATGTCTTATAATTTTGTTTTACCATCACGATTTAGCAGATACTCTTTAGAGCTTTGTAGGAGAAAGCTTGCAATATTTCAGTATATCTGACTTTTAATCCTTTCAGTGGTATTTACTCTTGTAATTCATAACAAAATTTTATGGTTTCATGTTGCTTATTAGATGTGAAACGTTAAGGAAAATTTAAATGTCCAACATGAAGAAAATGACTGAAAAAATTATAACCACAAACAACTGTAATGACAATGTGGAGAAAATGGTTGTTATTTGATGTTCCTGAAAATAAATTTTCATACTAAAAGTTTCCAATAGTTCAAGCACTGCCGCTGAAGCCAGACATCCAAGGATCCAGGGTGTGGAGAAAACAACTTAATCTGTGGAATAAATAATCATCAGTTAAGCAAGTTGGCACACACTGTATATTTTTAGCCTTGTTTTTCAAAATACCTACATTTTATGAATTTAAAGCATGAAAAAGCAGGAAACAACTCACTCTGTGGGTTATTATTATGCAAATTTTTTCTGAATTTTGTCCAAGATGATAGAAAGTACGATGTGTAATTTTTCCATGAAAGTATCCTTGAAGAAGGTGTTGAACTTGATACTCATAGTAAGTAATTGAATTTTTTTTAGTTATATTGGAGAATACAAATTTTATATAATTTAAGAAAAAAGATATAACATAAAATTACTTTTTGCAGAGGATCCATTCGCTTTATTTTCTCTGAGTCTTTCACATCCTGGACTCTTCCACTCTTAATATGTTATAAAAATATTTTGAAAAATATTTGCTTATTGTATGAAGATGTAATATGAGAGATGACGATTTGTAGATGAAGAAAGTTTGTAAACCGAAACAAAGCTTTAAAGCATAGGTGTGTAGTACACATATTGGCAAATATAGATCCATATAAACACACAGTTACATATAACAGAGTCTATTGTTTCCCAACCTCTTTTTCCTTCCTCAATACTTTTTTTAAAATATAGCTGTATTGAGATAATTACTCCTTGTTTAACTAGAATAAATCAAACGAAAATTTAAATGACTAGGTTAAAAATGAATTTGTCATCTTTCTTTTCTTTTGCTTGTGTTGAGGGTAATCATCATTCATTTAGTCAGAAAAAATTAAGTCTTCATCTCATTTCCAAACAAAACAAAATAGTGAATAAGGGAAAAATTGATTTTAACTTATCATTTTAGCTCTTGCATTCAAGCCGTCTACGTTTCGTTATAATGGTTATGACTAGCATAGTGCACATGTTTAGGAAGGGACCCTTCTTTTAACTAGTTTCCGATGGTGATTCTACTTCTTGGTTTCAGGAATCTTCTGCTGATGCTGCCAGACATAGGGCCTAGGCCCTTTACCTAGGTACCCATATGAGAATCAGACAGAAAAATGCCCTAGGAAGTTATAAACATTTAGCTTTATAAGGAAACATTCTTTTCAGTATTATATATGAAACAGATATTATTTACAAAAGATTTAACTTTGATTTAATAATGAAAATAACTAAGAAAGAAACATGAATATTATATCAAATGCTCAAGATAGATAGATAGATAGATAGATAGATAGATAGATAGATAGACACAGATGAAATATTTAAAATGAATAATTTTGGGCAGCCCTGGGAGTTGAAAATAAGGCTTTCCTCATGATAGCCAAGAGCTCCACCACTAAGTTAAAGTTAACCTCATTTTAATTTTTATTCTGAGACATACTTTCACTAAGTTTCCTACATGGCCTTGAAGTTGCTTTGACATTCACACACCCTTGATCTTCCCATCAGAGTCTTCCAAGTAGCTGGATTACTGGCCTGTAACACCAGGTTCAGGTCAAACATGTTTGTTGGGGAGTGACATTAGATTTTGCTATTCTATGTATTTTTTTTAATTGACTGGAGAAAGCTTCTTTTTTCCCCCCAACATAATATTTTTATTAATTATTTAGGGATTTCATGCAATGCAATCTGATCACACTACCCACCCTTTTGCCCTTCTCCCTCCGAATGAAAAAAAAATGTATACACCAAGTCCAATTTATGTTGTTTATACACTCATTGGAGCATGGTCAAACTCCCTGTGGCTGCCACTTAAATATTGCTAAGTCCTTCCACATCCCACACACCCCTGCCAGAAGCCGTCACATGTAAAGAGCTACACTTTCGCATCTTCATCACAACTTTTAATGACTCTCCTTTATAACTTCCTGTCTGGACTAGTTCTTTTTCTTTTCTTTTTTTTTTTGGAGGAAGTGGGTCATTTTAGAGGTTGTCACAAATCCTTCAACGTCTCTCAATCTTCATTACGAGTCTGCAGTCATTGATACCACTGCAAAAGAAGCTTCCTTGCCCATAACAGCTGGCAGAAGCAAGGATCGTGACCTTCCCAATGCTCTCTTCCCAATGGCGGCAGATTGGAACAGAAACTTCAACATGGTCTCAGATGGTAATGCAGTTCATGGACATTAACTTGATCTACTTTGGCAGCCCTGATCAAAGACATCAACATGGCCTCAGATGATAGCACAGACCAAGGCAGAGGCTTTTTGAGAAAGCATGGCCTTGCTTTCTCAAACTTCCACATGGCCTTTTGAGAAAGCATCTTTACAATAGGAAGTTTGTTGCCTTTTGTATTACATTTACAATGATAATTTAATTATTATTTTATTGCCGTTTAGTTATTACTATTAATTATAAATGTTATATTATTATAGTTATCATCAAGAGACATCTTATGTTTAATTTTCATACTAATACATGATAATAATTATTATGTTTACCATTACCAGAGAACAAACATAAAATGTAAAAAGGTTTTGTACGTGACCCAAAGATTCAGAGCTAAAACATTGAAAATTGGATCATTAAATTGAGATCTCTGGTTCTAAGGCAGGCTTTATTAACAGTTAAAGTATATTTCCTTTCTACAATTTTAAAACTTATTGAGATAATATTTGCTACGCATCATTTGGTACAGTGTTTTCTCAAGCTTTCTATCAATAAGTCATAGATGGTTTTCCAGTCATCAGCCATGTAATTCTTTTTCCATTCAACACCATTTCATTATGTAACACTATGTAAAATCATAGTTCCAGGATTTTTTATTTTACATAGAGAGTCTCTCCACAACTACTTTTCAGCTTCAGTTGAACTCAAACCTGAAAATGAAAACAAAATGAGAGAAATATCATTATTCATGTTCTGAAATTTAGGGAGGACACATCATTGTAATTAAGGCCTCATTGTCTCTAGACTCATGAATTAAAAGCTTCATATACAAAACTGTAAAAAGTATGGTTTGTATTAATATTTTAACAATATTCTAGGTGTGTGGTTTTTCTAGGTAAAAATGGTCAACTGTGTCCATTGCTGTGGAAAGATGAGTTAGGAAAAAGACAAACCACAGCTTCAGATTATTAAGATAGAAAACAATGTCAGAAAAATTCTAGCTCAGTGAGTAACTGATACTGAGAAGGTGGTGGCAAAATTTGAATATATCATGATGAAAATTAAAAAAAAAAGCAAAAAGATTGTAGTGGCAATGGTTATGGGCTTCCCTTTTACTAATTTGAGCACTTTTGCACATGCTTTTAAATAAAGGTGGAGCTTCCTGGATGCACCAAAACTCCAGTATAAGGGAGATAAAAAGAGCAGCAGCATACCAAAGGAAACTCCAAGCAGGGAAACATAAGTACAAAAATGCCAAAAGACGTCTCTAACGTCTGAATAGAGACCGACAGAAAGTGAGATTGTGAGCATTGATTGGATGAACATCAGCCAAAAGAGGCTCATGCACACACAGACACACTGTCTAGTATATAATTAACAGCAATCCTTTTACATATGTATATGCCTTCATGTGTTCTGTTGAATCCCCATACCATCGCTTTCAGTCAGACAAGGGAGAAATGATGAGGAATGTAGCCACAGACATGTTAAGGATCATCAGCATGGGACACCAAGGCAGATATAGAATAAAATCTCTCGTCCATGGAAATGACTGGTCAGCCTAGTTCATTATGATACACCCCTAACTTTCATGCCCCATTAGCAACACAGTGACATTACAGGAAGTCACAGCCAGGCTATGTCTTGCTTAGCAAAGACGTTAATGTTCTTTTCACAGCGTGCGAAAGTCACTTCTATAACAAATGATATTTTAGTTTTCTCTCTGACCACGTAAATGAGTAAGGGGTGATAATGACATTCTCATTATTTTAGGAACATATTTGCATTTGTAATGATACTGCTCCTACCAGGCGCCAGAACCGTAGAGACAACTGTCTGAATTAATTATATTTGTTTGGCTGATTAGATAAAAAATGCAAACATAAACTGCACATCAAACTACTTTAAGATTATTTAATCCTTCTCTTGAAAGGGAAATGGGCCTCTGAAGTTGTTCTTTCAAGCTCAAAAAATAGATCATTAAATCAAGCGGCTGAAACCCCCAGATTTCTGCATTTTTCTCAAGAGTCTTAAATAAGCAAATCAATCTACATAATATCAGAATTGATTTATTAATGTGTATTCATTTCTTAGCTTGGCCTGCTCAGTTTTCATTAGCCTCCTCTACCTCTATTGGAATTGAAGGCTTAAACAGTGCCCATTTAGCAGACAGCAACTTCGAAGTGGGAACGAGTTCAGCTAAATCCCTCCCCTGAATTTCTCACACTGTGCAATTAGCTTTGCAGAGGTCTCTGGCCTCCCCGTTCATAAACTCTAAGTGCTTATTAAATGAAATGGGAATGCTGTTTCCTTCCTGTGCACATCCTCTGCTCTTCTCTGCATTTCTTTTTTTTTTTCTGTGTTATTATTTTATTTTATTTTTATTTTTATTATTATTAGTTACATTTTATTAACTCTGTATCCCAGGTGTATCCCGCTCCCTTATTCCCTCCCAATCCCACCCTCCCTCCCTCAGCTTCTCCCTGCCCCTTTCCAAGTCCACTGATAGGGGGGTACCTCCTCCCCTTTCGTCTGGCCTTGTTTTATCAGGTATCTTCATGACTGGCAGCAAAGTCCTCTTCTGTGGCCTAACAGGACTGCTCCTCCCTTGGGGGCTGGGGAGGTCAAAGAGCCTGCCATTGAGTTCATGTTCCCCCAACCAAGTGGTTACTGAGCTACCACGAGCTTCGTCCAAGCAAAGGTTCTAGGTTTTATCCATAAATGGTCCTTGGTTAGAGAAACAGTTTCAGAAAAAAACCCTGTGCCCAGATATATTTGGTCCTTGTGGGGCTCCAATCCTTTCCACGTCATACTAACTCCCCTTCTGCCAAAGGTTTGGTTACGAGTCTTAGTATCTGTTTTGAAAGGCTGCTTGGACGTATGACAGGAGTCTACCACAGAAGGCATCTTCTCTGCATTTCTAAGTTCAGTAGCACAATCCAATGCCAACTGTATTAGTTCCTAAAGTAAAAGGTCAAAATGGGACTGGAAGCGTCGATGATTCAGGATTAAAGAGCACTTAGTGCTCCTTCAGTAGACCCAGGTTTAGTTTCTATACACACTGTGGCTGTCTGTCGCTCTAGTTCACACTACTGTTGCCCTCTTCTGGCCTAGGAGGCACCAAGTAAAACATTCACAGCCATATACTAAATAAATAAATAAATCTGCCATTAAAAAAAAAAATCACTGCATGTTGTTTCCATTCAGGCCACTACATAGAGTAAGAGACTTCCTTTCACAAATAGATTTGGTGCTAACATGGGGCTTGACAGAATTGGAATGCAAGTTTGGATAGGTTATAGTCAATGATTATAAAGAATTCTATGAGTGAGGCACCATAATACACTGACTCTTGGAGCCTAGACCTTGTTAATAGAACACAGTATGCAGGAATGAGAGATCACAGCCATATTAGCTATATATTCAAAGAAAAGATTCAACATTTTCTATATATAAAGAAAATATTCAACATTTCAATATTCTAATATTCTCCACAAAGGTAAGCAGTCAAGGATGGCGAACTGAAAGAATTGGGATAGCTTTAATAATAATAATAATAATAATAATAATTATTATTATTATTATTATTATTATCTCATTTCTGTAGCTTAGTCAGTGTGTATTTAGAGAACTTATTAAAACTGTGACCACTTATATAAGAGGAAGTGACATGCAGCAAGGGGATATGGTAACAATTGCAACACTCAATCACCAAAGGGGCTGTATGCAGTGGAATTTCCTTCTGCATTCAAGGAGTAGAGAAAAGAGAATCTCTCCACGTTTTCTAGATGCAGGCCTTGGCATTATGTCTGTTGGATATTTATAGCACTGTTGAGTGATGAAGTACAAAGCAAGTAAAGTTGTGAATTAATATTTTGAGGAATATGATGTTAGAAATAAGATTGTATAGCCTTAATGATTAATTTTATAGGTCAGTTTGAATGCTCCTGCCTTGGCCACTGAAATAAAACACCACCTCTGCTTATGTCTTTTGAAGATGTTTTCCAGAAGACTTGAGCATTTGAATCAGTTAACCCCACCTGTATGCGGGAAATCATGCAATGCCTTGGTGTCAGAAGAGCACCAAGGGAAATGTACCAGCAATATATTACCAAGGCAGCAGTCCCTGGTTCCCCTGCTTTGGACACTGGTGCTCTTGGATCTCTACCCTTCTGACTTGACAGTGATTTTCTCTACTAGCCTACCTTATTCTGAAGCATGTAGTTGCTTGGGAGCTGCAGAAAACTGCTGCTATCTAGTAGCTCGAAGAAGATTTGGCTACATATTGCTAGCTCAGAAAACAAAAATTATAACTTAAAATCTTAAATACAGTTACTATCACTCCTGGATAACTATTGTACCACTGTGAAGCTAAGAATAAACAAACAAACAAACAAACAAAAAAACAAACAAAAACCTAAGTTGCAACTTTGTACAAAATGTGTTCAAAATGGTGTAACCTAGTCATATGATCAAGCAAATAGATACATTATAGATATTATCTGTGTCTAACTACTTTGTATTTCAGCACTTCTTTAGACTAAGAAGCAAAGGGTTGTCCTCATATTAGAATTCATTTTTCTAGGTCCATGTGTAATATGTGTGTGCACATATGTATGGACTCATGTGTGTGTATGTCTGTGTGTGCATACTTGCATAGTTAAGTCAACATCACAGCCTATTCCTAGATTATGTGTGACACAAAATAGAATCAAGAAAGAGAATAGAATTCCGTACTTATAATGAATAGAAAGATTGTGCTATGTAACTACAGCAGGTGTTCCCACTGAGGCAGAAGTAGTGGAAGAATCAGAGAAGGCAACAGGGCACACTGTTACATCATCTTTCTAAGTTTCATGGGTAACATAAGAGACATATGTGAGTCAAAAAAAATGAATGATGATAAATAATTAAAAATAAATGGACTAAATGAACATGGTTTCTAGAGTAGGGCCTGAAATTAAGACACTCTCCTCACTGAAAAGTGGAGGAGTAAGTCCTGTTCCTATGGTACCTGAAAAGAATTGGGCATATGGCTTTGAACAGCTTACTTTACAATTCCTCTTTCCTTTATAAGATGCTTGGCCTTTTGTGAGCGGAGCTACAGCTGTCTCTGAAAATGGCAACATCTGATCCTGAGGTCTGGAGTATAAAGCACTTGAAAATGTCACTCATTTAAGGTTACCCTCTGGTACTCAGAGCTTAAAAATGTTTAACAGTCAGACATGGTAAAGTAATAAGAATATCTAAGCCACTCTATTTATGAATGTAAAGAAAAGAATGCATGCTGTAGCCCAGGGTGTTTCTGAGTAAAGAATTCACATAGGTCTATCAAACTGGAAATTTTCGAGTAGGTACAAATAAAGTGATAAAACTGTTCATTTCTTTCTAAAAGACATGCAAGTGAGTACTGCATGATAGCTGATTGCTACATGTCTCTAATAAATGGTAGAGCCAGGGTGATTGACATGACAGGAGATTTCATTAATGGAAAATATAAATATGGTAATGTCAATCTAAGTCCAAGTCTCCTTCCCCCTCCTTGTTAGTCATAGGGTCTCATCCATAAAACGCAGACACAATAATGTCTGCCTCATGGAGTCATTTGGAGAGCTGTTAATGGATGCGCAGGTTTGCCGACAGCAAATTCCTACCAGAATCAAATTTAGTTTTACTTGCTGGAAACTTTCCTTCCTTCATCAGGGTAGTCAGGCTAGTACAGGTGTTTTAGTGCGACTGGAGAGTGGTGTTGGAGTGGCCAGGGGTGGTGAACTAGCACAGTTGTCTGGACCTTGGTTTGAACTTTTGGCTTTATGGTCAAGTATTATCGCAAAACTTTTACCAGAGATTTTATCCAGAGCTAAATGGAAGAGATGAAAACAAAAAGGACCACTCCAACAGCAAGTGCATTATTCTGCCTGGAGTGTTAAGGAACGAATGCGATCTCTGGCCTGACAGAGAATTAGGAGTCTGCTATGCTATACTAAGTCTGTAAGGACACTGTCTTTAAGAATGCACAGCACCAGGGCATGTGGCACATTCTAATGAATGCAAATGACTGGACGCAGATGTATAGCAGCAAATGAGGATGTGACAGAAAGTCTAGGGAGCATTCTGCATTGCACACTGTATTATATGAGGATAACTTTATTCTCTGGGGACAGTTTTAAAAGCCAACGCTCTTGTTTGTTTGTCTTTGGAGATGTATTTTAAAGTGTCACATTGAAATGATCTTAGATGTGCAAAAATTTTATAGAAACACCACAAAGCTTTTCTAAATACCATGCATCCGCTTTCTCAAATGTTAACATTTGTTTCAGCTATAGCCAAAATATCATGGATAGAAAATTGAATATTTTTGAAAGTCTAGGCTTTTTTTTACACTGTAGCTGTGCAACTCAACGGCATATATATGAGTTCTTTTTTTATTTGTTACTAATAACTGCTATAGAAATTTATCATGTGGTCTAGATAATATCTGGAGTAACTATCTCATTCCCAATCTCCTCTTTCTTCACACTCTTCTCTTTCCATTCTTCTTTCCATTCACTCACCCTCAATTATTTTCTTTTCCTTTACAATTCCTTGTATTTTCTTTTTTTCCTTTGTTCTCTTCCTCCCTCTTTCTTTCTCTCTCTTTTTTTGTATTCATTAGTTCTTTGGTAAAATAACTTTTATCTCTCATTACAGCAAAACTATTTTGTTACATATACGTAATTTAAAAAATCCTGTTGGAAATATATATATATATATAAATGTATATCATGCTATATAATATGCTATATTCAGATTAAATATGTATATATTTAAAAGAGTATAGAAATATTTTTATATAATATATATATTTAAAAAGTCTCCTATAGATTACAGGCTTGTCTCTCAACCAGTAAGAATTTAAAATAATAAAGAGCATTTCAACCATAGTCCCTTTACTACTACCTCTCCAGAAATCCTTCAGTCACTGAAACTTTGGACTGTTTTTAAGAATTAAATTTTCTTTCTTTAACCCCTTCTCTAGTATATGACAATGACTTTGTAGCAGGATCATAAAAAGCCAAAATCAAAGAGCAGATAATTTTGTTCTTTTCTAACAATCTTAAGTTTCCAGGTAGTCTTTTATTCTGCCAAACTCAAATTGCATCTTCAGTGGTATGGGTTTATAGCAAATACCTTTCTTTTGAAAGCACCGTGGTCTTTTTGCTTTGGAATCACCCCATCAGCTTCTGCGAGCTCAGAAAGTGCCCATATTTTTAATCTCTCAACTTTGCACAGTATTAGGAATTCTATACTTTAAAAACCACTGAAAGTTAACAGTGTATCTGAAGTATTGCGTACTTTACGATAGAGTTTGGAGAAATAACTGACTTAAGTATTAGAATATCTCTTTAAAAATACTTTTAGAGCTACTAAACTGGAACATTAGCTGAGCTGAATCCTCCAAAAACTTTTGAGTAATAAGAAGGGTCTCAGTACAGTAAGGTCTCAGGCTATAAAAGATTCTGCCCCTTCATTGTTCGGTTGAACATGCTACTTTGCATTTATGAATATTCTAGGAGATACAGGGCAAGAGTTAGACTTTTAAAAAGTTGATCTGTATTTACATTCGATTTGAATAAGCTTCTGTTTAAACAGGAAAATAGGTTTCTAATTTTAAAACACTAATGAATAAGAAAAATGAGTATAATGCTACCTTTATTCTATTTGGTGATAATATAGGAGTTTTCTTTGTTATTTTAATCCCAGGGCATCTTTTTTGATTTTTATTTTTTGAATAATCTTCACCACCTGCATTTTGTTTGAGATGTAATCATTCAACGTCTACAAACAGCTGATAACATTATTGTGCATTTTTGTCCCATTTCATTCTTTAAATGAGTGACAAATATCCCTTTTCTTAGATCCAATAGCTCAGGCTGGGCACCAGAGGAATCATTATCATTCTATTAATAAGCATAGGCCTCTGGAGAGTCCAGCTTTTCATGCTCTAGCTTTCATATCTCCCACTGGATTTCTTCAATAAAAGCCTGGCTTGTTGGTGTCTCTTTTATTTCTCCATTCCATTTATATATATATGAAAAAAAAACAACAATGGAAACAAAGTCCTGAGATTAGATTGGTGATACCACAATAGTACTGACAGGCTGTGACAATGCTGCCAACATGAAATGGGATGCTTACATTATTTATGAACATTAAATGTCACCAATTTCCCTTTCATCAGATAATTTCAGGAGACGGAGTCATTTCTGTGGTGTGAGAGAGAGAATTTGTACAGGAGCAGACCTCATCCTCTTCCCTCCCTGTACCAGCCTTTCCATATATCATATTGGCTCTGTGTCAAATTCCTCTCCCTAGGAAGAAAACAGGTGCACATGAGCATGTTTCAAGTTTAACTACAAGGCTCAGATCAGGTCGCTTGATAGGGATGTCAAGTGTGTTCCAAGCCAAATGGGACCTTCTACGACGTGAGATCATTAGGCAGTCAACTGATATTTTTAATTCTGTTTCCTGTGCTCCCGTTAGAAGTCAATTATCACAGGGAAATTAACAGGAGTTGAAAGGAAAAGATAATATCCCTCTGGCTCCCTGATCTATTTATGACTTTGGTGGTTGGGAAGGAGAAGCTCAAATAATGAGGCAAATGAACATCGTCTATGTCACTGGGAGTGCTAATGTGAGAAAGAGATTATATCAGCTTTCCAGGCACATTTAAATAACATCTACCAGGGAGTATGAGTCTCTTTCAAGGTTCCAGTCGCTATGTAGTCAGGCGAAAGTTCATTTTTTTCCAATCTTTCCTCTGTCCAAATAGAGTAGAAGACAGACTTGAAAACTAAGCACCTCATAATGAGGATCTTTGGGGTATTTTTTTTTTCAGCATTTCTGTCAGCATGTTGTTGCTAGAATTTGAAGAGAAATCTTAGGGTTCTTGAAGTTTTCTCTCTCAGTTATATGCCAGGTTTGAGCAACTAAAAGGTTTCCTTGAGGATAGTGTCCGTACACTTCTGGAGGGCAGCTAAGTGCCTATAAACAAAACTGTTCTGTGCTTGCACAGGCTCCCAGTTCAATTAGAACCATAGCAACAGTTACTTCTTTGCTCCTGGAGTGAGAAAGAAACCATATTTTTAGCACTCCTAAGAACAGTGCTCCTTTTAGAGAAGTGTCCATTAGATGGTAGATGTCACAACACAGAGAGTTTATAAAGATAAGCAGGTATTCTAAAAGTTATTGTGAAAGTGATTTTTTTTTAATTGGAAAATAATGTGAGTAATGGACTAGACTCTATGAAGATAACCCATATTTTCTGCTTGTATTTTATGCTGGTTCATTTCTTGGTTATTATATTTAGCATGTATCTGTATTTCCTTGGTTTTATTCTTTTAACATTTTCACCTTTGGGAATAAATATTAGCTTTTATTTACATTTACGTGTGTGTTTTTTTTTTCCTTAGTCAAAAAGCTTGCTGTGTATATTGGCCTTAATTCTAGAGCCTTCAATGTGAAAAATACATACACACACACACACACACACACACACACACACACACAATCTTTTACATCTTTCAGATTTAATAAAGTAGACAATATCAGTACATTAATACTGATTCACTAATATTCAGATCTCATAACAAGAAAATTTCCCAGGTGTTTGTTATGATAGCTAAATAGTTCTCTCTCTTCCTCTCATTTTTGATTTATATTTCTTCTAAAAATATGTCTATGGGTGTTTTGTCTGCATGTATGTCTATGAGCCATTTGCATGCCTGGTGGTGCAAAGACCAGGCAAAGGCATCAGATCCTCTGAAATTTGGGCTATAGAGAGTTGTGAGCTTCCATGTGGGTGCTAGGAGTAGAACCTGGGTCCTCTGGAAGAACAGACAGTACTCTTAACTGCTGAGCCTCATCTCTAGTCCCTGGTTTTCCTTTTAATCAGTTGAAGACTGCTCTCCTTTGCCTGTATTTCAATAAATAAGGAAAAGAAAGAACTGGCTGAGAGCAGGAGAAAAAGCACATTATGCTGAACTGAGCTGAAAGTTCAGTCAATAAAGCAGTTGCTGTGCCAGCAGGAGAGCCTGAATGTATGCATCAGGACCTAAGACCAAAACCCCCAAGCATGAGGATGCAGCTGTGAGATCTCTGCTCTGAAGAGATTGACCAGTGGGTCCACAGAGCACACTGGTCAGGAAGACCAGCATAAATGGGGAGTTCTGGAGCAATTAGAGATCCTGTTTCAAAAGAGTGAATGTCACCCGAAGAACAACACCAAAGGTTTTCCCTCTGCCCTACACACACATGCACACACACACACATACACAGAGAAAGAGAAAGAGAGAGAGAGCAAAGTATATTAAGCTTCTTACTTAATGTATGCTTTTTTTATTGATTCTTTTTCCTTCTATCAATTACTTTTTTCCTATGCTGTTCCTTTCCTCCCATTCCTTTCTCTTCTCTTTCATACTTTTTAAACATTCATTTTTCATGAATTCAGAGCTAGTAAATAATTTTATTCCATACATGATTTTGTAGCCCTGGTATTTGCAGGACATGTTCATGGAAGAGGAGACATAGCAATAAATGAACCCAGAGTAAAGCCTTGCCAATGTTTATTTTGTGTTCCAAAAGAAAATATATGAGAACAAAAAAATGTATAGGCTATTAATAAATATCATATCAAGGTATGACTCAATATTAATAAATATCATATCAAGGTATGACTCAATATTAATAAATATCATATCAAGGTATGACTCAATATTAATAAATATCATATCAAGGTATGACTCAATATTTGAAGAAAAGTAAATGTTCACAATGGGTTTATTAAGTGTCGCACGGTAGGATACATATGTGTTTCTGGGCTATGGGGGATATTTGGAACTATACTTAATGATTAGTCAGAGAAATACTTACTATGAAATATTGTTTAAAGAAACATGTCCCCTACTAAATCAATCTACCTGCCTACAACTATTTATATTGTTTTCTGGTGAACACACATTAAGGTAAAAGATATGGGAAACAAAAACAATACAAAACCATTGAACATATTTTTGTGTGCTTGTATTGGCAAGAGAACCTCTAAAATGGAGGGCTTTCTCTCCATCACACAATTCATTTCAGCATCTCTGGCAGTAGCCATGAGTCTAAGTGTGGAAATTCTTTCCAGGTCCTTCGACTTTCTCAAATCTTCAGGTAACTGTGAGTACACAACATCCTTTCTAAGGTAGAAATGTGGTAGAAGTCAATGTGTGGGCTGAGCCAAACTGGGAGCAAGCAGTGTGGTTGTCCTTCCATTACAGTTGAAATGAGGATAGGTTTGCAGGCATGACATGGAAGTACATTAAGGTTCATCTTACAGTGCCTGCTTGACTTTCTGTAAGTGCACTACAGTTCTGAGCCTACAGATTGAGTGTTGCTTCATCTCCAATACATGTAATAACCATTTTCCCTATGATTTCCTGCTATGCTAATCCATGAAGACATCTAACATATTTTATTATATTTATTGTGGGTTATTAATATTTATTATCGATTTATCTTTTAATTAAACACTGGTTATTCCTAAACCAGCTGTAAACCCAAATCACCACACAAAGACGAGGATGTATTTAATTAACCTAGAGCACAATGCTGGGAAATAGTTACTTCATCTTAAACCTCCAAGCCCACATAATTTCCTACCATTCAGATTTTACCCATTATACTTGCTTTTAGTCATATCTTAGGTCTGGTTCATCTCTGCTCATGCTGATCTCTCCTCTCTGACTCATTCCACTCGTTTCTTTCTCCTCCCATCCATACCAAGATGTCCTACCCTATTCTCTCTATTGCACAGCATTGGCTGGTCGTTTTATTGAAAATACGGAGAACAAATGGTAGCATGTTTGCACAAACTTGAGATAGGTGATACTTCGAATAAACTCCACAATGCAATGTCCAGATTGAAAACTAAAACAGGATCAGATGAATGGGGAGGAGGTCCCCCCCATCAGTGGAGTTGGAAAGGGGCACGGTGGAGATGAGGGAGGGAGGGAGGGACTGGGAGGGAATGAGGGATCGGGACACGGCTGGGATACAGAGTTAATAAAATGTAACTGATAAGAAAAAAAAATAAAATTCAAAAAAAAATAAATAAATATAAATAAAATAAGAAAACAGTGTGGTAGAGAAATCAGAATTTGAATGAGCAAGGGTAAATTGTATACATTACACAAAAACATTGTACCAACAATTTTTATGGCTCTATGGTATTTCATCAAAGGTTGTATGTGTGCAATAGCATTGCATAAATTGTATTTCAGAGCAAAATACTGTCATCCGCGATCAAGGAAAGCAAGGCAATGTGTGTCCAGATGTCCAGGCTGCTTACTTACAAACAGGCAGGTAAAGCAATGTTAGTTTTTATTTCATTACTCTTTCTCAGTAAAAAGAATAACCATGGCACCTACACTCACAGGATTTTGGAGAACAGTATAATTAATCATTTTCATCATCACCAATATTACCATCATCAGCATCATCTCCCATAACCCAATGTGTCCTGAAGAGACACATCTGAAAACTCAGGAAAATGTTTGCATTCATTGAGGTAGATAATATTGCTCTGTCTACCTTTACATGTGATTAAAGAAAAATACCTAATTGCAATATATTATTACCGCACTCTTTCGTCAGATGTTAAAGCCAGAATTTCTTCTCAGTCAGAATGGTGTTTCTTGCAAATATAAATTATCCTTCAACTTATATGGTATCTTAATTAAAGTGTATGGTGATGGTCCTAGACAGCTCAACAAGGGTCAATAAGGAAGAGGTTGCTGTGTCTGATACTTTCTATAACATTTTCCATTAATCTTGATTTTATCCTTGAAAAGTCTGCAATATTTTCATACACATAAAAACTGATAAATAAATACAATAATGCTTATGTAAATATATTTTACACTATTTTTCCCATAAGTAAATGTATCTTAAGCTTCTACCTGTGATCTTGTCAGTTCATATAAACTAAACACAAGGCCAGGTCACTGCTCATCAGGATTCAGCTCTGGGAAGACTCAGGTGTTTATGCTATTTAACAGGTATAATTCTCCTATATGAGTTAGTTGTGAGCAACAGATGGTCAGCAATGTGTCCTGCTGTATCAGCACTCTAATGGAAGAATTCTGGTGTCTTTTCTCCTTCCCACTACCCTCCTTTCATGCATGTTAGCAGTGGAAACTGACAGGTGCATAATTGTATTCCGTTTACATTGACTGCTCATTGGCATTGCCTCATTTCATTACACCTGGACAAAAAGAGAAAGTGATCACAGACTGGCATCACAGGTGACATAGCATAAGCCTCAGAACCAGAGACTGATGGCAATGCTTCATCATAGACCACGTGTAGCTGAGGTTTCATTATTAGTTCTAAAACTCTGGAAGACAAATGCCTGATTCAGCTCTTTTCCGCTCATTAATCACACAAGATGAATGGTGTCTGCTTCCTCAAATTTCACTTGCAGATGGTAATTAATTAGTCAATTATTCACTTAAAATATCATTAGAATATATTTTAATATCTCTGCTAACATAGGAAGCACTATAATCTCTTTTGTTTTCTAAAAAGTTCCAGGTACAATTACTAAGGTATGGACAATATCAGATTAACCCAATGTTTTCTCCCACTTTTCTTTCATTGTTCTTATTCTGGCAGACCCATTTTTGTTTCCCTTTATAAAATTAGCATCAAATTTATTACAGGTAAAGTATTGTGCAATTAAAATTTGAGCTTAGTCAAATGTCTCCAGGTGGCTAAAAAAGATTTAGGGAGATGGTCTGAAAGTGGGGACGAAGAACACTTCTTTTGCATTTGCCATGATAACATATTGGATAAACATACTAAAACCTAAAGTCCTAAAGAAGCTAAAGAACAAGGAGGACCCTAGGGAAGGGGCTTAATCTTCATTCAGAACGGCAAATAGGATAGACATCAGAAGTACGAGAAGACAAGGAACAGGACAGGAGCCTTCCACAGGCTGCCTCTTAAAGACTCTAGCCATCAGAGTATTGAGCAGATGCTGAGACTCATAGCCAAACCTTGGGCAGAGTGCAGGGAATCTTATGGAAGAAGGGGAAGATAGAAAGATCTGGAGGGAACAGGAGCTCCACAAGGAGAGCAACATAACCAAAATCTGGACTCAGGCAGTCCTGGAGAGACTGATGAATCAACCAAGGACCGTGCATGGAGAGGACTTAGACCCTCTGCTCAGCTGTAGCCCTTTGGCAGCTCAGTCTCCAAGTGAGTTTCCTAGTAAGGGGAGTAGGGGCTGACTCTGACATGGACTCAGTGGCCGGTTCTTTGACCATGGCCCTTGTGAGGTGGCCTAAGTAGACCACAGAGAAAGAAGATCCAGACAGTCCTGATGAAACCTGATAGGCTAGGGTCAGATCATAGGGGAGGAGGACCTCCTCTATCAGTGGACTAGGGGAGATACATAGAAGTGGGAAAGATGGAGGGTGGGTGGGAGCGGGATGAGATGAGGGAGGGGCGACATCCAGGATACAAAGTGGATAGACTGTAATAAATAATAATAATAAAGAAAACATTAAAAAAACAAGAAAAGAACATTCACTTTCTAAAGAGAGAGAGAGAAGCAACAATGGGAAAAATATCTGCATTGGATGAAGGTCTAATTGACTGTGTTTTCCTGTTCAGTTTTACAGTTGGAGAGTTTAAAGTAGACAGTAATGGCAACCTTCTGAAACCATGATTGGATAAAGTCTTTCCTCCATGGAGTTGCTTTGATTAGTAGTCAGGCTCCGCTGTTCAGAAACTGAATACACACAGTATACAAGATGAATGATAGCTCAAAGAAAGAAAGACTAATCAAATTGTCAGAAGGAAAATACTGCCCCATCCTATACTCATCCTATACCCGAATAATTTTGACAGTGGCTCTGTTAGGTACAGTAAGAATCTCTTTGTCTCAGTCAGTCAAGGGGCTTGAAAGGTTCTTAATGCAGATCCTCAAACTCCATCAGGTCTATGTATTTCCTAATACACCAAATATTAAAACATAAACAAATCTGTAGCATATAATTTATAAGAGAGGCTAGAGAAATGGCTCAGTATTATGGTTGAAACAGTACTAGTTTCTCTTGAATAGGACCCAGATCGATTCAGTCCTCAGAATCCACATAGAAGCTCACAACCACCTGTAATTCTATTTTTAGGCTTCTTTCATCCTCTGTTGGCACCACACATACAGTTGGTGAGCACACAAACAAGCAGGAGAGATACTCACACATATGAAATAAAAATAAATACATCTTTAAAAAATTAAGTGACAAGCAAACGTGTACACATATGAGCATCCTAAAACAAAATTAACCTATAATTAAGAACTTCACAATAGAATATGTCAAGAGTCTATAAAAAATCAATTTCTTTGCTTTTCAATCTATGAGCCATTTAAAATTGTATTCTAGTTTATATAACTTCCATTCGCTTTACATCAATATGCTAAGTTTAAAATGAAAAACAAAATTAATTTGGAGAAATACTTTCTTTGAGACTAAAGGCTAAAATTGGGATCCTTTTTGCTGAATATGAATAAACATAGATACAATAAAATAGGGCAAGAGAAAGAATTCTAACTTGTCCTAAATTCCTTCTCATACTGAAAATAGGACAATGAAACAAGAATTCTGACTTGTCCTAAATTTCATCTGGTTCTGCCAAGTCAGCATTAATAAGATAGCAGGTGGCATTTTTGACATATATTGCTGATTGGCATGCAGAGGATGGATACTGCCCAACAATGGGTAAAATTGAAACTAGTTTCTTGATGGTAACTTCCTCCTCTTCCATCATGAGCACGTAGAACGATATCTGCTAGCATAGCAAGGAAAAGCACATGGGGAAAGGGGAATCACGTAGCCATTCCAAAATGCCCACAGGAATTTGTTTCCTGCTCTCTGTGGGTAACAGGACAAACCAAGGAGCGGCTCCATGTCCTACTTTTCTTCAGAAAGCTTTTGCTTCCAAACTTTTCCAAACAAATCCAACCTAAGCCTTCCATTTAGATTTGTACTGACAGGTCTAACTATTTTATTATTATTATTATTCACTTTACATCCTTATTGTAGCCCCATACTTCCTTCCATCCCAGTCCAATTCTCATTCTGTCCTCCCTCCCCTTGCCTCTCCCATTTACCCCCAGAAAAGGGGAGTTCCCTTTCCCATCCAGCCCAGCTCATTAAGTAGCAAGAGGACTGAGCATGTCCCCCTCTCCTGTGGCCTGGCAGAGCAGTCATGGCCACAGTAAAGTGATTAAAAGACTGGAAAGTGAGTCTGTGTCCAATACAGTCCCACTTCCCTTACTAGGGAACCCACACGAAGCCTAACCTGCCCATCTGCTACATCTTTGTAGGGGGCCTAGGTTCAGTTTCTACATGGTTTTAGTCTCAGCAAGTCCCTCTGGGACCTGCTTAGTTGGCTCTGTTGGTCTTCTTGTGGAGCTCTTGTCACCTCCAGGTCCTTTTCTCTTTCCTCCACTTTTCCACAAGACACCCTCCACATCACCCAATGTTTGGCTGTGAGACTCACCATTTGTTTTAAGGCATTGCTAGATAGCACCTCTCGGAGAAACACTGTCAAGCTCCTTTCTGCAAGTTTAGCAGTGTCATTCATAGAATCAGGAGTTAGCACTCTCTGATTGGGTGGGGCATTTGTTGGGCATTGGTTGCAATCCCTGTTATATCTGCTCTGTCTTTATCCCTGCACATCTTGCAGGCAAGGTAAATTTTGAGTTGAAGATTTTGTGGGTGGGTTGGTGTTCCCCTCCCTCTGTAGGAGACTACTCTAGTGAGTGGATGTCCTTTTTAGTCTCTATGGCTTCCGCTACTTATAGTCTCTGCTCGAGTCCCCCGCATGTCCTCCCACGAGCCTACAGTGACCTGGATCTCCAGCTTGTCACAGAGATACCTCCATCCTCAGTTTCTCTGATCTCTACATTCCTTCTGTTCTCTTGCCCTTGCTCTCTCCAGGTCTATGTTCCACCCTCTAAACTCTCTGTCCCCTGTCTCCTACCTTCTTCCCTTTCTTCTGTCTATTCTAACTCCACTTCTGAGTGAGATTATGCATCCTGCCTTGTATCCTCTATGTTACTTATCTCCTTTGAGTGCGTACCTCATAGTGTGCTTATCATATACCATATGGCTAAAATCCACTTATAAGTGAGTACATACCATGTTTGTCTTTCTGGGTCTGGGTTACCTGATTCAGGCTGAGCTCAGATGAAATCCCTTGTTCATTCAATTGTTTAATAGATAAAACATGTATATTGACATAACTAAAAAAAAAAAACGAAATAACATGAAAACATACATCTGTGTATTTTTTGATAAAAAATACAAATAGCTTGATTTCTAGATTTATAAAATTATATCATAAATTATTTCTCAGAAATGTTTACTTATTATTCTAAGGAAATAATTATTAAATCTTCTAAGTAAAGAAGAAATATATTCTGTCACTCTACCATATTTGATTGAAATTGATTAACTGATATTTCTCATTAGACTATGAAGTCTGAAAGTATCGTCACAAAGTTACATATCACATAACAAAGTTGTGGTCAGTGAGGAACTATGCTCACCATGTTATCATATCAGATTATAATGGAACTAAAAACATTTTATCACCTATGGTACCAACCTTTGTACAATAGCTTATTTATGGTACAACTAGTATAAACAGACTTACTGAGCTGACAGCAATATAAATTGATAACAGTGCAATTATATACACTGTATAATCTTAGTAATTACTTTATCAGTAGTGTAGAGTACATTCTATATAACCAAATAAAATCTACTGCAGACAGGCTGCTTTGCTGGCAGGAGCCATATATATCCAGTGTCATTGAATGCAAATTCTCCGAAATTCAATATTGAATTATGTCATCTGGATATGTGTGTCACCTACAGTATTTGTACTATAATAAAATCATCTGAATTAACTTGTTAGAACATGTTTATGATGTTAGATATCTCCTGGATCTATACATCTGATGCAATGACTAGACATTATTAGGCGATTTATAAATTTGGTTAAGCACATAGCTTAGTGTTTACATTGCAGTTGTTCCTTAGAATTTGTAACAAGTAGCTAAGGATGAAAACATTTCTTCTTACATAAAACTCATGCTATCCATTGTGTTTTCTACCCCTTGGTTCTATTTCTTAGCATAGAAACACCGGAATGTTTCAGCAGGATCAAACAGGGCAAGAAAAAAAAAAAAAACCCAGGTTATTTTACTTAATATGTATAGAAAGTTATCTTAAAAATATTACAGAATAAGTCGAGATGTTTTTACAAAAATTGATTAATGAAAGAATTGAGCAGAGCTGCTTTTTATTTGTTTGCTTGCTTGCTTATTTTTAAAGTTTTATTTTAAAACATTTATCTATTTTATCATATTGTTCCCTTTTCCAAATGCCTCCCAGATTCTCTCCACATCTCTACTCACCCAACTTTGTGTCTTCTCTCTCTCTTTCTTGTTATCTAAAAAAAAAATAATAATAAATAAAAAATTCCTTTTAAGTTATTATCTGGACATAACAGTTTGTAACAATACACAATCTAGAATGGGTAGAGAAGCATTTGACGGAGTTTAAAATACTGTAAGATACGAATGGGAAAAGTGGTCAATGCAGTGAACAGCACAGAAGAAGGAGCTTATATGCACGTGTTGGTGAGTTCTTGGGAGCTGAGGAAAAACATGTTCATTTCCTTATAAATGCTTCATTTCTCTGAAGCATGTTTTAGTCACAGATAATGTAGACAATGCTTAGAAAATGTTGCTCACAATTCTATTTTCTGTGAGATGTACAAACATCAGTCTAAGATGCTTAAGATACTTATTTATTAGTAACCATATATAACTTTTGTTTGTTATTGTTAGTCCTCCTATAAGACATAATAACTCAGACCTATATAGATCATTTTCTACTCTTCAAAAGTTTAATACAAATCAGAATATTTAGCTCCCCAACTTCCACAAAAGACCTATACCAGGTTTGATTTTATTTTATTTGAAGGGCCCTTTGAAGGGTTTGGTCAGACTCATCCATCAGAGCAGTGGGGCTTTGCCCTGATGAGCATAGTTACTTGCCTTTCTCCCCTTAATGGCTCCCATAAAAATCTCTGAATCAAAGCAAATGGTCTACATTCCTCCCACTGCCCCAGTCCTTACAGCAGTTGTTAGGGGCTCATTGATTACTGTGGGAACATTTGATAAGGTCTGTGACTTGGGTTTGAGCAAAACTTCTCCAAGGAGTTTTATTTTTCTTTGTTTTCTCATTTTAAATGGGGTTGAAAAATGCTTCAGACATGAGCCTCCCTTTAAAATAGAATTCTCCCAGGTCCTGTTGAATATCTCCTGTTGTGGCATTCAGAAGCTTGCAAATTCCTATCTTAAAAGGCCCATTGTTCAACTTTGCAGTTATTGTCCTTGTGATATTGATAGCAAGGCAAATCTGCTACTTTTGTAATGGAAATTCATATTCAGACATACATTAAAGACAATAGATGAAGTACACATACATGGTGAATGCCTCTTGCTGAGCTCTTGCTAAGTTGTCAGTTAAGATCTTGATACTTAGTTAACTTGTGATGTATTGGTCATAGGAGTTGGACACGTGTGGAGATCATAGACTGTTAGACTAAGAAGCAAGGGCAGAGGGGTAGGAATTTACACATTATCAAATGCATTTTTAATTTTTTATGCACTGACCTATTTTTCATTTGTTGAACCTCTACTCTGTTAAGTTCTGGATTTTTAAATCACTAATTAGAATATTTTATTTCCTTGTGATGTTGAAAATGTATTCTTCACATAGCTCACCTTAGGGGAGATAGTTAAACTTTCAGGTTTTTTTCTTCTTTCTTGGGGTCACTCTGAAGATGGAGTTTGGGTATAAGAAGGCAGGCAAAAAGTATTTGGTAGGGGAGACAGAAATTTACCTGGGATACAAGTAGGTATAGGCCACTTCTTTGATAAAGCCAAGTGGTTTCCTTGTCCAGTTATTAGAGGTCAAAGGACAACTTGAAGGAGTCAGTTCTCTTGTTCTACCATGAGAGTTCTAGAAAAAGAAATCACCTACCTCCTCAGGCTTGACTGCAAGCACTCACATCCAATAAGAAATTTCCAAGGCAGTCACTGTGCTGCTCTAACAGCAGATAACCTTGTTTGCATGGTGAAAGCACCATAACTTTTAATACTCCACGAGAAAGAGCCAACCCCTGACACTATTCATGATACTCTGCTATGTCTTCAGGTGGGAGACTAGAATAGCTGTGCAGATAAACATTGGATGAAGCAGAGGGAGTCTTAAGGAAATGTGGGGGAAGGATAGAGGACCTGGAGGGGACAGGAGCTCCACAAGAAGACCAACTGAGACAACTAATCAGGGCCAAGGGGGATTTGCAGAGACCAAGTCAGCAACCAAGAACCACAGATGCAGCTAGTAGGCATCTCAGGCTTCAAGCGGTTTCCCTAATAAGGAGAGTAGAGGCTGTCTCTGACACAGACATTGTTGTTTGATTTTTTTATCACTGCTCCCTGGCAAGACAGTATAGCCAGGCCATAGGAAAAGAGGATACAAACTGTTGAGCTCCCATTTTCTGAGCAGTAGGGGAGGGAAAATAGGCAGAGAAAGAGGGAGAGGGAGACCAGGAGGCTACAATCAGGATAAAATGTAATAAACTAATTAATTACAAAAAAGGAATAGTCTTAGATCTGAGCTGAGTGACCTCAGGATATATCCCTTGGCAGTGAGTGGTATAACAAGTGGGCAATGCATAGCTTTGTTTTCACAACAAAGCTTACTGTGAGTTGACAGGATGCAACACAGGCAAGCACTGCTAGAAGAGCTCGGATCCCTTAATCACTTGATTTTGAATTACATTTCCACGGCTGAACATTAATAAAACTTTTACTGGAGCCAAATTTTTCATGACCTTAAAAATCCTTCCGGAATTGTTTTAAAATTGTATAATAAGATAGTAGCATACCTATGACCAATTTTCCAGGGAATAGTAGGGATCATAAAACTGTATTCTAGGGGTCAATATTGTCTATTCAATAATTTTTAACTGGTTTTGTTGCAACTTCCTTGAATCTTTTTTTTTCCTGAATTATTGACCACTGCTCTTGTCTACAATGAGTTAAGTAACTGAGAGAGCTACCATATGGCTGCAAAGCCTCAACTGTATGACTTGTAGTCTATCTATCACATAGAATATGCCAGGCCTGGTTTTCTAACACAGGCATAAGTACCCTGAAAATCCTTTCTGTGAGGATAAAACTGACACACCTGTGCTTCCTTGAGAAAGTCAATTAACCTCTCTGAAATTCAACTCTTTCATCCATAAAATGAGGTGAGAATTAGTACATTACTAGCAGAGAGAACTGAATTAACTAGTGTACATAAAAGGTAGTGTGGGTGTGAAGGAGAGAGTAGCTATACCATGCCTTTGTGGATATCTGGCCTTTGAGTTTTCTAGTTCTGTAGAGGATGACAGTATAGGATTTAAAACAAAACAAAACAAAACAAAACAAGAAAAAAACATGTTTCTACACTTTTGGAGCCTGAGCGTCTCCAGAGTTTTTCTTTTCTTTTTTTTTTTTTTTTTCTTTTCTTTTTTGCTTGTTTGAGGGTTTTTGTTTGGAGGTTTGGTTTCTTTGCTTGGTTGGTTTTTTTTTTTTTTTCCCCCATGAGCAGATGCTCAGTTTACACACAACATCCTGCTGACATAAGCAATGAACTTGGGTGTTAGTGGCCTCTCAGCTCAGCAAAATAAAATATTCATCATAAATTTGTGAATCTCTACTAAAAGGGCCTCAAACTGTGGGACTGACTTGATGAGAAAGGAACAATGAGGACAATTACAGTGTCCTTGATCAGGCTGCCTCAGCCAAGACATTCTCTTAGGTGTAGTCTCAGAAATGGAGTCATGACTCTGTTATGAAATATGAATTTGTTTCTGCCTCCTCTAGTCAGCTGTCTCTCAAGGTGATTCTATGATCTTTGGGGACAAAATTCCAATTTATAGTGGAACAAAACTGTGAGAGCGACAGTAAAAGGTACTGAGGGAAGCTGAAACCTCTTGCTCAGGAAACATAAGCAGATTCTAAAAAGTCTTTGGAAAGTCTGAGGGAGGCCTGTAGCCCTTTGTGATGGAGTAACTCAGATGACCATGTCTTTGAATCTCATATCTAATATAATCCCACTGTATCATTATGATCAAATTAGCTAATACTTGCCCGATATTTCACAATGACTGTACTAAGGGCTTTGAAACTCTATTTTAATTAACATTCAGAGCTATATTAAAAGCAGCCATTATCTTACCCTTATTGTGTAAAGCATCATTTTTTCTCGAATATTAAATGTGTTATGTCGGATTATTCAGAGGCTCAACTACGGGGTGAAAATGAAGACACACCATCTGGTTATCTGTATATGGAAAATATTCAGTCGGTACTTTTATCCCTAAGAAGTGAGGCAGGCAGCCTGAAGTGCAAACTCTTTTGTTAATGTTCCTTCACCTCCCCCCCTTCTCATCTAAAACTCTTAGGAAAGTGTTGAGTGTGTTCAGAGGCATCTTGTCCACCACTTTTGAACGGGCCTTTTTGATATTGACCTAAGCAGGCTATCAAAGATTCCCTCCCTGAACTGTTTCTGAACATGCTCGGAAGTGTACTCCTCACCTGATCATGCTCAGGAGTGTATCTGCCTGTAACGTACTTTAAGTATGTGAGTTAAAGGTAAATGCACACAGAATCCTGGAGGAGAAATCCCATCTTCTTTTCTGAAGGGGATCTTGTTTTGAAAATGACTCCTGTGCTCCCCGTGTCTGCTGGAGGTAATGAATCTTACTCCATTCTTATTTTTGTTCTCGCCTCATACTTAGAAAAAAAGGTAAATCCACTGCATTTGTTCACACTCCCACCGTCCTCTCTGTCTATACACTCATGCCTGCTTAGTGATCCTCAAAAACCTGTTCTGTTCTCTATTTTGCTTTTCTTCTTTGTTATCGGGGTGGGGTACCTCTCTGGAGTACCCTCTAACATGCTCTGTTAACCACTTATTTCTAAAGGAGCATTTCATCTCACCTCTGTGACCATGTAGGTTTCAGTCTGATAGCTAGCTGTCTTCCCTACACAATACATGGAGATATCCTAGAACCCCTGCACAGATGTAGCAGTTCAGTCTCCAAGTGGGTTCCATAGTAATGGGAACAGGGACTGCCTCTGACATAATCTGATTGGCCTGCTCTTTGATCACCTCCCCTTGAAGGGGGAGCAGCCTTACCAGGCCACAGAAGATGACAATCAGATCCTGATGTGATCTGATAGACTAAGATCAGCAGGAAGGAGAGGAGGACCTCCCCTATCAGTGGACTTGGGGAGGGGCATGGTTGAAGAAGAGGAGGGAGGGTGGGACCGGGAGGGGAGGAGAGAGGGGCTTATGGGGGGATATAAAGTGAATAAAATATAATTAATAAAAAAAAGGAATTTCTCTTGTAATAATGTTCAGGAACTCAGCCTGGAAAAAGTAGCTCTTGATGAGCAACCATGAGAACCAGAACCTAAACTTCAAACAGTAGTGCTTGTCTGTAACTCTAGGGCTCCAAGTGGGAGATATGAAGTAGACACAGGGGAATCCTAGGGATCCCATGTGTTACCTGGCAAGGTGGCACAGTGTCAACAACAGACGTATCAAACAAGGCAGAAGACAGGTGGCAACCGAAACAGTAGAATATCTGACTGTCATGCATGCTTTGTGGCACACATGTGTGCTCACACTTTCATATACAAACACACACAATATTTGTGCATACATATGCCTAAAACTAAAAAAAATATAAACAAAACAGGCAAATTAAAAAAAAATGTTATTCACTAACTTTATTGGAGACAAAATAGACAGGACACATGTTCAGAGAATGTAATCACAATACCTGGCTCCTGCAGGAACTGGAGCAGAGGTAACACAGGAATGCTACTTGCTGTCTTACCCAGGTTTTATTTTTGGCTCCTTTTCCAGTGTTGGTACTGCCGGCAGTGAGCTAAGACATATCCCACACCATCAATTATTAATTAAAAAAATAGTCCCCAGTCATGCCTAGAAGGCCAATCCGGATGAGGTAATTCCTCAGTTGACTTTCCCTCCTCCCAGGTGTGTCAAGTACATAACTAATGTTAGCCGCCACACCTGGCCAGACGAAACCCTCATTTATGAACTGATATGAAGGCTAAATGCCACATATATAATATATTCATCACAGCTGGTTAAACACAAAAACAGTCACCTTAATTATGAATCGGAATGCAAACAATCAGAAATCGCTGGAAAATTGAAAGTATATGGTAACAAAATGAGGAGTCCAATCAACTGGGAGTGAGTGAAATGTTCCGTGAGAGGACAGGCTGCTAATAGAGATGTGGGAAATGTATTTTAAACACTCATTGTGATTTTCATGAAAAATGATGCCATGATTCTGACATTGCCCTAGGGAGAACTGCTCTAGGCTCACACATCCCTCCTAAGGCGATCTTCAGGGAGGAAGGTTTTGGAACTTAATAACGGGCAGCCCCTGTTCAATTCATTTTCAGGCAAGACATTTCATGGAAAAAAAAAAAAAGCATGTGTTTTGAATGGTTTTAACTGCAAATAGTTTTTGGCTTCTAATTGGTGCATGATTTTTAGATATCTTAACAGGAGAGCCTCTGCATATGTTTTTGCCAAGTTGGGTATGGGCTTTAATGCATAACTCACCATCATCTTTGGCTTCATTTTGAATTTTATTAAACACAATTTTATAATTCAGAAGAATTTTTAGCCTTAATTTATTGTTTATTGTTTATTCTTCTTCTTCAGAAGAAGAAACAACTTGTGTATGTTGTGAAAACTTAACCCTTCAGACACTGATTGATGATTTCTGGAAACACAATTTACTATATACCTTAGTTAGTTACTGGAATTTTTAAGTAATTAAACAGGACACTAGGGGACAAAAAAAAAAGAGTTGTGCTGTTCCATATTTATTCAGCCATGATTAATCTAGTGTTGAATAATAATTTTTAATTTCCATTTCTTGAATATATTTATTAATTTACCTCCTGCCAATATATGGCTCGGGTTGCCACTGTTTAGAATTTATTCCTGCTCTTCCTAACTAGCATTTGCATAATGGAATGACGAGGTCCATTCAGAAGCAGTTGGTTGTGGGGTTTTGGACAGAGTGACTGGGTTGTAATTAGTGGCATCTGGCCTCTGGCTTCATTAGCATGCAAATGGAACTACCAGAGGCCACAGAGCCTGGCAGTTCCACAGCAGTCACTACAATACATATCTGCTTTCCTTAGCCTATCAGTGGTTTTGCTTTCTACCAAAAAATAAAATCTGATGTTTGAATGAACTTGACAGTCAGTCCTTACAGCCTGGAATCTTAGAATGTGCATGCCTCTTTGTTGTTGGTGGTGTTTAATTCCAAGAAAAAAGAAGGAGTGCCATATATAAGTGGTGACTTTTTTTAACTTTTATTAATGACACCTTATTCACTTTGTATCCCCCCATAAGACCCTCCCCCCTCCCCTCCTAATCCCACCTTACCCCTCTTCTTCACGCATGCCCCTCCCCAAGTCCACTGATAGGGGAGGTCCCCCTCTCCTTCCTTCTGATCTTAGTCTATCAGATCTCATCAGGAGTGGCTGCATTGTCATCTTCTGTGGCCTGGTAAGGCTGCTCCCCTCTCAGGGGGAGGTGATCATAGAGCAGGTCAATCAGTTTAGGTCAGAGGTGGTCCCTCATCCCATTACTATGGAACCCACTTGGACACTGAACTGCCATGGGCTATATCTGTGCAGGGGTTCTAGGTTATCTCCATGTATGGTACTTGATTGGAGTATGAGTCTCTGAAAAGACCCCTGTAAGTGGTGATTTTTACAATGTTGGGTAATTCCAAATTTTTGTTATTGTAAATGTAATCCAAGCTGTTGTGTCTTCTGTCTCTTCTCCTTCAGGTTCCCTAGTACAAGTAATGCTCATCTATCTTCTTTGTATTTCATATTAAGCTCAAATGCGGCTTTAACAATTACAGTGGGTACTTTTTTCCTTCTCTTTCTTTTTTGCCTCATATAACTACCACATACTTAGACAACATAACTATTGTTCTTCTCTTACAAATTCTCCCATGTGTAGACTCTTCCTTACTGTGCTTCCCACAGTGGTGATTATTTATAATGATGAACCATGTTAGAACCTCAGTGTTCCTGAAATCTTAGATTTAGTAAGCATGGGTTTCACTCTTTCTTTAATCGTTTCAGCAATTTGATGATTTGCAACCACTAATATCCTTATTGTTGCTACTGTTTGATGAAAAATAAAGCTCAAAAAAGCCCTGCACCTGACCTGATGCCTAATAGTTAATGTTGCTGTTTGCATTTGAGAACTTCCTTTAGGAACTCTCATCACAGTTTGTGGGTTCAAATAAAAAGTTGTCATTTCAAAGAGAATGGGAGAGTTACTGTGACCTAAAAATGTCTCATGGCCTGGGAACACAGATTGAGATTATCCTCAATACCATATTAAAAGAGAATAACAGTTTCCTGAAGATTGGAGGGTAGCAAAAGAAAGGCATAAGCAAAGGTCATTCCAGTTTTCATAGGTGTAAAAACCATGTAAACTGCTGACAATTTGCAAAATCCTGCTGTGGGTTTCTGTGATACCTGAAGACATTCTTAGACTTGGTTGAAGCAAGGGTTCTGCTTATATGGTACAACCAGAAATGATCTATTTAATTGTCACAAGATGGATGTTATTGAAAACATTGAAGTGGGCAATAAATCAATTAAGAGTGCTCAAGATAGTCAAAAAAGACATGGTTCTGGATCTGGAAATTTCTAGCTTGCCAAAATCACAGATGTTCTCAGTAGGTCATCCTTCCCGTAGAATCTTCATTTTCCTGAGAATCTGAGTTCAACAGATTCAAAGTTAGCAAAAGTTAGCAATTTATAAGACTATTCACAATGTCATTCGATGTCTTCCTTCTCCTGATTTGTAGGTGGATAGTTGGTCTTTCACAGTATAATGATTTACTGCTTGTCATAGTGGATCAGAGGCACTATCTTCCAAAGGAGGCAGTGCAGGATCTCAGTTTCTCAGTCTGTGTGTGATTATTACAAGACAACGATGTTTATCAGGCTATAAAGATTTGGAAAGTTTTAGTTAAAATACACTCAAAGGTTTTTTCATATCCTGAAATATAGGCTTGGATTTTGCACCAAACATACTTTATTTGGTACCTTTATTAAGCACCTTTTCCTCCCTTACAAACACCCCACAACCTTAGGTAGGAGATTAGTAGGGAAATTTTTTTTTATCCACTTCTTGCTGATTAGGGTTGATGGGGATTACCAGACTCAGACTTGGAAGACTTAAGATGAGGCATACTGGGAAAGAAATATCTTGCTTTTTTTTATAACCTTACATTTATGGCTAGTCATAATCAAGCTGTGTCCCTTGGATCTCTTATTTGATTCACTTGTATTATGTACATTAAGAAGGATGAAACATTTGAAATCTCATTGTAAATACTTAACAAGGAAATTATTTCAAAATATAGAGTCTGCTATGAAGGAAGTATAAAATAACATCCTAACAAAGCTTATTAATTTTAAATATTAATTAGTATATAATTTAATATTACATTACTTACTTTTCCTTACTTATTATGACTAAGTATAAAATAAACCAAATATGACTGGCAAGGAGAAAGAAATCTCACTGCCATCAGACTTAATAATTATTAGGAATAAGCAGTGAGTTCATAGCAATCGCCTTTCTCTGTTGCAATTAATTACACACATTGTTAATGAATTGAGAAAAATCTGCTAAGGCATAGATTGTTAACAGTACTTGACACCTCAGTTATAGCTGGTGTAAGAAATTAATTTTACAGAGTACAACCATGCCACATTAAAATGCATGTTGCAATGGTTTAAGATAGAAATTAGATGACCCTTCTAGAATGTGGCTTGGAATAAAAGTTGAAACAAGTATGCAGAAACATGTGTGAGAACACATATATAAAAATTATTACATAATAGTGACTGACACCTGACAACAATTATGGTGGGATATAGACTCTGGTTCTTTTAATATTATATATATATATATATATGAGTGTTCTGTCTTCAAACACACACCAGAAAAGAAAAATGATTACATTACAGTTTGTGAGCCACTGTGCAGTTGCTGGAATTTGAACTCAGGATCTCTGGAAGAACAGTCAGTGCTCCTCAGCACTGAGCCATCTCTCCAGCCCAAGACTCTGGTTCTTAATCTGAACTTTAGTAAGGTTGTTAGACAAGCCATTTAGAAATATGAAGGTCATAGTGCTGAATGGTTTGTTTACATTTAAATTCTCAAATTAGAACAACAACAACAACAAAAAAAAAACCAAACATCTCTTCATTTGACTCTGAAAATAAATTAGGAACAAGGTGAAGATGAAGATACTGAAATAAGGTTCTAAATTACCTACTCTAAATTCCATTTGTTGGTTAAAAAGTGTAGAATACAAAAAGCCTTCAGAATACAAGCAGCTTTCATTAAATTATTTTGTGTTGCTAGAATTCTCAAGGATTAGGGGGAATGATGGAGGGCATAGCAACAAATGTGAGGTGAGCTCAAATTGTCACCAAGGTGTGAAGTGTGAACTTCATTTTGCTTTCAATAAAGTCGGTAATGCTAGCTCCATTTCTCATTATCTTGTTCTGACTTGCTGACTGTGACATTTTGCAACCAACAAAGATGATGAACATGCCTGTGTCTCTGGTCTTTCCAGGTGTGGTTCGTTTCTTGCTTTATTTTCTCTTTCCGTTGCTGTCAGATGGAGTTTTTCTGTAGTGGATCCTGTCCTGAGTTCCACCTAGAGATCACGTAGGTTTATGCATAAAAGTGAGAATGTCTTAAACTTAGAGGTTATGGGTCTCTTCATATTCTAAATACTTGAATCTTCATATGCACCTAGGAGGAAAGATGCTTCTGTTCCTACTACTGATAAAATGATACAAAAATTCAAAGTTTAGGGAATTTTTATCATTTCCCAAATATTCTTTCTCTTTACAGTGTGCAAAGCCAAGGCCCCTTTATTTTATTGACAAGAGTTAAGACATTAGATATGTCAGTTTCTAACACATGATCATTGATCCCATTCTTTCACGTACGTGAACCTTCTCTATGATTGTGACTCTGAGAACTTTGCATGTCCTTGTCCATGATTTGTCAACCTTTGTATGAAACACTAGATTCTTAGCTTATTTCTTTACAACATTTTTATATATAACTATTTATGGCATGATAGACTATATTGTGTCTTGTGTCGGATGGTGTCATCTATGCGTGCTTTCTCTGAATCTTACACTTATATATGTAAACTATTATGTTATCAACACAATAAATGACTATGGACTCAGTAATTTAAACAAAAGGAAGCATGTTCTCTTGGTTCTGTGAGCCGGAAATCCACAATAAGGGTGTTGGGTGTTAGCATTCTCCTGTGTTTTTTCTTTCAGTTATATCTAAAGCCACTGTTTCACTGTACTGTTACATTTTACCTGTGTGTCTTATATCTATGTGTCCCTTTCTTTTCTCTTAATGATCTCAGTCGTATTAAATTCAGGGCCACTTCTATTTATTTATTCATTTAAACGATTGCAATTTATTCACTTTATAGCCCAATTGTAGCTTGCTCCATCATTTCCTCTCAGTTCCACCCTCCTCTCTCTTTCCCCTTATCTTCCATCCCTAGTCCCCTGAAAGGGGTCTACTCCTCCCCTACCATCTGACCCTAGCCTATCAAATCTCATCAGGACAGCCTGTGTTCAGGGCCCACTTCTGTGACCTGATTAATTATATGTTTAAAGGTGCTAGCATCAAACATAGTAACTTTGAAAGTTAAGACTTCAAAATACAAGACTTAGAAGGACACATTTCAGTACATTATCCAAGAGTGTAAATAATCTTTTGTACCAATCTCAAGGCTGATAAATTTAGTGGTTTGAATAGGCAAGACCCCCACAGACTCATGTGTTTGAATGCTTGGCCCACAGGGAGTGGCACTCTTAGCGGTGTGGCCTTGTTGGAGGAAGTGTCACTGTGGGTGGGTGTGGGGCAGGCTTTCAAGTCTCCTAGGCTCAAGGTATGTTCATTGGGAAACACAGATCAAGATGGAAAACTCTCAGGTCTTTCTTCAGCATCATGTCTTCCTGGACACTGCCATGTTTCTCACTTTGATGATAACGGACTAAACCTCTGAAACTGTGTGCCAGCCCCAACTGAATGTCTTCCTTTATAAGGGTAGCCTTGGTCATAGTGTGTCTTCAGAGGAAAAAGAAAACAACTCTAAGACAATCATCCTCATATTACAAGTGTATATTAATAACATATATATATATATATATATATGTCTTGTATATGAATAAATCAGTTTTTTGACTGACTGTCTTACCAAAACGAATCTGTAACTAATTAACTCAGGAGGTAGGCTGGCTAGCCAGAGAGCTTCAGGAACCCACCTGTATCTAAAACCACTCCTTCCCCAGCACTGGAATTACAGAAGCATGGTTCCATGCCCAGCTTTTATATGGATCTTGGGGATACAAAGATGGGTCCTCATGTTTATACACTTAGGCTCCTAAAACATATTTATTAATTCATAAAAACTTAGTGTCCACTATAGCTGTGTCTGTAGCTGAATATAATAATATATTTTTCTCAAATACATGGACACAGATATTAATTTTCCACCTCATAGTCACAATAGTATTATTATTAAACTCATCACCTCAAAATATGACATATAAACATAATCTTTATATATGAATTCTATGTATAAATATTGACATGAGACAGAGATATATTTTAATATTTTTCTAAAATCAGTACCTTTATACTGGTTCGAAACATGTCTCTATTATTTTGAAATATTCAATATTTTTGTTATACCCAAATATATGGGAAGAATTTCTATTTCTTAAGTGTGTAGACTTGAAAATTAGCATGTTTTCATGCTAATTCAATAAATTTTTACCCATTGTTCTACAACATATATGGTACTAAATTCTTGTAAAAAGCATTTAAACTTAGTAGAATTTTCTGTGCAGGGATCTATGAAGATCACATGAAATAGCTGAACTTTTGTATCTTAGTAGTATTAAACTCTTGCTTTGCCAACATTTAAGCCAAAAATATCACTTTATTTATCACCTAACAGACATGTAGGCTATTTCTTCAATACTCCATAAAAGCACTCACATTCCTTTCCACAATGGAATATGGATTTAGTTCAAACCTGCATATCATATGCTGCAGCTCTTAACTTCTCCAAATAAAGTTCTTTCACAGTTTCTGAATTTGAGTTGATCAACAAAAATCAACCTATTTTTAAATACAAATCTCAAATGAGCCATAGGGAACTGATATTGAACTTGTATAATGCAAACTAAAATATTGACTTTATACTTTTTAATTCATGAGGTTAATTCTTTGCCCCGAGGGTCTAGATTAATCAACTTTGTAATTGCAGTTCCTCCTATTATTGAATCTTGGCTCTCTGTCAAAATATTCAAAATTTGTGGTATGGATAAAATTAAATTTGATTGTATAAACAACTATAGTCTTCATAGGAACACTGAACCAGAACTATCATATGATTCACTTATCAATCTACTGATCACATAGACACATATTTTTGTATATTTGAATTAGTAAACATAATATATAGGTGAATGCCTACATTCAAGGCATTATTTACAATACCTAAACTACTGAGCCAACCTATACACTAATAGTTGGGAAGATAAAGAAAATATCGTATCTATGTACAATGGAATCATATTATTAATTCATAAAGAGTAGTGATTATCAGCAAATACAAAAATATTTGATGGCCAGCAAAATTAAAAAAAAATGGTTTGTTCACAAAACTGATGAATTTAGATGATATTGTGTTAAGTGGAAAAACTCATACAGAGAAAGACAAATATTAAAAATTAAATATTTTCTCTTATATTTGGAATCATAAACATAAAATTCTGAGTGTGGAAGAAAGAGTAGAAGGGACATGAAAAGTCCTTGTTGACATGAGGTGAGGAAGAATGAAAGGGCAAGTGGATAGATAAATATAATTAATGTGTAACATACGCATATATGGACAGAGCTGAAGAAATCTCATTAATATATACTTATGACAATAATAAAATACAAAAAATAGTGACCATGTGTTAGGGTATAATGGGTTAATGATGACATGTATAGCCGACCAGTTGTTTCTGAAAAGAATTAGTGGGATTAGTGTGGATTTGAGCCTCCTATTTCTTCATCTAGCTTTTATGATGGACCTTGCATTGTGATTTTCCTGCTGTTATGTTACTGTTTAACATTATGTGCTCAGAAGGCAGTTAAATTGCCTTACTCTTATTCTTACATTTCTAGAGTCTCCTCCTACAACACGAATTCAGACTTGTTATTTTTTATCATCTTGTACTTGTAGCTGGGTGCTGTAATTTGATGAGCATTTTTTATTATTTTCTAGATTTGTGGAGGGCTACGTATGCCATTAATGCTAAAATGATATGAATTATTTCTACAAATATTACGTCACAATAAACAGAGTTCATGAATGGTCCAAATGGCACTCCCTTTTCTAATATAATTTGTTCAGAATGTCACAGGCTTTCACTGTTTCTGAATTCTGACCAACCTGGCGATTGGCATTAGAGAGATGAATGCAATATAAGGTAAATTCTAGAACTTACTATCTTCACTCTTAGGCAACATCCTACCCACAGAATCAGGCCATGTGTCCTTGCAGTTCTCTCCGGGACACAGGAATAAGAAGCAGTGCTAGAACTTGAATTCTGCACCCATGGTGTCTTGTTCCTGCATAACTTCTTCATGTCTGCTATGCTGAAGTAATCACATAACATAAAGTTTACAGCTACTCAAAAAAAAAAAAAAAAAAAAAGGTTAGAAAAAGTCTTCAGGGGGATTGGTCTGGAGTCTCCTTGGGGCAATTTTTGCTTGTGGAGATGTTCTAAAAGCTTCTTTCTTTGGGGGTTCCCCAGACTTGCCCCATCTCTGAGTGGCTACCTTGTTATCTTTATATAGATCTTCCTTTAATATTTACTCTTTATAAAGCAATTCTCCAGTTATAGAATGTCTCTCCTTTTCAAGGCTATACTATGTCTAGATCCTCCATATGTGGTAGTTTCTGCCTAATGCTGCTCCTCCCACCTCAAGGTCAAATCATTGCCTTGAAGCTTTTACAATCTCATTGGGAATGATTATTCCTGTTTTCCTTTCAGAACAGCTGCTGCTACTTTCTTCCTCATCGTTATATAGCATCATCCTTTAAGCCTAAACCTGAAGTGGGTTTGTACATCCCTATCTCTTGCTTTTGACAGATCTGATTTGCAATTACATTGTTGGGTTGATTGGGAGGTGTAGGAGTAAGGAGACTTCAGTCAACACACATCCCTTAGTTCTTCTCAAACTGCCTTGTCGTAGCAACTCTAAGCTGGCTGCCAATGTATAAGATGCTCTGGCCAAGAGTTAAAAACCACATAACAAAAAAAAAAAAAAAAAATCACGCTAAATTGTGCAGAATGTTAAGCTTAATGGAGCTTGTTGTTTTAATATTCTGTATTTGGGGAGGGATATTTTGCAGCAACAGATATAACTCTTCAACTGTGGACTCCTTCTCAAGACTAACATACTTTCAGGCTTTTCATCAGCAACTTATAAATAAAATGAACATTACATTCTAATCACCTTAACAAATTAACATCTTCAAATGACAGGTTCCAGTGAACACTTAAAATGAGTGCATAAGTGTTGGTGAGTATTCAATACCTTTTTTATTTTTTTCTAAAAAATTGCATTGTAGATGTTATACAGTCAAGGTAATTGTTTTTCTCTTTTCCTTTACATTAGAGAACAAGAAGATGCCTTTGGGCTCTTTCAAAATAGATTGTTCTGCTTCTGTAATGGGTACCTGTGGGATTGACTGCAGAACAATACCGTATTAGGAGTCATAGGATTTGGGGAAAGCCAAGCAACATTTTCTATTGAGATCAAGATAAAAGAGCCTTTCTCTGAGAAAATGTAGTAGCTAGGTACTTTGTTCAAATAACAAAGCAGGATCATTAGTCTAAAGGAAAAAAATAGCACTGTCAGAAATTTAATATATTACACCTTTTAAAGGTAAGTAAGAAGTCAAAATCATTGTCCCCAAAACTCAGACATGCTTTTCTTAGTTTTACACTAGTAACATTATAATTTATGTTAGCTCTCTCTCTCTCTCTCTCTCTCTCTCTCTCTCTCTCTCTCTCTCTCTCAGTTTCTCTTTCTCTCTCAATTGTGGATGATACAGACCTCCTTAATGTTGTTTTTGCCTTCATCTAATGTCCTTAAACTTCTAGGAGGTACAAATGATATGGTGTGACATAACATCAGGAAAAAAAGGCACTTATAATTTTGTCCATGGTCAAAGTAAAGGGAAAAGAAAAAGCAGGAGTTACCGAGAGCCCTATTAGCTTTCCTATTACTGAAGAATAATTCAAAGGGAGGTGGCAGTGGTAGAATGCTGGCAGGAATTCAAGACAGGAAATTAAGACAATTGCAGTAATAAATTGAGATATAATATCTTAAATATTACTACTATTATCGGATTAATTTAACTGCATTATTCCCAGTTTTCTCATTTGCACCACAGAAAGAGGAATAATAAGTCATTTCTAATATCACTAAAATTCTGCATGTGACTTTCCTCTCCAAACCCTTTAATTTGAATAAGGATTTTTAACACTTCTGAGTATTGAAACAGGGGAATGGAACAAGAAAGCCATACATACAGTGAGGAGTTACATTCTCACCAGTTTTTATAGGACCTCAGGGGCTCCCCAAAGTTGCCCTTGTTTAGTGTGCTTTGCACTTGATTTTTCTGTCTTCCCTCCCTTTCCTGCTCCCTCCATCTCCTCTCTCTCCCCTCCCTATCATCTTCTCTCTCTGTCTCTGTCTCTCTCTCTCTCTTTCTCTTACTCTCTATCTCACTGTTTCCATACATTGCTCCATGCAGATGGTGACACACCATCATAAAGGTGTAAGATTTTTTTATATATTTCAAATTCTTTAAAAGACACAAAAGTTATAAACTCTAGTAGTGTGTGTGTGTGTGTGTGTGTGTGTGTGAGTGTGCATGGATGTGTGTGTAATTAGAACTGTATAAATGAGTTCACAGAGGACACTGTATACACATTATGAAATCTCTGCAACATCTCCAAACACATAATGCAAAGAAGATACAGAAGAGTGAGTAAAAGGATGAAACACAATTGGTCTCATGGACATATACATGAGAAAGAACTCTAGTTAGCAGTTGCTGAGGTGGGCTCTCATTTGAGTTATCAGAATTACTAGTAATACAAAGGCATGTTCAATACAGTATTTGCTGAAGTGAATGGACTTTTAAAAACAAAAAGTGAACAGGGTCTACATAGTTCCTGACAGTACTGTGTTTTAGTTTTTAATTTAATAGTGTCTGTATTTAAAGAAGTCCATCCACATTGTTAAGAATTGTCAAAAGAAAGTTGAGTAGTTGAAAGTCTATGTTGACACTGTCAGGACTAGTAACATTAATTTTTCAAATTTTATTATTATCTCCTTTCAAATTCTGGTGTCAGCCAGTATTCCAAGTTGTCAGGAATATATTTTTATATTTTTCTTTGGGAAATATATGCAAGATGTTTTATTGTGTTTATTTATATGCTAAATGGTGCATCTGTGAGTCTAGTGAAGATAGTTTTTGAATATTTCTCAGTCAGGCTAAATGGTTATATATTCAAGGCTTATGTTTTCAGCTAACTGAGCATTACATGACAGCCATCTTTCGACTATTAAAGATGATTACAAATATCCCTGTAGTTTAACAGAGCAATGGCAGACAAAAATAACACACATAAATGTGATCTGTCTTTCTGGAGAAGCTAATTGAATATCAATTGAGGAAGTGTTCTTGGGTGCAGTATGTAGCAATGATGTGATCATTCACCTAAAGGGAATGGAAACTCAAGAGCTTCTTGTTTTCTGAGATGTTTTCATGGATGGTGATAGTGTTGCTAAACTTAGAATCACACTTTATCCCCCAAGAAGACAGATTCAGTAAATTTTCGCAATATGCTACTTAAAACATCAAAATTAATAGGGGTACTCAGAAGAAAAAAAAAGATGACATTTAATGAGGTCATGTTGGGAAACAGTAGCCGACACTGACAGTGTCAAGACTGGTCACACTAATGTTTCAAATTCTATTACTATCTTCTTCCAAATTCTGGTGTCAGATTGTATCCCAATTTGTGAAAAACAAAATTATATATATAGGCAGAGGGGAGTACATAAGAAAAGGAGTATATTGGGAAAAAAGATAAAGAGATGTTTTCACTCCCAATCTCAACTTCATCTCTGGTTCTTGATGTTAGGGGAGAGATTAAATATAAATATGTGTTATACGTATCTATACCATCCTGGTCACAGTGTTGTCCAGCACAACACTGATTGCATTATCTATCTAGATAGCCTAACAAGTGGTGGCTCTTTTCCTTTCCCTTCTGGCTAGCCCAGACCTCATGCTTTCTCATATCCTAGTATGAGAGATCCAGGCTCTTGGCATATATGTTCTCAGTAGTCTGATAACCAAAACGAAGGGCATATCTACATATCTAAAACTCCCTGGAGGCATTGCTATCACCTCTTAAGCTTATGAATCACAAATGATAAATAACCTGTTGCATCTATTATTACAAATTCAAAAATTTTCTTCAAGCACCACTGTGCCTTCTGTTTTATCTTTAGCTTTATCTGACAATCACATTGTGATTAAACATTGATATCTTATGGTATTTTGGCCAAAAAGATACATAAAATATTTTTTCTTTTTTTTTCTTTCTACTTGAAGAGCTAACAATTTACAAGGTATTTTAGTGATGTCATTAAACGGGTAGTTCAAGAAAAGTGATTGCAGTTAATTGTTTGCTTACATTGAATAAGTCTTATTCTTCTAACCATTGGAAAATATGGTGACATATGTTACTTTACACAGCCTGGCGTCTATTAGTTTTATGGAGTTGATTTCTATGAGAGTGTTTGATATAATTCTATTCAGATACAAGTAGTTGCTATTCATACAAGTATTAATTTTATATCATTAGCTCTATCCCCAAAATGGCTTTGTGTAAGTAATGCACATTTCATAAAATGAGGAAATGTCCTATTTAAATCAAAGCAATAAAGGCCACTCTAAAACAAAATCTTAATCCTATTTCTTCTGAAAGCTTTTGTCCTGCATATATCTGGAATGAGCCAGATACTAGGCTTAACCTGTAAGGATTTTGTTCATTACCTTATTTAGAGTGATGCTTTTCAAAACTGCTAACTCAAGCTACAATACTAAATGACCTTTATACAGTGCCATTTAATACATGTTTTATTTTTATTACTTTTTTACAAATGCTTCTTTATTGCAGACATTTCAGGCACAGGTCTGAAGGATGGAAGAAGAAGCTATATGGAAGAATTTATATAAGGTGGATTAAGAGGCAACTGGTATCTACTTCACCACCCCTTCTTCCCCCAATACACAACAGCTTAGAGATCAGTCCCACTGAAACCTCCTGTGTGCTGTCCAGGACTTTGATGGTGTAACCAGGCAACCTGTGGGGTATTCAGAAATCTTCATTCTCCCCTTACAGTGCAGGATAGAGGGGAAAGAGAGGGGGAACTTTCAGGTGTGCCTGGCTAATCCTCAGACCCAGGTTTTATACTATCCAGAGGATAGTATCAAGGATGAAAAGCTAAATTTGTACTTGACCTGTGCCCAAACTAAGGAATGGGGCAGAAACTGCCCTAATAGTTAAGACTTCCTGGGATTTGAAGAGAGTATGTGTTGTGTGGAAAGTAAGGAGACGGTGTGTGAATGCCCTGCAGAAGTGTGAGGAGGGAGAACTCCCACACATGACTCCTTCACACTGATTTCTTCTATAGTGTGGAATTTATACTCCAACCCAATGGGGCCTGGCTCTGATATCCCAAGCAGCTAGCACATCTTTTGTTTTGCTTGGGAAATACAGGTACCCTGAATGTTATCCTGACCCTTTTGGGAAGAGAGCAGGCCTCTTCATCTGGGACTTCAATCTAGAGGGTCTAAACATGGGAAGCCTTATTTATCAAGGCCTTTGTGGTGTGTACAGGAGAATTATCTACCCTGCTACTAGACCAGAATCTACTCAGAGCAGAGGCCACAGGAGGTGTCAGATAGAACTGGTTGAAGAACCTTCAGTACAAGAGACCCTTCAGGCTAGACCTGCTTTCAGCTCTCCCTGCTTTCCAAAGACCAAGCAGGTTGGAGAGGACTCTGCCCTAGGAGGCTTGAGAGAAGCTTAGTTGGGACTGCCACTTCAGCCAGTTTGTTCCTTACAGCAGGTACTGTTAAGGTGAGGCAGAGATGGGGAGGGTGACATGAGAGACAATGGGTCAGGACTATTGATGTCCAGCCAACTACTTAACTAATTAAAACAATTTAAACTGTTAGGAAAATTTTTGTGGTTTTATTGTATCATAAGGCATTGAAACATCTGAACAAATCAATATCTGGGCAGTGAGGCAGCTGCTTTCTCCTTCACTTCTTTGTGTTACTAGAGCAGTTTGTCAGTAGATTAAAAATACAAAATAAAACAAAAACAAAACCCGACAATCTGTTGCATTACTTAAGTCTTTCCAAGGCATGCGCTGATACAACACAAACTTCTGTCAGATGCAGCTAGCCTAGCATCCAAACATCATGCACAAAACCTGGTGACAGAAGCGGACTGCACCCACTCCCACCTCGGCCCTGCGCACGTGTGCATGATATTTGGAGCATCTGGAGGAGTGAGATAGTATTGGAAAGAGGAGGGAGGAGGAAACGGCGTGAGTATCTGGCCAGGAGGAGGTCAGCCGAAGTTGTTCACGGCAAGCCTGAACATGCCATTGGTGCAAACCCAAGCGACACTGATGTTCTTTAGTACAAACATCTGGTGGAAACCCATGATCGGAGCTTCATCAGCCTTGAGCTGGCCTACAACCACGCTGAGGATACAGCTATCTGGTGTAGGCTAACGGCCCTGTGCCGTAATACTATGCTGGATTTTCTGGAGTGAAACGCTAGATAACTTCTCCACAATGACAGCTTTCCCCGGAACTGTTGTTCTTCCCACGAAAGGTACGAGAATGAACCCATTTGGGTTCTGTTTTCAGCTAACTGGTAGTAATGCTGAATAAAGCTGTATCGAATCTGCTCCCAAATTGGCCTCTCTCCCATCCTGGAGAGTCAACCACCTCACCGAGACCCGTGCAGCTGTCATGATGGCGGCAGCTGCAACTGCAACCCAGTGCAGTCTGCGCTGTATTTTACTGTATGGTTGGCTATGACGTGAACAAGGAGAGGGAAATGAATTAAAATCATTCCCTAATAGTGATAAAAGATAATTAAAGAGCGTTTACTTTTCTATTGCTGTCAGAAAAACTCTCCTGAGCTTGATAATGTAAAAAAAGATTAATACCCCAACACACTCCACACAATTTTTTGCAATACTTCCTCAGTGCATCAAACCAAATCAACCTGCTTTTCATCTCAAAAAACTCTCTCACAATTTCAAGTACATCTCAGCACGTATTGTTTCTCTAAATATCTTTAACTCTTTTTTTTACTTAATAAGGAAGACATTTAAGTAATTTCTTCTTCTTCTTCTCCTCCTCCTCCTCCTCCTCTTCCTCCTCCTCCTCTTCCTCATCCTCCTCTTCCTCATCCTCCTTTTCCTTCCTCTTCCTCTTCTTCTTTTCAGTAGTAGAGGAGGCTATGGTGGTAATGGACAAGACTGTGAAAAACAAGGTGGTGTATATGGTGGTAGAGGAAGAGGATATGATGGTTGCAAGGAAGCAGGAAATTTTGGTAGAGGTGAGTATGGTTGTGATGGAAACTATAATAATTTTGTAAATTATAGAAACAACAGTAGTCAAATTATGGTCCCACAAAGTGGGACATTTTTGGTAGAAGCTCAGGCCTTCCCTAGAGTGGTGGGTATGGATCATGTGGTGTAAGTGGTGGTTATGGTAACAGAAGGTTAAAAAAAAACAGCAGAGAATTGCTACAGTTCTTAGCAGGAGAGAAAGCAAAGAGTTGTCAGGAAAGCTGCAGGTTACTTTGAGACAGTTGTCCCAGATGCGTTAGAAGAACGGGAAAATCAGCTGCAGAAGGAATAATTATCCATAGACAGTAAAGTGTCTGCAGTTTAAAAAGGAAACCCTTCTTACACAGGATGTCATAGGCACAGTTTGCAAAATGTGTAGGTGTTGATTAATGCAATGTGATGTCATTTAGATGCACATTTCTTAGGTCTTTTATCTGTTGTAGCTTTTCTTTGTTTATTTGTTTCTCTTTCTCTCTTTCCTTCTTTTTATTTTTTCTATTCGTTATACCAGGTATATTGCCCTGTTAATTGTGGTAGTGGTACTAGAAATAAAGATTTAAGGAATTTTTAACTTAAAACAATGGCAAGTGTAATTTTTTATCGAGTTTTCTGGTTATCAAAATTAGTTTTATATTTATTGTGAACAATATGTGAAAATGATGTTTTGGAATATTTTAGAATTGGATTATTTATGTCAATTGCAAAGAATTTGTTTTATTGGAAACTCCTGTGGATTTGTTAGACTGTAACTAACATCCCCAACATTGAAAACTAAATGTCTTTTCTGTCTCTCTAAACAAGATTACTTTGTCCTTCAAAACTATCCCCAGAAGCTCCTCCTGTGATGTTTTCCTTTTCAGTTCAAAATTATTCACAAGAGGGACAGACACAGAGAAGGACCAATATGCATTTCTTCATTTGTATTTCTGTTTTACAGCATGGGATTTACATGAAATCAACCATCCAGTCCATGGCTGGAGAATGGCTACAAATAAGAGGAGAATTTGCTACCATTGCTCTCAGGAGCTATTAACATGATTAGCTTTGTTAGGGAAAATTCCTCTACCTACTTAACACTCTGACAAAAATCAACATTAATTATGCTGGTCCATCAGCCCAGAAAATCTGCCAAGATGATCTTAAGATCATCACCCTAAGATCAGATGTTAGAGTTGGGAGTTCATATAACCTCCTGTCATAAAAGGTAGTCTTAGAATTGACTCTTTCTCTTAAATACTTAAGGGCTCATTTGTACTCAAGTGAAATCAACTCTTCACTGTCAACAGAGTAGTATGTACAATTCAGTGACATAGTTAAAGGGTAAGCAAAATTATGTTTCACACCTTTGTTCCCAATAAATTTTTTTCTTAAATGACTAGTATGAGAAGAGTTGGTGACTTGTGAAAGTATTCTTAAACATAGGATTGTGTCCATCCCTGACACTTCTCCTCTCAGGTATTCTCCACGTCTGAAAGTTCCTTTCTAGCTTGAGAAGATTTCTGAACAAAGGTAGTTCTACCATGACTCCACATTACCTCCTCTGTACCTAAAGGTCATTCAGTCTTTTATCTGTGAAACAACGCACCTACTTTGGAAGCAAATGAAATCAGTCTCTTTGCTGCTAATTCATTTTGAAAATAGGAGAAGGTAGAACAATAGGCACATTATGCAGAATTTCTCTGAAAGGAGAACTTTTTATAAGTTGGTAATTTAGAAAATCAGTGGGTTGCAGAGAAGACAGCATCCTCTGCTGAGCTCTCCGCAACACCAGAAGTGTCATTTGAGTATACTGTTTAATCAAACTTCTTACAGGCTATACCCAGTCTTTGCAGCATTGAGTACTTAAAGCTGAATGATATATTCCATTGCCTCCTACTTCCATGAGATGTAAGATGCTACTTTATCAAGCTCATTTTCCACAAGAGAGTGTTTCAAGCAGAGAGAGAAAAGTTTAGCAGTGCATCCAAGGTCATGCTGAAAGTTAGGGGTTGATATATGTGCCCCTGTCTTTTTCTTTAATTTCAGTGCTCCTGTTTCCTTACAAAGGATGATATAATGCACACCATTTGTCACCATGTTACCTCTTTACCCTCTCCTGACTGGTAACAACTACACTGATTTTAGCCAGGTAGTTAAGGAAGTACTTTCTCAGACACCTGCTTCCTAGCACTAGGAAATGACTCTTAATTGATCTAAGTGTGCACTGATAATTCCAGTTTCTCTTTGCTGATGGCTTTTCTAGGGGTAAGCATATAACCCAGTTACAGCTAATGAGAATTAGATGCAAATGAATTGGAGGACTTCCCTCCCTGAAGTAAACTTTACCATTTCATGGTCCTTCAATCTACTTTGTCTGGTGGTATGTGGATCCTTAGTGCTGTAATAACTATCTATGTGTATATGGTAACCAGCAGAGAGATGAAAGCAACCTGGGGTCCTTGAGTATATTTATGAGCTAATATAGCCTTGAAACAGTTACTTTCAGACTTCATGTTAAGATAATTAAAAGTCTTTATAATTAAAGTCAGTATATCCTTTATATACTATTTAAAGCTTTAGTGCTACTCGAGGTAAAATTACATGTTACAAGTAGAATGTCTTGCTTGCCTCCAGAGAAATCAGGATCAGTAAGGCTAAACCACATTTTGAATGAGGTAATCATTTGACTCTATATTGTGAAAGACGTGTGTAGTAAAATGGATAGTTTCTTTTAGTGACCACTAAAAACAATTCTGGGGTCTGTAGAGATGGCTCAGTGTGTAACACACTTGCTGTACAGGCGTGTAGACCTGAGTTTGGATTTTTGGGTCCTCGTAAAATCAGAAGCTATAGTTTGCACGTGTAATCGTAGCGCTGACATGCTGAGAGTGTGGGAACATGCAACCTGATGTGCAATGGCAATCAATAAGACTATTTAAACACAAGATGGAAGGAAAGAACCAACATTTGAGGTCGTCCTCTTACTTCTAAAAGCATGCTATGGCCCACACAGGTAGACACTGACACCCCACCGCACGCACAAACACATTGTATGTAAAAAAAAAAAAAAATGAGAAATGTGTTAGACAGAGTACAATACATTCAATGATGTTTCATAGTAGTTGGAGAGCCATAAAAAATAAAACTGAAAAGCTAATCATAGTTAGTGAAGGATCTAATGATTACAGAAATAACTAGAAATCACAATGATTTGATATAACCCAGAGAAATCAGAAATATCTTTAATGTCTAGCCCTAGATATTTGAGTATGGAACAGAATTAGTAAATCAGTCTATCAACCAAATGTGACCTGTGCTTTATGTAAATAGTATTCTCTTGTGTGACGCCACCGTTAGCTTGTGCCTGGTGTATTTTAATGGCAAAGTTGAATAGCTGACCTAGGTGCCATAATGTCTAGAAAGTCTGGCATATACACCCTATGCAGCAGAAGCTTCTTGAGTCCTGGAGCTAAAAGTCTTTTGAGGATTTTACAATCTAAATGTACAGAGAAGCTTTGAATACACAGTAGATATGGAGAGCTGAAATGAAAAAAAAAAAAAAACAAAACAAAACATAAAAGCAAGGTAGAATCAGCATTTTAGAAGACAACAATTTCACGAAGTGCTTTCCATCTATAACAGGGCCTCACATTATGGTAAACATTTTGTGTTTATAGAACATAAAAATGAAATCATAAGTCTGCTAATATTTGAGGATTGGAGTTTTGATATGTTGAGCATCTGAAAAGCCATTGGCTGTGACACTCAGGCCGGCAGCTTAAATAATGAGTGTAGTACACATGCAGAAATGCACAGAGGCATGAGAGTATGTGCGGGTGGGGTGGTGAGGGTTTTGACTATTCAGGTAGAGAACAGGGAGACAGCAGTGTTGGCATGAAAAGTCATAGCTCTCTGCTTTATCTCACAGATTGCTTTTGGCCAAAAGCCTGACTGATGTTTTACCAATACCCAGCAGAATGATTACACATACATTGGGTCTAAAATTGTTTTCCACAACTTAGCATCATCAAAAATACAACAAAGCAAGAGACTCTTCATGACAATCCAAATGCTTTTACATAAAAAGAAAAAAAAAATACGCTTTTCGTTTTCATGTAACTTGCTTTGGAAGCTAGAATTCATATAATGAATTCATAAAGAGATTTTGTTATGAGAGGAATAATTTGGCCCTAAAATACAAGCCACTTTTATTCACGTAATAACTGCCTGGCAGTTTTCAAGGTGCTCCTCCTCCTTTATGGCTGTATTTGTGATGTTGCCAGCAAGCAGGAAGCCTATACAGCTTGCTTCAGGACTGATAATTTTGCTGAACTGCTTGAGGCAAAAACAGGGCCGATGTGAGAAACATGTCTCCCATGAGTAACTCCAGGAAGAAGAATCCTCACATATACTTCCTTACTCTATCAGCTACATCCCATAATTGAAATGCCAAGTAACATAAAGAGAACCTCAAAACCAGCATTGTGTTAGATGTAAATCTTTTATTTATTTATTTTTTACTTATTTAGTTATTCACTCTAAGTCCCAATCACAGCACTCTTGCTCCTCTCCTCCATGACCCTCCCTTCCTCTTCTCCCTCTCCCCCTACCCTACTCCACAGAAGAGGGAAGTTATCCCCACTACTAACCCACCCCAACATACTAAGTCTTATCAGAACTGATCATTTCCTTTTCCACAGCGGTCTGGCAAGGTAGACCCTCCCGGGGTAAGTGATCAAAAACTCATGCAACATTGTCCATGTCAAAGACAGCCCCTGTGCCCCTTACTAGGAAATGATCTTAATATGCCAGTCTCTCCAAAAATTAAGTAAATTAACCTTGGTCCACAGGGGCTCATGATACCAACCAAAGAGCATGCATAGGCTGGCATGTGCCAGGACCTATGCCCTCTACACATAGGTATCAGATGTATAGCTTTGTCATCATGTGGGTCCCCTAACAATTGGAGTATGGGCTGTCTTTTACTCCATTGCCTGCCTTTGAATTCCTTTCCTCTAGCTGAGCTGCTTTGCCTGGCATCAGTGAGAATGGATGTGCTTAGTCATGCTTTGACTTGAGGAGCCAGCGTTGGTTGGTACACAAGGCAGTGGGGGATAGGAACTCCCTTTCCACCCATGAGGGTGGAAGTGGAAGGATTGGAGTATGGAGGCTGTGATCAGGCTGTAAATTGATTAAACAAATTTACTAATAAAAAATTTCTCATGCATTTCCCTTTCTCAACTTTCCGCTCTTGTCCTGGGTCTGGATAATGTTGAAATGATGGAAGTCAAGTGTCTCTTTATTCTTTCTGCCCGAAAGTATTGTACATATTCAATGCTCTGAATTTGGCCCAATGACACACTTAGAAGATCACTAGATAAAAATTCTGTGGCGATTAGCTATCATATCTTGAAATACTTAATCCCTGAAATTATAATTAGGTATTTGTGACAATTATTTTTTCTCTTTACTTAAAATATATTTTTGTACTAAAATCTCTGCTTTATTTTAATAGTGTACAAACACACAAACTAATTGTAAAGATAAGATTTGTTAAAATGAAATTTGAATCAAATGTGACATTCAAGATAAACTTATACTTGTAAGATGATTAGTTCAATGCTTAAAGAGGTAACATTTCATGTGTGTATGATTTATACAGCATTCCATATAAAATACTTTTCAAAGGTCCTGATGCTAATTTTCATGCATCATTGGTGTTAGTTGAATTATGTCTTATTAAATCTGTAAATTAGATGCAAAATTTCATTTTCTTTTTCAAAGAACAGATGAAAAACATAGATCTGATACTCTACCACCATTAACACAATTGAATGGCCTTAATTTCTCAATAGAATCATTCAATATTCATTTTTTAATTTCTGCATTTACACATAATGTCTCTCTAGAGACCTCTAACAGATTCTACTGCCGCAGTCTTAATGAGAACTATCAAAGGTTACTGTGAGATGATGATCTATACTTAATTCAGAGATTTCCCCAGACATTTGTTCAGTTCAGTGCTGTTTAGAGACTTTCCTAGTTGTATTGTCTTGAAACATTTATCCTTATTTTAACTGCATCTTTAATCATTATTAGGATAACACTTTCATTCTTAAAGTTAGTATTTCTAGAATTAATACAGAAAAATTATAACCTCTTTAGGGAATTTAATAACTAACTCTGTTTCAGGGGAAGCACTGAAAAATTATTTTGCCTACTTGTGATGTTTCAAAATAAAGCTTGGTAATATTTTTTTTCTTGTAGCCCAAAATATTCATGGATTTTCATTCAAAATTTCAAAAGTATGATTTTCTGACTTGCACAAACATTTCCTTTAAATTGAATGTAGCAATTTGCCCATGAATAGATGACTGTTAATAATTTTGATTTTACAATGTGAATGTGTGTGAATGCAAACAATTTTGATCTGATAGAAAAAAATGTAAATTAAAATCTACTAAAATCTAAACTATGAAGTTTTGGATGAGCATATATTATCACCAAGAAGTAATAAAAATGGAAAGCTTGGTCGTGTATATGTAACAATATGAATTCACACCAGCCATATATAAATACAATAGTTGATAAAATGCGGTATAAAGCCCCAAGGTATTTGTCTAGCTCTTACTTTGTTATGTGAGGAATGCAAATAAATTAGAGCAGTTTAATTTAAATGGTGTGAAATTTAGAGTAATACCTGCAACTATATTCTTATTTAAAATATGACTTTAAATACAATAATATTCTCTACCTGAGTGGAAGCCTCTAAGCGAGGCATCCTTATTAATTGCTCCCTTATACATCATCATACATTATTTCTCACCAAGATGATGAGTAAATTCTACAATTCATAATTTTTTAAAGTATGATTTTTATATTATTCTCACAGATGACTGATTTTCATGAGGCAGTGTTTGTGTTTTTCCACATTTTAGACTTTTCCTAGGAAGTCTTGGGTAGTCATTACAATGCAGTTGGTTATGTCCCTATTACTGGTTGTGGTTCATATCGGATGTTTAGAGAGGCTCTTGTACTTGGGTCTCTCTCTGTCTCTCTCCAGCAATACTTCTATTCTTTACTTTGCTTCTCAGTCTCTGCAAACAAGCCAGGTCTAAATCTCCAAGCATAAAACATGGGTTGGCTAAAGCTTTTAACACTGATTTCTTTTGTCCAGGAATCACAGCCCTGTGATGAATCTTATCTAGTGTTTGAAATAAGCTGTGTCTTATTTTCTCATTATATCAAGAAGGTAAGTCAAAACCTACACATTAAGACTGAGCTGAATATGGGTTACATCTGAGCAGGAATCTGTGTCTTATTCATGCATGGTCCTTGATTGGAGCCTCGGTCTCTACAGAGCCCCCTGTGTCCCAATTTTTGGGCTCTGTTAGTCTCTTTATGGAGCTCCTGTCCCCTCCGGGACTTTTTATCTCCCCCTTCTTCCAAATGATTATCTGCACTCTTCCCAAGAAGGGGAGCAGGGGTTATCTCTGACATGGACTCAGTGGCTGGCTCTTTGATCACCTTCCCTTAGTAGGGCAGCCATGCCAGACCACAGAGGAAGACAATGTAGCCAGTCCTAAGGAGACCTGATAGGCTAGGGTCAGATAGTAGGGAAGAAGGACCTCACTTCTCAGTGGACTAGGGGAGGAGCATAGGGGGAGAAGAGGAAGGGAGGGTGGAATTAGGAGGAGATGAGGGAGGGGTTACAGCTGGGGTGCAAAGTGAATAAATTGTAATAATGAATAAATTTTTAAAAAACTAGACATCCTGTAGTTGTCGTTACGTTTAAGTGTGTAGAGGTGCCCAAGCCCATGCACAGGTGGGCATGTGTGTTCTTAAACCTAGTTCAGTGAGTAGAACCTTTGTACACAGGCCTGATTCACAGATCCCAGAAGATAGCAGAAAACCCTTGGGAGCTGCCTTTGCCTTCTATACGCACACCATCAAATTCCTGACACTAAAGTAAAACCTTAAAATGTTTTTCTTTTTGTTTATGTTTAACCTTTCATCGTCAACATCATCAAATTATTATTATTATTATTATTATTATTATTATTATTATTATTTACAATAGATCTGTAAAGTAGAATAGTTACTACATGCCATGAAGTAACAATTGAATAAGCAAATAAACTATTAAATTTGCACTTATCAAATACCCGTTTCAGATAGTCAGTCAGTGTTATATGTCTATTGAGGTTGGAATGCAGGGCATTGTGATACGTTAGGCAAATACTCTATTATTGAATTATACCATAATGCTCAATACACATTTTTTTCATATTATTAATGTTAGCTGGTGACACAAAGGTAGGTTGTTTTTCTCTTAGTCCAGAGGTCTGTAGTGAGACCCTAGCTCACAAAAAAAAAAAAAAAAACAGAAACACAAGTGTTAATGTACCCTGATTATCACAGTAAGTAAAACTCTTGCTCTAAAGCCAAGAGGGTTTTGAGAAATCTGTACTATATAGACAAACAATATGATAAATATCTAGGTCCACATTATGTGATGGTACAAATCAAAATATAGGACATGTGACTAACAGTAGTTGAAGCTTCAGTGATGTGAAGAAAATCTATTATATGACAAATGGTATAGTCAAAAATATTTAAGGCTTGAGAACACAGTATAGGAAACGTGATTCCTCTGGGCAATTAGAAAGGTCTCTACAAGTTAAACTGTGAGATGTCAGGAACGGAATGAAAAGAAACTTCATCCTGGAAGAGTGGTGAAGGGCATTTTAGGAAATTTAAGAAATAAAACATTAATCATAACATTATGATAAAACACAACAAATAGGCTAAAGCTATTGAAGCCACATCTAACCATATATGTATTTGATCCTTGTTACCCACAGAGTGGACAAAGAAAACTGACTCCCTCTGACATCACGTGTATGCAGAGTGACATGTGCCCATACATAGTGCAAACATACATAATCAATAAACAATAATTCAATCAATCATAATAGAAGAATTGAATACATCAAACCCTGCAAGGTTATAGTAAATTAAAACAATGACAGTGCTGGTGGATATTCAGAAATGAGTGATCAGGGTTGAGACAGATGTCATACAGTGTAAACCTTTTGTCCTTGTGAAGGATATTGTGATTAACCACCTAAGGACAAGTGAGTAAAAATTCTGATGGATCAAAAGAAGGTAATATCTGCAAAAGTTTTTTCAGGTCAATTAAAATTTATAAATTATCAGAAATGGAAAAAATATGTTTGAAGCGACACTTTCTGATACTTTATTATCCTATCAAGCTTCTATACTTAAAGTTTTCAATTTGGTATAAAATTGACTAGTGAAAATATGTATATAGAAACTTAACCTACATTAAGTTTTACATTAGTTTCCTAAAATACTGATAGTCCTTGTGATGGAGTAAACCACTTGTGATGATTGTAATTCTTAGAGAACTGGATATTTGCATCAATAACGACTATGACCACTATGGTCTTGCTAAATTATCAAGAAATATTTTATCCACATGCCTTATTCAATTGCTTATATCCAATAGTTTTTAGTAGCTTTTATTTAATGTAATCAACATAGAACTTTTCTTATAATTTTGAACTATGCTCTCTTGTTTCTCATGTTATATATCTAATTAGCAGGTACTGAGGCCTAATAACCCTCCAAGCCATTGGTGACTTAATACTATTAACCATTTTGTGTAGATTAGCAAGTCAGGTGGGTAGTTCTTGTCATATGTGACAAAATAAATTTTCAGTGAGACACAATATGTCTTTGTGGTTATCTGTAAATTGATCCTTGTTAGTTTCTCTGGTTATGGGTATGTGCTATAATCTTTGACTCAATCTTTCTTTCTGCAGAAAGTCTCATTTTCATGGCTTAAAGTGGTTTTTTATGTTGCAAAGCAGATACTTGCAAAGTCTTACAAGAACAACTATATGAGGTTACATCTGCCTCATTCTTTTGGATGATAGAGACTTAGACAATTCAGATTGCATTCATAAAGAAACATACTCATTGTTTATGGGAGAGGTGGTAAATATGCACTGGAAAGAGCTTTTGCTACGGAAATGAAGCAAACATGGCTGTTTTTGCACTTTCTCAAATAACATTTTTTAATTAATTTTTATTTTTTATATTAATCAAAGGTTATTTGCTTTGCATCCCAACCATGGCCCCCTCCTTCATTCCCTCCCAATCCCACCCTCCCTCATCTCTTTCCTGCCCCTTTTCAAGTCCACTGCTAGGAGGTTCCTCCTCTCCTTCCATCTGACCCTAGCTTATCAGGTATCTTCAGGACTGGCTGCCATGTCCTCCTCTGTGGCCTAGTAAGACTTTTCCTCCCTGGGCGGAGAGGGGGAAGAGGTAAAGGAGCCAGTCATTGAGTTCACATCAGAAATAGTTCCTGTTCCCCTTACTAAAAAAACCCACTTGGTTACTGAGCTACCATGGGCTACATCCAAGCAGGGGTTCTAGGTTATATCCATAAAAAATCCTTGGTTGGAGAAACAGGCTCATAGAGGGCCCCAGTATCCTGATATATTTTGTCTTTGTGGAGCTTCTGTCCTCTCCCAGTCATATTAACTCCCCTTTTTATTGTATGATTCCCTGCACTCTGCCGAAAGTTTCGTTATGAGTCTCCACATTGCTTTGATGCACTGCTAGGTAGTCTTTCAGAGGCCCTGTGTGGCAAGCTTCTGCCTGTTACTTGTTTTCTCCTACTTCCCATGTCCATCCTATTTGTCTTTCTAAGTCATCTAAGTCATTTAATTTTCAAAGTCATCTTACTCCGGGTCCTCTTTCTTGTTTATCTTCTTTGGGGGCATCGTCCTTAACCATCAGAGATGCAAATCAAAACAACACTGAGATTTCACCTGACACCCATCAGAATGGCAAAGAATAAAACTCAAGTGACAACACATGCTGGAGAGGCTGTGGAAAAGTGGAAACCCTCCTCCATTGCTAGTGGGAAGTTAAACTTGTACAACCAATTTGGAAATCAATCTGGCACTTTCTCAGACAATTAAGAATAGTGCTTCCTCAAGATCCAGCTATGCCACTCCTAGGCATAGATCCAAAAGAAGCTCAAGTACACACCAAGGACATTTGCTCTACCACATTTGTAGCAGCTTTATTTGTAATATCCAGAACCTGGAAACAAACCAGATGTCTATCAAACAGAGGAGTGGACACAGAAATTGTGGTACTTTTACACAATGGAATACTACTCAGCAATTAAAAACAAGGAAATCATGAAATTTACAGCCAAATGGTGGGATCTAGAAAAGATCATCCTGAGTGAGGTATCCCAAGAGCAGAAAGACACACACGGTGTACACTCACTTATATAGACCTGTAAGATAAGATAAGCATATTAAAATAAGAAGATTTTTAAGGAAATAATATATGGCTTTACATCTGTTATAGCTATGTAGTTTTAAAAATTAGATTTATATTCTTAGCTAATGTATCATTTTCACCAACTGATGATAACAGCAATCATGTTCTGTAGACTCTGAGCATCTCAAAAAGTATAAAGTTGTATTGACTCTTTATATCTTGCTCCCTGCAGGCAATGAGATAGACCCTGTTTTCTTTTCATAATTATCATGCAATTTGCTGAGATTGTTTTCCATCCCAAACTTTCCCACTCTTTAAACATGGTCAGATGCCAATTAATTATCTTAATCTTTTCTTTCCCTTTACATAAAACTGAATTCTAAATTGACATCTATTTTAGCTGGATGGTTGGAACTATTCCCTCAGAAAATAAGGCATGGGTTAATCTAAGTCACTTGATTGCTTTTTTCTCCAATAATCCAGATGGCTTTATTCTCTGTTCCTCTGGTAAAATGGAGGTTTGCTTACTGGCTATGGGGGACAGCAATATTAACATTGACTCATTTTGAGTTTTATAGGTTTTATGTGATAATTACGTTTCTATCTATTAGTGTTTCTAACCAACCAGATCAGCCTCCCCGAAGTGATAAAGTCGGTTAAGCAAAGCACTCCGATCTTTCATAATCATCTGGAGAACTTTTCCTTTCACTCATTATTTCTCCAAGTAAGGCTTGAAATGGAGGCTTTAAACAATATATACATGTTATTGGTATCTACATTGAGACAATTAATCACATAGCAGAGAGACATGCTTTCCTTAAAGAACCAATGGAAGATAAGTGTATGTCTGCAGCTTTTGGCAAAAAGAGTTCTGCCACTTTTTAAACCATGGGGAGAATAATTTCCTGCCTTCCTAAATAAAGTTAATTTAGAATAATTATTGAGTTAAAGATGAAAGTATAAAAGTCTCTAAGCTGTCACCTTAGAAAACTAAATTTCAAAGAAAAATAACTTAGAATATTTGGCAACTACAGACTCTACTAGGTCATTAACTTTCCCAAAAGTTTTATCAGTCTTTATGGGCATGTGGGCAATGTTGTGAACAAATGAAATAATACTAGAACACATAGTTGTAAAAATGAAATAAAATCCAGGCCTTAAAGAATGAACATGTTTTCAGTTATGATTTAGAGGATGACAGGCAATAAACACCTATGTCATCTCAAGCACTGAAAAATGCTGCAGGGTAAGTAAAAACAAACATAATACCTTCTGTATTGTCTCAAAGGCAGTGACTGTGTTTGAGTTTTTGTCACTTAGAAATTATCTACCATCAACAGTGAGGCGATAGGCAAGGAAGCCATGGGGGTAGGAGCAGAGATATGGAAGATCAGACATCATCCTCATGGGAGCCAGAGGGAATAAACAAGTGTAGCTAGACTACTAAACATTCATGAAGAACCTCCTGAGAAAGATTCCATCTTCTTAAGGTTCTATAACCTTCCTAACCAGTGCCATCAGCTGGAGACTCTGTTTTCCAAAGCAATCTAGGCTCTACTGGAATAATGGGGTATTCTGGATCCCCTGTGGGTCAAAAAGTTGTCTCTGCTGATCTTGACTAGATTCTCACACCTGTAGGATATTTGCTAGGACTGTTGAGTTCTCACTACCTCTTTGTTATGTAACAAAGAGGGTTTTTGTTTGTTTGTTTGTTTCTGTTTTTGGTTTTCTCAGTACAGGCAAGTTTTCAAATGAGAACAGAAGCAACAAAGGTATGTGAGAATTGACTCATTCCAGTGTGTGATTTTCAAGGATTTTATTAATGAAAGTAATATGATGCTTCCATTCCTTCTTCCTTTTCCTCATCTTCTTCTCCTCCTCCTCCTTCTTTACAATTTATTCATTTTGTATCCAGGGTGTAGCCCCTTTCCTCATCTCCTCCATGTTCCACCCTCCTGCCTTCTTCCTCCCCTATCCCTCTTCCCTAGTCTACTGATAGGGGAAGACCTCCTCCCCTACTATCTGACCCTAACCTATCAGGTCTCATCAAGACTGCCTAGATCCTTTTCCTCTGTGGGCTGGCTAGATCAACACACCAGAGAAAAGTGATCAAGGAGTAAGCAACCAAGTTAATGTCAGAGAGTGTCTCTTCTCCTCTTATTAGAGAACCTACACAGAGTCTGAGGTGTCTATGGGCTACATCTCAGCCGCAGGTCTGGGTCCTCTCTAGGCAAAGTCTTTGGTTGATGCATCAATCTCTGCAGTCCCCCCTGGGTCAGGTTTTTTACTTTGTTGATCTCCTTGTGGGGCTCCTGTCCTCTCCAGGTCCTTCTATCTCTCCCTTCTTCCATAAGACTCCCTGCACTTTCTCCAAAGTTTGGTTATGAGTCTCTGGCCCTGCTTTGATCCCCTGCTGTTTGAATTCTTTTAGAGGACATCTGTGGTAGGTTCCCATCCTGCTTCCTCTCTTCTATCACTTCCAGTATCTATCCAATTAAGCATCTTTCCTAGAGTCCTCCTTGTTGTTTAGCTTCTTTAGGTCTGTAGATTTTAATATGCTTATCATATACTATATAGCTAAATATTCACTTATAAGTGAGTATATATCAAGCATGTCTTTCTGCTTCTTCTTACGTCACTCAGGATGATATTTTCTAGTTCCATCTATTTGCCTGAAATTTGCAAATTTCAGGATTTCCTTGTTTTTAATAGCTGAGTATTATTCTATAGGGTAAATTTACCACAGTTTCTGTATCCATTCTTTGGTTGAGGGATGTCTAGGTTGTTTCCAGATTCTAGCTAGTGTGAAAAATGCTCATTCTACAAAAAATATCTAAAGATTCAATGCAATTCCCAGCAAAATACCAACAGAATTTTTTACAGACATTGAAAGAACAATTCTTAGCTTCATATGGAAAAACAAAAAACCCAGAATAGCTAAAAGGCTAAAACAATCATTTACAATAAAATTTCTAAAAGTATCTCCATCCATGACCTCAAGCTGTACTATAGAGCAACAGTAATAAAAACGTCATAGTACTGGCATAGAAACAGACTGGTGGATCAATAAAAACAAATTGAAGACCCAGAAATAAACTCACACCTACAGACACCTGATTTTGACAAAACCACACAATGGAAAAAAGATAGCATCTTTAACAAATGATGCTAGTCTAACTGGATGAAAATAGACTCATACTTAACACCTTGTACAAAAGTAAAGTTCAGGTGGATCAAAGATCTCAACATAAAACCAGACATACTAAATACTTTAGAAGATAAAGTGGGGAAGAGTCTTGAACACATTGTTACAAGAGACAACTTCTTGAACAGAACACCAACAACACAGTCTCTAAAATCATCATTCAATAAATGAGACCTCATGCAACTAAAAAGCTTCTGTAAAGCAAATGACACTGTCAACAGAACAAAATGACATCCTAGAGACTGGAAAAAAAATCTTCATCAACTCAATATCTGACAGAGTGCTAATATCCAGAATATGTAAAGAACTTAAAAAATTAGACACCAACATACCAAATAATCCAATTAAAAATGGGGTACAGAGCTAAGCAGAGAGTTCTCAATAGAGGAGTATCAAATCATGGAGAAACAAAGAAATTTCCAGTGTCTTTAGTCATCACAGTAATGCAAAACAAAATGACTTGAGATTCCATCTCACATGCATCAGAATTGCTAAGGTCAAAAACTAATCTAACACCACATGCTGGAGATAATATGGAGAAAGGAGAATCCTCCTTTATTGTTGGTGGGAATGTAAACATGTACAACCATTTTGGAAATCAATCTGGCACTTTTCCAGAAAAACCAAGGATAGTGCTACCTCAAGATGGAGCTAAAAACTCCTGGGCATTATTATATAATTTTTATTATAATCTTTATTATTATGTCAGCTTAGTGGGTGTTGTTTATTTTTTTATTTTTTTGGTCTCCGCTCCACCATGACAGTCTCAGTTCCCATCGTGACAGGCCAACAGCTACACATGCAGTCCAATTTTCTTTCTATTTTTTAAATTTATTTATTTTTAATTTTTTATTATTATTAATTACACTTTATTCATTTTTGTATCCCCCTATAAGCCCCTCCCTCCTCCCCTCCCGATCCCACCCTTCCTTCCCTTTCTACATGCATGCCACTCCCCAAGTCTTCCTCTCCTGCTTTCTGATCTTAGACTATCAGATTTCATCAGAAGTGGCTGCATTGTCATCTTCTGTGGCTTGGTAAGGCTGCTCCTTCCTCAGGGGGAGGTGATCAAAGAGCAGGCCAATCAGATTATGTCAGAGGCAGTCCCTCTCCCATTACTATGTAACCCACTTGGACACTGAACTGCCATGGGCTACATCTGTGCAGGGGATCTAGGTTATCTCTATGAATAGTCCTCGGTTAGAGTATGAGTCTCTGTGAAGTTCCCTGTGTTCAAATTTTCTGGTTCTGTTGCTCTCGTTGTGGAGATCTTGTCCTCTCCAACTCTTGCTATAAAATTCTTACATAAAATTCCCATTCTTACATAATTCCCACTTCTTACATAAAATTCCATTCACTCTGCCTGACAGTTGGCCATCAGGCACAGCATCTGCTTTGATAGTCTGCAGGGCAGAGGCTTTCAGAGGCCCTCTGTGGCAGGTTCCGAGGTTGTTTCCTGTTTTCTTCTTCTTCTGATGTCCATCTTCTTTGCCTTTCAGGATGGGGACTGAGCGTTTTAGTTAGGGTCCCCTCTTTTTCTTAGTTTGTTTAGATGTACCTATTTTAGTGGGTTTATCCTATGTTGTATGTTTATATGAGTGAATATAAACCATGTGTGTCTTTTTGCTTCTGGGACAACTCACTCAGGATGATCCTTTCCAGGCCTCACCATTTACCTGCAAATTTCATGATTTCCTTATTTTTCATTGCTGAGTAATACTCCATTGTATAGATGTACCACAATTTCTGCATCCATTCTTCAGTTGAGGGGCATCTGGGCTGTTTCCAGCTTCTGGCTATTACAAACAAAGCTTCCACAAACATAGTTGAGCAAAAGTCCTTTTTGTGTACTTGAGCCTCTTTTGGATATATGCCTATGAGTATTATGGCTGGATCTTGAAAAAGCACTATTCCTAGTTGTCTGAGAAAGCGCCAGATTGATTTTCAGAATGGTTATATGAGTTTGCATTCCGACCAAGAGTGGAGGAGGGTTCCCCTTTCTCCACAACCTCTCCAGCATGAGTTGTCACTTGAGTTTTTCATCTTGGCCATTCTGATGGGTGTAAGGTGAAATTTCAGGGTCGTTTTGATTTGCATTTCCCTAATGGCTAATGGCATTGAGCATTTGGTTAAGTGTTTCTCTGTCATTCGATATTCTTCTACAGAGAGTTCTCTTTTTAGCTCTGTTCCCATTTTTTAATTGGATTAATTGGTTGGCTGTTTTTCAAGTTCTTTAGTTCTTTATATATACTGGATATTAGTCCTCTGTCAAATAAAGGGTTGGTGAAGATTCTTTCCCAATCTGTAGGCAGTTGTTTTGTTTGATGATTAGGTCCTTTGCTTTATAGAAGCTTTTCATGAGGTCCCATTTATTGATTGTTGCTCTTAGAGGCTGTGCTGTTGGTGTTCTTTTCAGGAAGTTGTCTCCTGTGCAAATGAGTTCAAGGGTATTCCCCACTTTTTTTTCTAACTGATTTAATGTGTGTGGTTTTATGTTGAGGTCTTTGATCCACTTAAAGTTACTTTTGTGCAGGGCAATAAATATGGATCTATTTGCATTTTTCTACATATAGACATCCAGTTAGACCAGCACCATTTGTTGAAGATACTATCTTTTCTCCATTGTATGGTTTTGGCATCTTTGTCAAAGATCAGGTGTCCGTAAGTGTGTGGGTTTATTTTTGGGTCCTCTGCTAGGTTCCATTGATCCACCAATCTGTTTCTATGCCAGTACCATACAGTTTTTATAACTGTTGCTCTATGTACAGCTTAAGATCAGGGATGGAGATACCTCCAGAAGATCTTTTTATTGTAGAGGATTGCTTTAGCAGTTCTGGGTTTCTTGTTATTCCATATGAAGTTGAGAATTTTTCTTTCCAGATCTGTAAAGAATTGTGTTGGTAATTTGATGGGAATTGCATTGAATGTGTAGATTGCTTTTGGTAAGATGGCCATTTTTACTATGTTAATCCTGCCAAGCCATGAGCATGGTAGATCTTTCCAACTTCTGATATCTTCTTCTAATTCTTTCTTCAAAAACTTGAAATTTTTTTTCGTACAAGTCTTTAACTTGCTTGGTTAGGGTCACACCAAGGTACTTTATGTCATTTCTGGCTATTGTGAAGGGTGTTGTTTCCCTAATTTCTTTCTCAGCGCTTTTGTATTTTGTATACAGAAGGGCTTCTGATTTTTGTTTTTGAGCTAATTTTGTATCCGGCCACTTTGCTGAAGGTGTTTATCAGCTGTAGGAGTTCCCTGGTAGAGTTTTTGGGGTCACTCACATATACTATCACATCATCTGCAAATAGTGATAATTTGACTTCTTCCTTTCCAATTTGTATCCCCTTAATCTCCTTCAACTGTCTTATTGCTCTAGCAAGGACTTACAGAACTATGTTGAAGAGATATGGAGAGAGTAGGCAGCCTTGTCTTGTCCCTGATTTCAGTAGGATTCCTTTAAGTTTTTCGCTGTTTAGTTTGATGTTGGCTATAGGTTTGCTGTATATCACCTTTACTATGTTTAGGTATGTGCCTTGTATTGCTGATCTCTCCAATACTTTAAACATGAATGGATGTTGGATTTTGTCAAATGCTTTTTCAGCATCTAGGGAGATTATCATGTCTTTTTTTATTTCAGTTTGTTAATATAGTGGATCACCTTGATGAATATCCATATATTGAGCCACACCTGCATACCTGGGATGAAGCCTACTTGGTCATACTGGATGATATCTTTGATGTGTTCTTGCATTCTGTTTGCAAATATTTTGTTGAGTATTTTTGCATCAATGTTCATAAGGGAGATTGGACTGAAATTCTCTTTCTTTGTTGGGTCTTTGTGAGGTTTAGGTACCAAGGTGACTGTGGCTTCATAGAATGAGTTTGGTAATGTTCCTTCTGTTTCTATTTTGTGGAATAGTTTGAAGAGAACTGGAGTTAGCTCTTCTTTGACGGTCTGGTAGAATTCTGTGCTGTAACCATCTGGTCCTGGGCTTTTTTTGGATGGGAGACTTTTGATGACCGCTTCTATTTCCTTGGGGGATATAGGACTATTTAATTGATTTGCCTGGTCCTGATTTAGCTTTGGTAAGTGGAATCGATCAAGAAAATTGTCCATTTCATTTAGATTTTCAAATTTTGTGGCATATAGACTTTTGATGTAAGTCCTAATAATTGTTGGGATTTCCTCAGTCTCTGTAGTTATGTTCCCATTTTCATTTCTGATTTTTTTATTTGGTTGGTGTCTCTCTCTGCCTTTTAGTTAGGTTGGCTAAGGGTTTGTCTAGCTTGTTGATTTTCGAAAAGAACCAGCTCTTGATTTCATTGATTTTTTGAATTGTTTTATTTGTTTCTAATTGATTGATTTCAGCCATGAGCTTGATCATTTCCAGCCTTCTACTCCTTCTTGGTGTGTCTGCTTCTTCTTTTTCTAGGGTTTTTAAGTGTGCCATTAAATTGCTTCAATGCCCTCGCTGTCTTGAATTTCTTCTTGAAGGCACTCAGTGCTATGAACTTTCCTCTTAGCACTGCTTTAATTGTATCCCACAAGTTTGGGTATGTTGTGTCTTCATTTTCATTGATTTCTGGAAAGACTTTAATTTCTTTCTTTATTTCTTCCCTGACCCAGTTGTCATTTAGTTGCAAGTTGGTCAATTTCCATGTGTGCGTAACCTTTTTGCTATTTCTGTTGTTGTTGAGGTCCAGCTTTATTCCATGGTGATCAGATAGGATACAAGGGATTATTTCAATCTTCTGTATCTCTTGATGCTTGCTTTGTGACCAGCTATGTGGTCTATTTTGGAGAAGGTTCCATGAGGTGCTGAGAAGAAGGTAAATTCTTTTGTGTTTGGGTGTAAGGTTCTGTAAATGTCTGTTAGGTCTATTTGATTCTGATCTCTGTCAGAGTCATTGTTTCTTGTTTAATTTCTGATTTGTTGGCCTGTCGTTTGTTGAGAGTGGGGTGTTGAAGTCTCCCACTATTAATGTGTGGGGATCTATATGTGGTTTAAGTTTTAGCAAAGATTCTTTAACAAATGTGGGTGCCCGTGTATTTGGGACATAGATGTTCAGGATTGTGATGTCTTCCTGGTGAAATTTTCCCTTGATGAGTATGAAGTGTCCTTCCCCATCTCTTTTTATTAATTTTGGTTGAAAGTCTATTTTATCAGATATTAGAATGGCTACTCCTGCTTGCTTCTTGTTTCGATTTGCTTGGAAAGTTGTCTTCCAACCCTTTACCCTCAGGTAATGTCTATATTTGTGACTTAGGTGTGTTTCTTGTATGCAACAGATTGCTGGGTTTTGTTTACGTATCCATTCTGTTAATCTGTGTCTTTTTACTGGAGAGTTGAGTCCATTGCTGTTGAGAGAGATTAATGACCAGTGGCTGTTAGATCCTTTGAGTTTGATGTTGGCTGTGGTCATACGGTTGTGTGCTTGGTTGCTTTTTGTTTTACTGTAGTGAGGTTAATTATTTCCTGTGTTTTCTTGAAAGTAGCTAGTTTTCTTGGGTTGTATTTTCCCTTCTAGTGTCTTCTGTAACGCTGGATTTGTGTGTAGGTATTGTTGAAATTTGTTTTTGACATTGACTATCTTGTTTTCTCTGTCTATGAGGACTGGGAGTTTTGCGGGATATAGTAGCCTGGGCTAACATCTGTGTTCTCTTAGTGTCTGCATGATATCCATCCAGGCCCTTCTGCCTTTCATAATCCTCTGTTGAAAAGTCAGGTGTGATTCTAATGGATTTGCCATTATATATTACTTGGCCTTTTTCTCTTGCAGCTTTTAGTATTTTTTCTTTGTTCTGTATACTTACTGTTTTGATTATTATGTGGCAGGAGGATTTTCTTTTCTGGTCTAATTTATTAGGTGTTCTGTAGGCCTCTTGTATTCTTATTGGCCTCTCATGTAATTTGGGGAAATTTTCTTCAGTGATTTTGTTGAAGATATTTTCTGGGCCTTGAAGCAGGGAATCTTTTTTTTCCTCTATTCCTATTATTCTTAGGTTTTGTCTTTTTATGTTGTCTTGAATTTCTTGGACGGTCTGTGTCAGGAATTTTTTAGATTTAACATTTTCTTTGACAAATACATCTATTTCTTCCATTGTATCTTCCACACCTGAGATTCTTTCTTCCATCTCTTGTAGTCTGTTGGTTATGCTAACCTCTGTAGTTCCTGTTTTCTTCCCTAAGTTCTTTCTCTCCACAATTTCCTCCATTTGTGTTTTCTTTAATTTTTCCAATTCTATCTTCAGATTTTGAGCCATTTTGTTGATTTCCTTCACCTGTCTGACTGTATTTTCCTATTTTTCCATTACTTCTTTCAGCTGTTTGTTTGAACAATCCTCTGTTTCTTTCATTTCATTCAGTGATTTAAGCATTTCCTCTCTAAAGGCCAAACAGTTTGGCTGCAACTTCCTCTATTTCTTTATGGATGGCCATAATCTGTTTGAGTTTATCTTCCTCTAGGTCTTTACATATTTTATTTGTTTCCTCTGTTATCCTCTTCATGAGCATAGTTGTTAGGTCATCTTCTTGGATTTCAGTTATGTAGCCCTGGATAACTGGGTTCTGGAGATGCCGTATTGCTTTGTCTTTTGTTGGTTGAGCTTTTACGCTGGCCTCTACCCATTGGGCAATCTTAGGTGTTTGTGGTTAGTTTCTAGTTGGGATCTTGTGGTGGACAGAATCCCCTTGGCAGGAAGATGGTTTCTCCTTGAAGGAAGCCTTCTCAGCTTTTTGGGTATAGTCACTGGATGGCTCAGGAGTTGCCACTGCTTACCTCAGGGATAGAGATCTGAGTGGGTTCTGGCTGGGTGGCATGAGAGTGGACCCGACTGATTCCCATGCCATGGGGGTTTCCTTTCACCTGGGAAACACAATCGCTGTTGTTTTAGGGCCCAGAGTTCAGCCTCTTGGTCGCTGTATGGAAAATGTTGTCCTGCTCCTCAGATGCAGTGTTCTCCTGGCGCCGCCATCTTGTCTTTCTTGTTGTCTCCAAATATTTTATTTTTAATAAAAAAGAAAGTCCCCCAAGTAAAAATAAGGACTTTTCGAGATAGATCAGCAAAAGTACTAACATCTACAAATTATTTCATAAAATAGCAAAGAAAGGAAGATTTTCAAACTCTTTTTTTTTAAGCAAGGTTCACCCTGATTCCAAAACCAGACAAAGTTCCAACAATAAAAGAAAATTGTCAGTCAGTCTCATTCATGACTAGATGCAATTATCTGATTCATAATAGAATGACATACTTTTCAGGCTGAAGAAATGTAAAGCAACTCAGAGTATCTCACTGATCTGATATAAAATTCAAAACTAATGTTTACTATCTGTCATCGTGGTGCAAAACTTTAATTCAAGCATTCAAGAGACAAAAAGAGGCAGATTGCTGTGAGTTCCAGAACAGCCTGGTCTGCATGGAGAGTTCAGGGTGACAGAGTGAGATTTTGTCTCAATATAAGTAAATAAACAAAACTTTTACTTTAAAAAGTACATTTGATTACTTTGAGATATTGGTTTAGTAGTTCAGTTTGGTATATGTTAGTGAATTCCCTTTTGTGAGAATTTTTATGCAATCAGGATTATAATTATAATCTTATAAGGTTAATAAAATTATAGCCTATTTGAAAAACATTTTCAAATATATTTTTAAGTAGAAATAAGTGATTAATCCTAGCAAAGTTTCTTATCTGAAAGAAATTTAACCCTTAAGTTTCCAGTCTCCATTTTTCAATACATTCAGAATGACTTCAGATTATCTAGCCATTTCACTCTAAATATATATATTCAAAGATCTAAATGTATTGAAGGAATAAGGAAAATAAAGCTGTGAGTCAAAGGTGAAGCCCAAGAAATACAAAGTACACTTATCTTTTTCTACTATCTTATCTTTAGTTTCCATGCTACTTCATCAATATCATTTTAATCCTTAACTATTCATGCAGTATTTACTGATATTCTCTGTCTGAGTATGAGGGGACTAAGGGTCTAAGAGGTAAGCTCATACATTCTTTCATGTGCTGTTTTATCTAACACTACCACATGAATGCTGTCAAAGTGATCACATAGAATTATGTGCAAGCCTTCTGTAGAAGGAGCAACAGCCAATAATACCACTGGCTAAGTCCTAAATAAAACATTTCATAAAGTCATAAGAAAACCAAACCAATGCAGTAAAATATTTCTTACTGGAATAATATTTCCTGGAATTTCAGCCTCTTTCTAATCTCTATCACTTTAAAATAATGTGTTGAAATTCACTTTTATAAGAGACAAATACTCAACTGACCATCTCTTGACACCAAATGAAGTATCCTGTACCAGGAATGGGTTATTTCTAATTGAGATGTTAGCCAGAGGAATTCCATGGGAATTCTCAAACATCCCAGCCTGTTACCAAGACTACACATTGCTGTCCAAAAACTGACAACAAATCCCATTGTTGAGTACAACACCTGTACAACTCATTTTTCGTAAGGAAGTGGACCTGGTGACTATATGGAGCTTTCAAACCTCTTTTCTACAGTCTTTGCTACAAGAAGGTACTCTGCATGCTACCAAAAAGTAACATAAACATCAACTCAGCCACAAACCCTACTATGTGGTCTAACCTACAATATATGCATCAGCAATAGTGTCATAAATCTTATGGTTGTAACCAAACAACATTTGATTTGACTGAAGGTCCAGTCCAAGAGGTGGAACTCATATCCAACACTACTTAGACAACTAAGAACCAGATACTAGATAGTGATAACCCAGGGACCTAAAGAAAAAACATGTACTACTCTTAGGAAGGATGGAGGGAAGGAAGGAAGAAAGAAAAAAAGAAAGAAAGGAAATAAGGAAATAAGGGAGAGAGGGAAAGGAGGAGAGAAAGAAGAAATAAAGAAAAAAGAGAGAAAGGAAGAAGCAATAAATTGACTCCTAATGATATTCTGCTGTGTTTGTAGATTAGTGTTTTAATCAACCATCATCAGAAAAGCTTCCTCATGCAACAGGTGGGAACAAATAGAGACCCAGATTCAGACATCACATAGAGAGGGATAGATTAAACATGAAACCATAACCATGGTAGATCCATAAGTTCCTTCAACTCAGTGCTCAAGGAGCCCTTCAGAAGAACCAAGGACCATGTATGGATATAACCTAGAACCTCCACTCAGATGTAGCCTGTGGTAGCTCAGTAACCAATTGGTTTCCCAAAGTGAGAGGAACAGGGACTATTTCTAACAGGAACTCAATGACTGGCTCTTTGGTCTCCCCACCCCCGAAGGGAGGAGCAGTCCTGTTAGGCCACAGAGGAGGGCTTTGCAGCCAGTCCTGAAGATACCTGATAAAACAGGATCAGATGAATGGGGAGGAGTTCCCTTCTATCAGTGGACTTGGAAAGGGGCACGGAGGAGATGAGGGAGGGAGGGAGGGTCTGGGAGGGAATGAGGGATCGGGACACGGCTGGGATACAGAGTTAATAAAATGTAACTGATAAAAAAATAAAAATAAATAAATAAATAAATAAATAAATAAATAAACAAATAAATAAATAAAAGAAGAGGAGGCTGAAAGAGTGTAGAGTCAGGAGATGAGGTACACCTAGAAGACAAAACACTCTAAAAATACACAAGATCAAAGCAGATATGAACACAGAAACTGAGGCAGCATACACAGGACCTCAATGGATCTGAAAGGAGAAGTGGGCACCACATCCCTAATCCATAAGCTAGCTCCTACTGATCACCACCTGCAAATGAAAATGATTCTTTCTTCCAATGTAGGCTTACTGGGGATACAAACTGAGGGACAAGCCCAGCAGCAGAAAACAGACTAAATGGCATGTTTGGAGGTTTTCTTTTCTTGTAATGTCAAGTCAGGGATTTACTTTTATTTTAAATGATATCTTATTACATATTTATTTGTGTTTATTTTTATTTCCTCTTTTTACTCTACAGGTCCTTTGCATATATATTATGACTTCCAGTTTATTTATTTATTTATTAAGATTTATTATTAATTATACAGTGTCCTGTCTGGATGATGGTTTGCAGATGAGCAGAGGGCACCAGATCTCATTATGGTTGTGTCACCATGTGGTAGACTGGGAATTGAACTCAAGACCTTTGGAAGAATAGCCAGTGCTCTTAAACTCTAAGCTATCTCTCCAGCCCCAGTTTTTTTGTTTTTATGGGAGTCCTGAGTGCAAATGAGTGGGTTTCTATTTCTTGTGCCTTCTCTTGGGCTCTTATCCTTTAGTTTTTGTCTTCTCCTAGTCCAATGTGTTAACTTTTGTTTATTTTATTATATTATGTTAATTATATTTTAGCTTATTATTATCCATTAGAAGCTTTTTTTTTCCTAATGAAAAACCAAAATGGGTGGGTCCAGATGAAAGGAAATGTGTTGGGGAACTGGGAGTGGTAGAGGAAGTGGACACTGTGATCAGAATATGTCATATAAGAAAAGAAATATATTCAACACCAAAAAAATAAAAGAAAAATGATCCACATTTTTTTGTTAGCATAAGGTATGAAAGGTGTCCTTGTAAAATACAAGGACTGAGAAAATTCTAAATTTTAAGTGTGGAAAGTTTTGTGTTGTAATCTTCTCTATATATTTTACGACCCTGTGGAATCTAGTCAGAGATTCTGCCTTACTGTTTGCAGAAAAGGGGAACTAATTCATGTTAAAAGTAGTAATGGTTGAGCAAATGTCCTTATTGTGTACTTGAGCCATGTTTGTAGCAGCTTTATTTGTAATAGCCAGAAGCTGGAAACAGCCCAGATGCCCCTCAACTGAAGAATGATACAGAAATTGTGGTACATCTACACAATTGAGTATTACTCAGCAATGAAAAATAAGGAAATCATGAAATTTGCAGGTAAATAGTGAGACCTGGAAAGGATCATCCTGAGTGAGCTGTCCCAGAAGCAGAAAGACACACACAGTATATACTCACTCATATAGACATATAACAGGATAAACCTACTAAAATCTGTACATCTAAAGAAACTAATCAAGAGGGAGGACCCTGACTAAAACGCTCAATCCCCATCCTGAAAGGCAAAGAGGATGGACATCAAAAGAAGAAGAAAACAGGAAATAACCTAGAAACCCGCCATGGAGGGCCTCTGAAAGGCTTTGCCCTGCAGATTATCAAAGCAGACACTGAGAATTATGGCCAACTGTTGGGCAGTGTGCATGGACTCTTATTTAAGAAGTAGGAAATAGTAAGATCTGGAGAGAACAGGAACCTCAGAAGGAGAGCAACAGAACCAGAAAATTTGAACACAGGGGTCTTCCCAGAGACTCATACTCCAACCAAGTACCAGGCATGGAGATAACCTAGAACCCCTGCACAGATATAGCCCAAGGCAGTTTAGTGTCCAAGTGGGTTCCATAGTAATGGGAAGAGGGACTGCCTCTGACATAATCTGATTGGCCTGCTCTTTGATCACCTCCCCCTGATGGGAGAGCAGCCTTACCAGGCCACAGAAGATGACAATGCAGCCACTCCTAATGTGATCTGATAGACTAAGATCAGAAGGAAAGAAAGGAAGACCTCCCCTATCAGTGGACTTGGGGAGGGGTATGCATGAAGAAGTGGGAGGAAGGGTGGGGTTGGAGGGCTTATGGGGGGATACAAAGTGAATAAAGTGTAATTGATAAAATAAAACAAAATAGAAAGTAGTAACGGGATTAGAAGATGACAACTGCAGTGAGCCACCTATAGCTCTGCCCATTGGAAGGATTCTTCTGCTCACTTCAGCTCTAACCTGCGAAACTAGACTTCAAGATCAGTCACCTTTACCAGCCTTCCTGTGTAAACCATTCTTTAATGGAAATTTCACTTTTTTCTTGTTTCTCCAACTAAGATTCAATGATATATAAGCCCATAGGCATGTACTGAGAATAGGCTTTATCTTTCTTTTAGGTTTTTTTATTATTAATTAGTTTATTCACTCTGTATCCTACCTGTAGCTCCCTCCCTCTTCCCCTCCCAATCCCACCCTCCCTCCGTCTTCTCTACCCATGCTCCTCCCCCAGTCCACTGATAGGGAGGACATCCTCCCCTTCCATCTGATCCTAGTCTATCAGGTCTCTTCAGGACTGGCTGCACTGTCATCCTATGTGGCCTGGTAAGGCTGCTGCCCTCTCAGGGGGAGGTGATCAAAGAGCCAGCCACTGAGTGCATGTCAGAGATGGTCCCTATTCCTATTACTAGGGAACCCACTTGGACACTGAACTGCCGTGGGCTACATCTGTTCAGGGGTTCTAGGAAGAGTGATGAGGACACAGACTAACTTTCTGTATAGCTTACTTACTCTCCCTATAGCTGCTTTGAAGTCAGGTCTAGTGTTTACTACAAAAGATAAGGCCCTCCTCTGTAACTAAACAATTCTTTTATACTGACTCATCCCTCATCCAACTGTATACAGAAGTCTAAACCCCCAATGTCATGATAATGGTCTTATGTGACTAATATACGTTAAATAAGTTTATAAAGGTGAGGTTTTGATTCTATATTAGATTTCATATATGAGGAAGACTAGACAAAAATATCTACCCCTACCTCTTCTCTTGGACACACTTTAAAAATAGGTAAGGACATAACCAAAGCATGGTCACCCACAAGCTAGGGAGAGTTGGGTATTCACTCATATCCTATCCCCAACTCTCCAGTTCTGGGACATGCTAATGTGCTTATTTTTATGTGAGTGCTAAGAATCAGCACTGAGGTCCTCATTCTTATGAAGTACTTTACCTCTTAAGCTGTCTCCCTACAAGAAGGCATTTTTATTAAAATGTTCAATGAATCCTATCTTAACACACACACACATGAATTATATACAGTAATATACTACATGTATATTGGTAGTAAGATAATATAGTAATATGAAGTAATTCCTTCATATGTGAAAATGTATAATTATGAAGGCTTATATAAATATGTAAATATATGAAGGCATTACTTTAGTTTTGTATATATTCAGTAGGAATGTAAGTAATACCTTCATATATACATGTATATATATGTATATATGTATATATATGTATATATGTATATATATATACTTTCATATATATATATATATATGTGGGTGTATGAAGGCATTAATTACATTTCTATGGAATACTGCTCTCCAAGAAGCATTTTAAGAACCACTTTTTAAATTTTTCATTATTAACATTTATTACAGTTTATTCAATTTGTATCCTGGCTATGTCCCCTTCCTTCTTCTCCTCCCAATCCCACCCTCCCTCTGTTTTCTCATCCTATGCCCCTCCCCTAGTCAACTGATAGGTAACATCTTCCTCCCCTTCTATTTGTGCCTAGCTTATCAAATCTCCTCAGGACTGGTTGCATTGTCTTCCTCTGTGGTCTGACAAGCTGGCATCCCCTAGGGGAAGGTGATCAAAGAGCCTATCTCTGAGTTCATGCCAGAAAAAGCCCCTCCTCCCCTTATTAGAAAACCCACTTGGAGACTTAGTCTATGGGCGACATCTGAGCAGGGGTTTTAGGTCCTCTCCATGCATTGTCCTTAGTTGGGATATCAGTCTCTGCAGGGCCCCCAGGGATCAGTTTTATTGGCTCTGTTGGTCTCGTTTTGGAGCTCCTGTCCACCCCTGGTCTTTCTATCTCCCCCTTCTTTCATAAGATTCCCTACACTCTGCCCAAAGTTTGGCTATGAGTCTTAGCCTCTGCTTTGAAACCCTGATCAGTAGTCTGTTGTAGGAGACGATTAATATTTGTTATTGATTTATCTTCTGGTAATGCTGCTGTTAATCTTCAGCAGCTGTATAACCAAAATCACCACACAGAGACTGGGTTTTTAGTTAACCTAGAACACAATACTGGGCAATATTTATTCCCTCCTAAACCTCCAAGCCCTCAGTTTCCTAACATTTAGATTTCCCACATTATATTTGCTTTTTATGAAATGTTAAGTCTGGTTCATGCTCCATGTCCTCCAAGATCTCTCCTCCAGCTCTGCTCTACTAGCTCTCCTCTCCCCTTCTGCTCCCACTCCTTTCCTGCTCTCAAGCTCCTCCCCCCTTTCCTGTCCTCTGGCTCCTCCCATTGCACAACATTGTATCTAGTTGCTTTATTTTGTCCTGTTTACACAAGAGGTGAGACAGGATGCTTATAATGAGTATCACAATGCAATATTCAGATTGAAACCAGAGAGGTGGGGGTGGGGAAATCAGCATTTTAATTAACAAGGGTAAGGCATATACATTTTAAAAGAACATTATACCAACAGTAGTCTTTGGTAGTCTTTCAGAAACCCAGATCAGTAGTCTTTCAGAGGCCAACTATGGTAGGCCCCTGTCCTGTTAAGAGCTATTCTTTTTTTTTTTTCAATGCAGTTTATTCAGGAACCTTGAACAATCCTCGGACCCTGGGGAAAGCCAGCCCACAGCTTAAATAGCCTCTGGGTAGCCAACCCCAGCGTGCCACGTGGGCAATGCAGATAGGTCCACATACATGGAAGCAAGCCAGATCCTCAGCCTTAGCCAAACGTGGAATTGTTCGTGACAGAGAGCACTCACCATCGGGAAGGTAGAAGGTGGAAACCAGCTCCATCTTTAAGGCATAGCATTCCGCAGCTCTCTACAGTTCCCCCTTTTTGTTTTAGATGCATCAGGCAAGAGTAGAGGTCTGATCTCTGATATTAGAAATAAATTGGGACTTTGTACCGATGTTCATTTAGGTGTCATCCACCCAAAGAGCATCAGACCCGTCCGATACCTTTTTCTCAGAGGCGGGACCTGGGGCATCAACCCGCATGCAATCAGATATGCTCTTCTCTGGGTTGAAAGCGGCTGACCCTGAGGGCAGTGCTTAGCCTCGCATCCTGAGCGTATCATTTTAGCTTTTTATGGTATCCAACCATGCTTGGGGAGAATGTCCTGCTTCAATGGCTGTAAAGGCCTGAATGATCATGGCTGCGTCACACTGTTGTGAGACTCTAATCTTGCATATATACCACAGGCAAACCAAGGAGACCAACACCAGAAGGCCTGCTAACGCTCCCATGCCCACCCATTCCTTCAGATGATTCATGGCTGCAGCAATCCATGTTGATAATCCTGTGGCTAGTCCTGCGTCCACTCTGGTAGAATTTACTGTGATAATGGCCACTCTCAGCTGCTCCATCGTAGTATCGAATTCTCCAGTCCAATTACCTAAAATATAGCTCGACACTGGAAAGGAAAATACAACCCAAGAAAGCTAGCTACATTCAAGAAAACACGGGAAATAAATAACCTTACTTCAGTAAAACAAAAAGCAACCAAGCACACAACCTGATGACCACAGCCAACATCAAAATCAAGAGATCTAACAGCCACTGGTCATTAATCTCTCTCAACATCAATGGACTCAACTCTCCAATAAAAAGACACAGATTAACCGAATGGATGTGTAAACAAAACCCAGCAATCTGTTGCATACAAGAAACACACCTAAGACACAAAGATAGACATTACCTGAGGGTAAAGGGTTGGAAGACGACTTTCCAAGCAAATGGACCCAAGAAGCAAGCAGGAGTAGCCATTCTAATATCTGATAAAATAGACTTTCAACCAAAATTAATAAAAAGAGATGGGGAAGGACACTTCATACTCATCAAGGGAAAATTCCACTAGGAAGACATCACAATCCTGAACATCTATGTCCCAAATACAAGGGCACCCACATTTGTGAAAGAAACATTGATAAAATTTAAAGCACATATAGATCCACACACATTAATAGTGGGAGACTTCAATACCCCACTCTCAACAAAGGACAGGTCAACCAAACAAAAATTAAACAAAGAAACAATGTCTCTGACAGAGGTCATGAATCAAATGGACCTAACAGACATTTACAGAACTTTACACCCAAACACAAAAGAATTTACCTTCTTCTCAGCACCTCATGGAACCTTCTCCAAAATAGACCACATAGTGGGTCACAAAGCAAGCCTCAAGAGCTATTCTTAAAGATGCTCCCTGATATGGTATTAGCAGATTTAAGGCCAACTGAGCAATCTCTGAAAGTTCTAGATTCAGTGTCTTAGAGACAATGCTACTTTAATACTGTTTATTAACCGTGATCAAATATTCAGAAAGAACAAAATTAAAGTTCCATTTAATATTTTTTTCTTTGTGAAACAAAATGTAGTAGATTTCATAGATATAGTATTTTTAAATGACAGTCTCTCCAGTTTTTCTTTATGACATATTAAGGGAGCCTGTGAAGCCTTGACAGTGTCTCACTCCTTCTATATTTATTGAAACCACACTTTGATTCCTTTTATTTTTTAACATTAAGAAAAAAAAATTGATTCAGTTCCTCAGTATACAGTAACTTCATTTCACATGCAATCTGTGGATCCTTGCCTACATTTTGTCCACCTTAAGTCTGGCAGGAGAATAGAAGTGGACCTTCTCGGTTCTGTGCTTCTCTGTGGTTGTTTTCCATTAGTGCCTCGCAATAAATGTGCACAGCCTCACCAGGTACTAGAAACCGCTGGCAGTTTCTAACCTCCCTGGATGTTTTTGCAAAGTTATAATCACTTAGCTTTGACTTTTCTTCCTGGGACCATCTCACCCCTCTCTGAGTAGCACAGCCTGCAGTGAACTCTGAGGACATAGATGTGGCCTCCAGAAGCATCACATGCTCACATTGTCCTCTTATTATCCCACTTAAAGATTAATTACCAGGTCTGCCTCTGGGAGCTCTGCCCTCTCCTCAGACCTCACATATCCTGTTCTAACCTACTGGGAGAATTACTTCAAATTGATGCGCTCAGGTCTTTTTCTTCACAAATGTTGAGATTTTATTATTTTGTTGTCCTGTTTTGTTTTGTTTTGTTTTGTTTCCTTTTTCCTTATTTTTTTTAACAATAGGTAGGGCCTCTTCTAAAACACAGACACAGAGATCTTCTTTAGTGAAGAGTCTCACTAATGTTATGACAGGATAAGGTTTTGCATGGTTAAAGTGCTGCTCATTTTTACAAAGAAACTTTCCCAGAAAATTATAGCGGTAATAGGCTACTTTCATTGCCCTAATTTGGCTCATAAATTCACATCTGTAGTATGCCAGTGGTAACTATTCAAATGCTGTATATACTTTACAAAATACTATCATCGTGGGTGGCTATTATTTTTACATTTATATCTATATTCAACCACTTTACAGCCTGGTCCCAATGATCCCAGTCCTTTTTCTTCTCCTACTGCCACAGGCTTTGTACCTCCCCCCCTTCCCTCTTCTTATTCTTCTTTGAGAAAGGGCGGCCACCAAGAGCTACCAACCCACCCTGGCACCTCGAACAGGAACAGGTCTAAGTGCCTCTTCTCCCACCATATGGCTCTTCTTCTTTTATAGAAGTCCAGAGCATAAACACAATGCCTGGTCACAGTCAAGTAGCTGTGAGAATTACTTTTGAATTCCAAGATTTAGAGAAAAGATACACTTGGTTCACATGTGGGGATTAAGGCTAGGTTTGAAACAGATGATGTTTTACTAACGTCATTAAGGTTTTAAAATGTGAGCACAAGCAGAGATTAAATACCTTTTGTCAGTCATGACTTCTGGGTTTATAAACACACACACACACACACACACACACACACACACACACATACACATACACACTGCTGTTGTGCCCTGATTGCCAGACCCCGAAAGACCACCAGGAGTTGAGTCCATTGTAAAATACATGAGAATCTTTTTATTACAAGCTATAGCTTGGACTCACACAGCCTCACCACCATAGTGGTTGAGAGCAGAGTCCCGTGCTAAGGTCAGGTGGTTGATTTAAAGATTCTGGTCCCTTCTAGCTTTCCCAAAGCAGAGAAATTCCTGCATGGCAAGCATCTATTGGTTGAAACACAAAAGGGGATATTTCATTTTGAATTGATTGGCTATAGGAAGACCCCCAAACCATTAATGATCTGGCTTCCCTTGTTTTCTGTCCTACGGAAGAAAGTGATCTGGGCCAGTTTCCTAGCAACTGTATCTCTAGTGGGCAGGAAAAAAATGCAGTAAGGCTTGTTCCTCCTGTCAGGTGGCTGGACATGTCTCCACCTGTCTGGCCTTTGTTCAGGCTTGTGCTTTAAACTTTGAAGCAATACCTTAAAAAAAAAAACAAGCAAAACAAACAAACAAACAAACAAAAAAACAATTTTAATTCTTTGGTTTTTCAACACACACAAAAAGTAAATACAAAGAATTTAGCCTCAAGGTTGTGATTTTAGTGATTTTAGTGAATTTCACTTAGGTATTCACAATACTATGATATGACTGTTTCACAAGAGGGTATATTAAGTTATACAAGAAAAATAGTCATGTCAACTAGGATAATATGCTAAAATGTCAACAGTGCCATTGGGTTCAAGTCTATGCAAGAGAAATACCTTTTGGGATTGAGTTAAGGAAGGTACCCCTTACACAGAACCACAGTAATGATTTTCTCCTATACCCAGTGATAAGCAATTGGTGTTTAATTTAGAAGTATTGCAGGAAGAATAAAGTCAAGACAACAAGAAATATCTGCAATGTATTATTTCAAGATATAACATGTTTTGTGATGTAGGAACATTTAAGAGGATTAAGATATCTTACGTATACAACAATTATTTTGTCTTTTTCCACCCCTGTTTCCTCCTCTGCCTCTTTTTTTTGTGCTGATAATTGAACCCTGGGCATTGTCATGCTAAGTTTTCTCCTTCCTACTAACCTTCACCTTCAGCACAATGAATCTTGAACAAGTTCTATTGTCTATGTTTAGTAAAATGAAACTAAAATTCTTGAAACTAAAAAGGATTACCCAACAGAGATTAGTGATGGAGTATTTTTGATGGTGAAAAACCAATAGAAGTTTCAAAAGAGTGTTAATTTTTTTTTACTTAGCTTTTCTCAATATTTTATGTAAAGGTTTATATAATAACCACAATAGACAGTATTTTTATACATTCTCTTAAATAGCCCCTTTTCATAGCATTTACTGCTAGAAATGAACTTTAATAGCAGATAGTATCAGCCTAAGTCAATTATTATTTACCCTTATATAATTTAATGATTAATTGCAAATTGCTAATTGAGTCTCTGCGATCACTCTTTCTAGGTAATGCCAAGAGTGGGAAACTCCAGTGATAGATTTACAGTGTTGTTTGTCTTCAGGCAATCTGCATATCTGATAAGCACTACTCCCATCCAGTGTGGTAGACCATGCATTATTAAAATCTTATTTGTGTTCGGACACAATGACAATGTTTGCCTAACATTCAATAATGCCTCCTTTTTGCCATCAAGCCTGAACTGAAATTTTTTTAGCATGTGTACCACCAGTATAACTAAATTACTCAAATTCAAAGCACTAATACCTCTGTTTGAAGTTAACGCAACCATGAGACACTTTGAATTCACAGATTTGTCTATGGAAATTCTTGGCTACCATCTATTTCCTGTTTTGAAAATTCTCAGAGCTTAAAATTCAAATTTTATTGTCACTCTGTATTTTCACTCTTACTTTTATTACACTCTCTGTTGTTTGAACGCATTCTATAAACAAGATTGGAATGGTCAGCAAATGACAAACATGTCTGTAGGTTTTAGCAAAATGTCATATTTTATGAAAGAAAATTATTCCTTCATTCATGTACTTTCTATTTTTCCCCTTATTAAAATAATATTCAGGATAAATTAGCATGCTGGATTTTAAATAAATATTCTATTGTGCCAAGAAGGAGCATGAGTATTAATTATTATATATTTCTCAAGGTTTAGAGTTTTCTCTTTGCATCCTAACTATATTTATGCCCATAATTTTGTAATAGGTTCATGACAACATGTGAGACCCCAGCCACAATATTATATCTCACAGAACCCTCTCTAGCACTCTCTGGGAAAATCGGCCTTATAGATGGTATACACAGTACCACATGCTTGAATTCCATGGCCTCGTCTTAACCTTTCATCCTTCACTGTGATGACTGTAAGACAGTGTTCGCTAAATGGCACTACATTAAAGCAGTAAGAACTAACTTCACTACAATTGCTAAATGAATAGGTATGTCGTATATGACAATATTCCCTAGATGGGCAGTCACGGTGCTATTTCTGCAATTTAGAAAGTTAGTTAGCAGAAAACTACAGTTTTGTTCTAATTAAACAAACAAGTGACACCTTAATATACAAACAAATGACTGGGCTATTCTCTATTCTCTCATACTATTGCTTTTTTTTTTTTTTTTGTTTTGTTTTGTTTTCAAACAAACCTGTTGTCAGGTTTAAATTAGCTTTCGTGGTTGAAATCAGCAGTCTTAATTTGCAATTGAAATCTATCCAATTAAACAATAGATTGCCTGGAATTAATGGTAATTGAACAATCTAAATTAAATGTGGGAGAAATTGTGGACAAGTGAAGAGGAAAAATGCACATGGCACAATTTAAGCTTGAAAAGTCACATGCATTAACAAGACCAGAGAGCCATGTTTCCTGAAATGTAGCCATATCAACAGATACCTTTGTGGGACCCTGTACTGGCCAGAAAATGACTACCTAAGTAGATACTGACGCAGTTCAATTTGAGATAGTTACTAAGGCCATCTGATTGGAATGGATTGAGTCTCTCTTGGTTAGCAGAACATGAAAAAATATCCCCATGTTACCATAAACCACATAAATGTGACAACAAAAGAGTTTTCCACTACATATATTCTAATATAGCTCTACTGAAGGGTCCAAGTGTTCCCTTTTAGCTGTGGTGCAATAGCTAAGACTCAGGAAAACAGTTGTGTGGCTGAAGCTTATATTGGTTTGTTGCCTTTGGAAAGAACTATAGAAATCCAGTGCAGTTCATGCATAAGCATGTTGGTAGGTCTGTAGAAATATGACCGAAAGAAGCTCAGCATTTCTAAAGGGATCTCTGACTAGCCAATCGTAGTTGTCTTTAAAAAAAAAAAAAATCAAGATGGCCTGTATGTGTGACTTACTAAAGAAGAAAAGAGAATACCATCCAAATTTGATTTGAAGAGCAACTTGGTGCAACAAACACTTTAACATACCAGAAGAAGTGTTATTAACATGCTGAACTCTTCAAGGAAATTCTAGTGAGGTCTGCCTTCTCAAGACAGGAATGGCTTGAGAGACAAAATAATATACAGCTAATGTACGTTTTCACTGTGTTTAGAAAGTAGACCAAAATAAGCATCCTTTGTTATAGGCACCAGCTTTGTGCTTCAAATATCTATCTCCTGTAAAAAAAAAAAAAAAAAAAAAAAAAAAGTCCATATCTTCTTTACACAATTTATCAAGTAATAGAGCATAAAGAGAACAGAAAGAACTCAGCATTTCTGTAAAGTCTGTCTGTGACTCCATTTTAGAGACTGAGTATTTGGAAGGAGCAGTGTTAAAGCAGGAATCAATACCAGCAGTTTCTGATGCTGCAACCTGAGCTGACCAGGGGGTACACTTTACTTCTGACCCATCAATACTTCAGGAAGAACCTTAATTTTCCTAAAGCAAATTTCAGATAGCTCAACTACCTCTCCTCAGCTTCTGTTTCAGTTGCTTTTTTATCTTCCTTGTTTTCTCACATTCAGACTCTTCCCATGTTATATATATATTTAAAATGTACATGGAAAATTAAATTGGATAATACTGCAGAATTTCTGTTGAGACACTGCAGAATCTCTGACCATATGTTTTTTTTTTCAGGTGTCAGCTTAGCTCACCTTTGACCTTTGCCTTTTTTAAGTATTTTAAACTACATATACATAGCACAGATTGTGACTAGAACACTGTAATTGTGGGAATTTGAATACTTTTTAAAAAATGATTTGACATAATTTTGCTATATCTGTCTTCTCTAACTTTGGTTAGATTTTCTTTTTAAATTATAATGTGAACATTTCTAAGATAGATATTCATAAATAATCAGGCTTTTTCCAGATTTCCTGCAAGTCTAATGCCCCAATTAACCTCTTTATCTAATGATCTTCTAGATGTATGCTTCAGAAATATTAGGTTCAAAATTAAAATTTTATCATCCATTCCAATCCCCACAAACACGTGTTACTGAATAGAGTCATTATCTTCATTAGGGATAAAAATACAGATGTTGATGGCTGATGCCTCCGTCTCTCTTTCCTAAACAGTTTTATTTCATATGAGAACTGCACCTGGCTAATAATGCAGTTTGTTTAGCTTGGACATATAGAAATACTCAGACAATTATTTACCTCAGTCAAGGTAATACACTCAGCAGACAGCTACCAAAATGTCTTCATATCTCTTGGCATTTTGTTCTAGTTTGCATTCTTTGGTAAGAAAACCTCAAATAAGATTTGCTCTTAAACTGTTGAAGTACATAATACTATGCCATCCCCTACAGACAATGCTTTTTACAGCAGAGTCCAGAACATATTTATCTGTTATGATTTACAGTTTATGTGCACTGAATAACAAATTTTCATTCACATTACAAAGAAAATATAAATTCCAGTAAGTATATGTAAATATGTCTAACACAACTAATTGAAGAGTAAATGTGAATCACCTCTGTTAGAACCACTATAAAATAAAAATCAAGTAAAAACAAAGGAAATATTGAAACTTTAATATAATGTTGGTGAAATGTAATATGGAACAGAAGCTATATAAAACACCTAGAGAATTTTCAAAAATCTAAAAATAAAATATTCACTTCATTCAGCATTTTTTCCTATGGAAAATTTTAATTGTTTGATGCAGACACAAAGTGATTGAACCTTAATTATTTAATTGTAATTTATTTGTTTTCTTCATTATTTTTATTGTCATAGAAAGCACTGAACATGTTGCGACCCGCGTAATCGTCTTGCCAGCAAGAACGCTCGCGGACAACAGGATCCTTCTGCAGCAAGCTTTATTACAGTCAAGCAATGAAAGGAGGAAGACCCCGAGCCCCAAAATGGCGCTGTTTATATAAGCCCTGCTCGCACCAGAGTTGTGTGAGATGACGTATCATTCCCTGATTGGCTGCTCACCCATGGTGTGAGATGACGTATCATCCCCTGATTGGCTGCTCACCCATCGCCCCATATGACGCCCCAGGCTGGGCTCGTGACTTGGCGCGCTATTGCCGAATGGTCATGCGCTCTAGGACTTGTTTACCAGTTTTGAGGGTGGAAGCCAGTGCCATAGCGACCAAACCCCGGCTCTCCACATGAACACATGTTCAGCTTTTATTAATTTCTAATCCATCTAGTATACTACATTGTATTAATTATCACTTCCAATAAGAAGCTTTATGAACAAATGTCATTATTCATATTTATTTTCAATTCTGATTACATTTTGGAATCTATATATCAATAAGTTTTCAAGTCATTAAGAAACATCTTTCATGTGAGTATATGAATCCACTACACACCTCAAGTTATACACAATTCTGGAAGACAATAGTCTATGAAACTGCTATCACTTAATTATTTAAAACAGAATGAGAAAACATGAACAAAATTGTTGAAAAATGAGCTACATGGTTTTGTAGCAAATATATTTGATCTTACACACCTTCAGAATTCTCCTCATTATTTAATGAAAGATTTGATGGGTAGTCTAGTTCTTAAATGATTCTTTAATTCATCCAATTATTTAAAATATGGACATTTTACTAGTTGAGTCCCTTTTTAATATTTTCCTAGAATTATTTTATTTCTGTACTAGATTCATGCATTCTTTGCTGTTAAAATAAAACTTCAGGGGCCAGAAATCCTAAAGAAAGACATATGTTTAGCTCAAAGTTTTGCATGTCCAATGGCACCATAGTAGGATAAGTTTATTCATTCTTATATGTTATCACAATGGTGGGAGTTTGTGCACAGGAAAAGATATTAAAAAACACAAAGAGCTCATGACCCTCCTGCTTCTGCCTCCTTCAGCAAATCTTACCTGTATGGGTCACCACAACTGAGAGGACAGGAACTCCACAAGGGGAACAACAGAGCCAAATTAGTGTGCCCAGGGGGTCCTGCAGAGACTAATACTGCAACCAAGCACCAATGCATAGAGAGGACCTAGACCCCTTGTTCAAAGGAAGCCCATTGGCTGATCAGTTTCCAAGTGGGTTTCCTAGTAAGGGATACAGGGGCTGACATGAACTCAGTGGCAGGCTCTCTGATCACACTCCCCTTGGGAGGGGGCGGGGTTGCAGCCTTGCCAGGTCACAGAGGAAGATGATGCAAACAGCCCTGATGAGACCTGATAGGCTAGGGCAGATAGAAGGGGAAGACGACTTCCCCTATCAGAGGACTTGGGAAAGGACCTAGAGGGAGAAGAGAGAGGTGGGTGGGACTGTGAGGAAACAAGAGAGGGGGCTATAGTGGGGATACAAAGTGAATAAATTGAAGTAAATAAATATATAAATAAAAAAAAATACAGGAAGTTTTTCAAAGACCAGGTTCAAGTTTTTATAATATCATACTCTCATGAGAACTAATGCAGGTTTCCACGATAACTGCCTTCATCCTTTTTAAAGGACTAGCAGTCAGCCCTACAAGTTAAAGGTTTCAGAGCTTTCGCACTTAAACACTGAGGACCAACTCGTTCCATGTGAATCCATGTGAGAACAAACCATGAATCATACACACACACTCATACAAACACACATAAAAACATCACAATCCCCTATAAACGGACTTTGGGAGGAGCATGGGAGGAGATGAGGGAGGGTGGGATTGGGAGGGAATGAAGGAGGGGCTACATCTGGAATACAAAAAACATTGACTATGCAACCAGTCCTGCTGAGACCTGGTAGACTAGGGTCAGATGGAAGAGGAGGACCAACCCTATCAGTGGACTGGGGGAGGGGCATGGGAAGAGAAGAGGGAGGGTGGATTGGGAGAGGATGAGGGAGGGGGCTACAGCTAGGATACAAAATGAATAAACTGTAATAAACAAAAATTTAAAAAAAGACTAATTGAAATTCATATCACACTTTTTTTCAGTGAAAGTCATCCTACTGGTTACAAGCAAGTTTATCCCTACAACATTATTATCCAATAATTCTTCCCTGAACAAAATATTTTCTTACTCTTGGTATAAAACTAAAACTCTTTAGATTGTTTTAACTTCATGTTGTGGGTTAAACTTAGCACCCTCTAATTATTTTTGTCTTTTCACTCTTTTTTTAATTTTCTTTGCCTTGGCTGTCCTGGACTTACTTCATAGACCATGCTGGCCTCAACCTCACAGAGATCTGCCTGCTTCTGCCTCCCTGAGTGCTGGGATTACAGACAAGCACCCACTGTGCCCGGCTAATTATTTTTTCAAGGAAATGTACTGAAGTTACATCTGCATATAATATTCATTGAAGAAAGAATCTATGGGGTCTATGCATATGAAATCAAGTTATTTAACGTTATGTTAGCTTAGAATGATCTTAAATTCAGTAGCTGACACCCTTAGAAGAAGCTATTTCCTCACTGGGAGACAGACACACAGTCCCTTTTCAAGGGAACCGAAAGAAATATTTAAGAAAATGACCTGAAGATAGGAACTGAAGCAGGGACCATGGAGGCATGCTGTCTAGTAACTTGTGCCCAAGCTCAAATTTAGCTGTATTTCTTATATGGCCCAGACCCACCGTCTGAGGTGTGACACCATGTAGCTAGATTTACCTACTTAAAAATTCCCTTTTCTTTCATCTTTCTTCACTTTTTTTTCCCACCCTTTCTACCTCATAGTGCTAGATAGGAGAGAAAAATATAAAAGAGAGGAAAGGGGGTAATGTTATCATCAGACTACTTCCTGTTGTTAGGGGCGTTGAGGTCTTTTGGGCAAATGTAATCTTTTCTGTCAAGATATCTTATTTTTCTTCTTCTTTTCCTTCTTCTCCTCCTCTTCCTCTTCCTCCTCCTCCTCACACTCCTTCTCCTCCTCCCCCTGCAGCTCCACCTCTTTCTCCTTTTTTTCTTTCTTTGCACATGACTACTTAACAAACTAAAACCAACATTAATCAATAACCAAACAACCTCTACCCACCTATCAGGGCTCTAGCATTTATATACCCTCTAAAAGTCCCCAGAATTCCAAATGTCACACACTCACCTAAAGTATCTGCTGCTGGCAAAATAATACCTCTGCTAGAGCATGAGACAAATCATGGTCATCTGTAGTGAAGCAGTCCCATATTCCCAAACCTGGGATTAAAATGAAAACATACTATCATAAGGAGTTTTAATTTTTTAAAGAAACCAAAATTATACTATTCTCACTATAGCACTAAGCACAATGGACTGAACCATGCTAGGTCAATTAGCAATGAAGAAAATGCCCCACGGATATGTCCACACGCCAGTCTATTGGAAGCAATTTTTTAAATAGGTTCTCTTTTCCCATGTGTATCAACTTAACAATCAGGTTTAGCCATCATAGTGGGAATGATAGTGACATCTGATATAAAAAGGATTGGATAGCTGCAAGACAGCTTACAATGGATAGCACAGAAATCTCAATAATTATTATGCAGTAGGTTCATAAAGCCCATAACTCATTCAAATTCTATTTCATATCATTAACTCATTTCCTTGTGTGGTTCTCTGTTGCCTCACTAATATTTACTGATACATCCAGTATTAATAATAGTAACTAGAATATTGTATAATGTATAAAATTATAGATTTCCCCTTCAACTCTACTTTTACTTTTAAAAGTCTGTGTTTGTGCCTTATACTCATAGCCCCTAAGAGAGCCCTCACAATGAATAAAAATTCTAACAATAATTAAGAATATTATGCTGATTTAATTAATAATTTAAATGATAGGTAGGATATTGAAATTATTTCTGTTAGTTGCTCAACTCATTCATATCAGCTTTATTCCTAGTAGCCAGTATCTGGAGACAACCTAGATGTCCCTCAACCAAAGAATGGATACAGAAATTGTGGTATATTTACACAATGGAAAACTACTCAGCTATTAAAAACAAGGGAATCATGAAATTTTCAGACAAATAGCTGGAACTAGAAAAGATCATCCTGACTGAGGTAAAGCAGAAGCAGAAACACATACATGGTATATACTCACTCATAAGTGGCTATTAGCCATATAATATACAATAAACATACCAAAATATACAGATTTTAAAAAGCTAAACAACAAGGAGGACCCTATGGAAGATGCTTAATTTTTATTCAGAAGGAAAACAGAATAGACATTGGAAGTGGAGAGGGAACAGGATGGAAGCCTACCACTGATGTCCTCTAAAAGACTCCACCCAGCAGTGGATCAACACAGATTCAAAGACTCACTACCAAACTTTGGACAGAGTGAAGGGAGTCTTATGGAAGATGGAGAAGCTAGAAGGACCCACAGGGGACAGCAGCCCCACAAGGAGACAAACAAAGCCAAAAATGATGGGCCCAGTGGGGACTGCTGAGACTGATTTATCATCCAAAGACTATGCATAGAGAGAACCTAGATCCCCTGCTCAGTTGTAGCCCATAGACAGCTCAGTCTCTATGTGGGTTCCCTAGTAAGAGGAGAAGAGACAGTCTCTGATATGAACTCAGTTGTCTGCTCCTTGATCACTTCTTCCTGATGGGGCAACCTAGCCAGCCCACAGAGAAAAAGGATTCAGGCAGTCCTGAAGGGATCTGATTGGCTAGGTTCACACAGTAGGGAAGATGGATTTACCCTATCAGTGGACTAGGGAAGAGGGATAAAAAAGGAAGAGGGAGGGAGGGTGGAATTGGGAGGAGATGATGGAGGAGCTACAACTGGGATACAAAGTGAATAAATTGCTAATAATAATAGTAACAAATGTCTCTGAATTAAATGCCACTCTAATTTTGCTAAAAGGAATCTAAATTCATATCTATAATTAAGACTTAATGGTATTTCACAATATAAAATCAGAAATACATATAGGGTTACAAAATATTGCTAAAACTGAAGCTCAAATTATTCAGTTCCTGTGAAATATGTCTTGAAGTACAAAGGAGAAACAAGTACAATCTTTGATAAAATAAAATAATTAGAATCAAACACAGTGGCAGAGAGGTTACAGAAAGCTAACAAGAACTATGGTATACATACTGAAACTATTTATGCATTTTGCTAACTAAGTTGAAAGAACATCTGAAAATAGTAAGTAGAAATCTAGAAAACACTAAGATATCCACAGTGAACTTTTGAAATAAAATCTACATTGTTTAATGTACTTAAAATATGCATTGTTTGGGAATTACTGCACATTATGAATCCTAAAAGGAAAAATTTACATATTTGCTTAGACAGCAAAACAAGCCTTCTGAAGAGTAAAAGAAAATCTCAGCACATTGGTAGAAAATCAGCGATAAAAAACAATTTCAAATGCCCAATATATTTGTCACTGAAATAGCTGAAGAAAAAGAAAGAAACAACAACAAAAAAGACTATCCCTTATCAGTGGATTTAGGGAAGGGCATGGGAAGAGATGATGGAGTAAAGGAGGGGTTGGGAGGGGAAGAGGCAGGGGGATACAGTTGGGATACAAAGTGAGTAAACTGTAATTAATAAATAAATTATAAAAAAAATGATAACGAATGATGTGTTTTCATCTTTATAAAATCGAAATCCCTCAAATATAAGAAGTTTACTAAAGAGACTCTTGTCTCTTTAAATAAGGGGTAAGATTCTAGGTTATATAATGTAATCCGTTTGCTTAACACAAAAATGAAAATTTTATGTGCATCTTGACACAAAAGAATATTTGTGAAGATAAAAACAATGACAGAACCATTATTTAGAAATAACATCAATATGAATAAATATTTTTACAATAAAGAAGAACGTCAGATAATATAAGCTCTCACTCAATATCTATAGAGATTTCTTTCAAAGCAAAAGAAAAGCTGAATTTGTGGAAATGCAAATGATAACATTGATAACTATAGTGCCTTTTTCAAAACATCGTGGAAACATGTATCTATACAACAGACTAAAAAGCAGAAAAAACAAAAAGCCTTGAGTAGATAAATGAGCTCTTTCTATCATTTCAATCACAATTAAACTAATGTTCAATTGAAGCAAAAAGTAACAATATCCTGCTAACAAAATATATGTAAACTAGTAAAATAATCTAAAACATAAAAATCACCCACAAGGTACTTAAAAACTAAACACTAGGAAAATAGCAAAATGATAAAAGAACACATAATAAATATGTATTATTTAACTGCTATACTTTATAGGAAATAAAAAACCTCACTGGAAATTAAGTCAGCTATAAGCAATAAGCTCATAGTAAACATACAAATGACTCCAAAATTATAGCCACTAAACCATTTGGATAAATTAAAGGAATGATTTTCAAAAAAAATCTATGTTACTCCAAAAAAATTACAAAGAACAAAGTGCCAAAGAGCATATTAGGCAAATTGAAAATAAATAGCAAGTTGATACATTCTAATGCATTTTATTAGTAATTATATTAACTATAAATGATGTACATATTTAAATGAAAACAAAAAAACATTGTTTAGTAATGAAGGCCCCACTAGACACTGAAAAATAAACATTTACTGGCAAATTAAATGTTTTGTTAAAACAAAAATAAATTACAGAATTGTGACCTGCATTTCATTCCTACATTAATCTGGAGAGTATATTTGTAGATTTTATGGCAAAAATATCTCCAAGTACAAGTAGCAAAGCATTAATTTCACTCCGAAAGTGAGTAAAAATGATACCTAAGTGGAAATCACTACAATAGAAAACAGAAGAGTAGATAAAGAAACAGGACCAAAATTCGTAACGTGAGATGATAAGGAAAAGGATACATTCTCTAGTAAACGGGACTATATGAATTTAACATATGAAAATAAATCGGGATCCTGTATGAAAGAATAATCAAGTGGCTGGAAAGATGGCTCAGTGAATAAGAGCACTGGCTGCTCTTTCAGAGGACACAAGTAACAGTGTAGCATATATGTATCAGGGCCCTCACAAACACATTCAACTCCAGCTCCGGGGATCCAGTGTCCTCTTTATTGGCTCCCGAACACGCGTAACACACACACAGAAAGATGCATCTATATTCCTGTAAATAAAATATTAAAGTGTATAACCAAAATAAAAGCAATTTCACTAAAATATTATTAAAATATATGAAATAAGAATGTAACCTGGATGAAAACATGTAAAACCAATATACAGAACATTAAACACATGTATTCGCAGCAACAGAATGACAGTAAATAAATATATTGAAAGGCCCTCTGTGATAGGCTCCTGTCCTGTTGCCTGTTTTCTCACTCTTCCAACTGATACTCCAACTAAGGACCACGCATAGAGGTAACCTAGAACCCCTGCACAGATGTATCCCATGGCAGCTCAGTCTCCAAGTGGGTAGCCTAGTAAGGGGAACGGGGACTGTCTCTGACATGAACTCAGTGGTTGGCTCTTTGTTCACCTCCCTCTGAGGAAGGAGCAGCCTTACCAGGCCACAGAGGAAGACAATGCAGCTAGTACTAATTAGACCTGATAGGGTAAGGCCAGAAGGAAGGGGAGGAGGACCTCCCCTATCAGTGGACTTGGGGAGGGGCATGAGAGGAGATGAGGGAAGGTGGGTGGACTTGGAAGGTGATGGCAGCTGGGGCTAAGCTGGGATACAAAGTGAATAAATTGTAATTTATAAAGAAAATTAATTAAAAAATAGAGAAAATCATGTTATCAGAACTAAACTAAGTATGATGTGATGAAAAAGAATATTTAAGATAATTAACATCATTGATTAGAAGATAAATTAAGTTATAATTATAGTAAGACACATTTATATACTTAACACAGTGACTAGCAAAATATATAACTATTCTGAGAATTTAGAGACTGTAGAGAAATCTCACATAAGGCTGGTAGGACTGTGATACTATGCAACCACTTTGAAAAAGCACTAACTGCTGAGAGAAGAAACTGTCCTCTCTAAGAAATAACACACCAATTTTTTATCAAATGCCAAGAATTCAGTGCTGAAAACACACATGCAGGTAACATCCTAGAAACTGAAGCTATCTACCTATATCCATGGCAGCCCTATTTTGCAACAGTTTCTGTTGTCTTACTGTGTTATGTGGGGGTTATTTACAAACTCTGGTATGGGGATTGCTTTAGTGAAATATGTAAAGAAAGAGGTTGTATGAATTATAATTGATTGACAAAATGAAAAGTTAGATGTTTCCTTGTGTTTATGAAAAGTGCTTTAGAATATTGAGTATACTGTTTAGGACAGCTAAACAAAATTGAAACACTGACATAAAACAAATAACAATGGTGGGATAAATTGGATGAGAATAAAAAAGATATTAAAATTTGAAATATGTCAGGCTATGCATATGACATAATTCTAAAATAGTCAGAATTTCATTCTTAAAGATAAGTATTTGTTTTCTCTAAAACTCTATGTTAATAATCACTGAAAAGTCTTAGGAAGTATGTATTTCTCTTCCTGGCCTGCCTATCTAAAAGCTCACAAGTATGGAAATTGAAAATCTACACATGAGAAAATCTTTTAATTATACACAGTGACATGAACACCAAAAACAGAGTAATCCATTTAGAAATAATGCGTGCTATCTTTTCAAAGTTAACTCTCAAGTTGTGTGTTTTCCTCTGCGAGTTCTTCACTCATTGGTTTGGATTTAATTGTGTTTAATTTTTTCAATCTTAAACCTGACTTAATGTTGATTAAAAAAGTATACACAAACTCTAAAATGTCTCCTCACTGTTTATAGGTTATTTATAAAGTCTGTAGTTATCTACCCAATTTAAGATAGGCATTTCAGAGCAGAAATAGTACATCATATCCTAGTTTTGCTACTGATACAATTAATTCCCAACTTCCATGAAAAAAGTTCCTAGTAATTTTTAGTAAATGGGTTCAAGTTATTAGCATGATTGCATATTAATTGTTACAAGTTATTAAAATGGTTTTATATATAGTATATTATATAATACTATGTATTTATGATGTATATTTTTCTCATACTTTAACATATTGTAAGATTATAAAGACATAAACAAACGGTGGACAAAATTATTAACTATGGCAAGGCTGTCATTTATCTCTTATCAGATGGGGATTTGTATCAAAATAGCTTTACATAGTGAGATGGAAAGGGGCAGGGAGGAGATGAAGGAGAGAGGGTGGGGTTGGAAGGGAATGAGGGTGGGGGCTACAGCTGGGATACAAAGAAAATAACCTGTGATAAATATAAAAAAAGAAAAAGAAAAAAATCTTATCCAAAGTATGCAGGAAAAAAAAGATTTTAATATTGCAGTATCGATTTCATTGTGTTTTGGTTATTATGAAACATTGAGAAAACAGCAGATCAGAAAAGCATAATATCTCTTAAGTAAGACTGAGCTAGGCATGATAGAATACGAGAAAACTGGAGTTCAGGAAAGGAAAAGACTCCTTTTCAATACTCAGGTCTTGTCATAGGGGACACAGAAGTGTAAAGGAAAATAGAGGAAGAGATTTGAAGATACACTTAGGACCTGGGGAAGAGTATTATTGAGTCATTGCTGGGTCTCCAGCATAGTGAATTTCTTACAAAGGAGAAAATAATTATGCTAATTTTGGTTTAACTCCAAAAGAATTACCATGCTTCAGGAAAAGTTATCTAACCAATACCCAAAGATTTCACTGAATTAAAGAGATAGAGCGGATTTTAGATAGGAGTTGAGGCAGATTCTTTCCTGTCTGTGACAAATGACAGGAAGGGGTTGATTTAATCAGGGAGAACTTCACAGTGAGCTCAGACATTACAGAGTACATTGGAACTGTAGATATCTACGCTCTGAATGCCAACACCAGCAAATGGTTAACCACTAACCTAAGAAACTGAAAAGAATTGTAATGCATGAATTGGTAACATATAACAATGAACATTTAAAATAAGCATGATAGAGAAATATGAGAGAATATGAGTGAAAGAATGAATGAATTTGGACAGCACAAGAACTACCTGGCAAATTTACCAATACAGAGTCACTACAGGTCAGTGGCAGGTAAGTTAATGGGTCATAATCAGTTCTATAATCAATCCTAATAAGAGAACATTTAAGCACACTGTCATTGTCATTCTCTTGAATTCCATTATGTTCTCTTCCCCATCAGAGAAGATGCAGGTACTGATGTGCAGAATTCCATGAACACGGACAGGTTTGATCCAGAAAGTTGCTGATAAATTAGCACTGAGAAGTGCAGATCCACCTTGAAGCTAGAATTTTACTACTTCAAAAGTAACTATCACTCCAGGTAACACTTTTGTATCATCAAATAACAAATACAGTTCTGATTTTCTTTCTTTTCCTGGCTCATGCAGCATAACTGGCACAACCCAGAATGTTTAGTAATAAAGATTATGAGCATTTTTAGTTCAGTTCTGTGGTGATACTGTCTAACCCTCTTCTTCTGTGTGCATTCTGAAAATACTGTGCCTGAAAAAACTCTTCACTGTCTTTCACAGTCTGTCATTTGTTTCTTCTGACTTGTTATTTAGCTTCCATTAATTTTGTAGATGCTACTGAAAGTTTTGTAATGAGTAGAAAAAGAGTTCAAATGCACGTGGAATCACCAGTGCTTTTTACCTACTGAAAACAATGCCCTTCAGAAGCACAGAACTCATATTCAGACAGTCAGACAAAGAAGAAATGGAAACTGTGAGACCCGTAAATGAATCTTTTTCACAAATCATTTAAAAATTCTCAGCATCTGATTAGCCTAAGTATTTAATTAGTTCTGAAAATGTGATAGTGAGAAATAGTTAGCACATGGAATTTTCTGACAGATAATCCCTTCTCTACAGAAATCTGTATGGATGTTCTTTCTGCAGCCCTGTGATGGTGAACCACTTACCAATTGTAAAGTCTATAAGACTTCACTGGACCAGATGGCCGAAGGTGCTTCAGTTGGGACACATTCCTCCACACCAGATGCACTTATTTTTAAGCAAGATAGTTGTTAATGCTTCTGCCAGGGTATTTTAGGATTTTTGAGTTAGATAAGGAAATATGGCAGTTTTAGTTGGCTATTAGTATTGTTTGCGACTGCAGGCACACTGTATTATTTTGCAGTCCTTGGTGAACTCAATATAAAGTAATATAGTTTAGAAAAGAAAATTGATACTGCTTCTGTAAATTAGTAGTATATTCTTTATTAAGTTATTTTATCTTTATCAGCATGTCAGTGTGTGTGTGTGTGTCTGTGTGTGTGTGTGTGTGTGTGTGTGTGTTTTATCATTGGCTCTCATCAATAAACCACATTGAGGATTGAGGATACAGAGGCAGTTGGATAAATATGCCTTTTCCAGACCTTTCAGGAAAAAAAAAATAACAAAGGAAATTTTTGGAGAAAAAGACCAAAGCACGTAATTTCTGTGACCACGGGGGATCTTTTCATTAGCCTCCTCTTTGGTTTTTAATAGTTTTCCATACGCATTTGGGCACAACAGTGATGATTATCTCTGTACAATTGTTCCATCCATTTATTGACACACAGAGCTTCGGACTCACTGAGTAAAGAGAACAAATTCTCTTGCATCTGTTTTCCATTATGATGAAGTCATTGCTGGGATAATATCACGTTAAAATAAAATTAGATTTTAATCTCCTTCTATGTTTTTGACTTTTGATATCTCGAACTCCACTGCAACCCTGATAATTATCCCTGAGCAAATTATGCTTACCTGAAAGGATCAGTAAACACTGGGAATAGCCAGCACCCTTTTTCACTATGGATGCTAATGCAGTATGAAGTAGACTAACTTTATCTTTTTTCTTATCTATTTTTTCCTACCATGAAGTATCATGCAATTAAAAATTATACATTTCACAAAAATCAGAGAATCTTCTTCCTACATGTCTTCATCTTTCCAGATTAAATATAAAAATTATAATTTTACAATGTCAAGCAGCAGGACTGTCACACTCACTAGGACTGCCATGCCCCCCCCCCATTTGTGGCTTTTCTCATCAAATGTTGTTCCTACTTGACATGTTCTTTATTTGAGCTCCCTGCCCCGCCTGAGGGAGGAGCAGCCTTGCTAGGCCATAGAGGAGGACATTGCAGCCAGTCCTGATGAGACCTGATAAGCTAAGGTCAGATGGAAGGGGAGTAGGAACTCCCCTATCATTGGACTTAGAGAGGGGCAGGGAGGAGATGAAGGAGAGAGGGTGGGATTGGGAGGGAATGAGGGAGGGAGCTACAGCTGGGATACAAAGTAAATAAACTGTTATGAATATAAAAAATAAAAATTTAATTAAAAAAGAAGCTATACTGAGAATTTTATCCAAGAAATAAAGATTGTCTTAATGCTCTGTGAATAAAATAAAGCCATTCCTGTTGGATAACTTTCCCCTGAGTTTTTTGTACTAAGGCATCATGCAGAACCTGAAACAAAACAGGACATTACTACTATTGGCTGCTAATCAAAATTCAGTTGTTAAACACACATTGCTAAAAACTACAACATACTTCAGCCACAGAACATGGACAAATAAAGTTGATATCCACCAAAAAGCTTCCATTCTGCAAGCCAACTTTCATAGTAGCAGAATGTATTTTGTAGGCTGCCAGGATAAGTCCACAGTCATACTTAGCTGTGAACACTCCGAGCTACAATAATGTTTGCCAAGTTAAGACATGTCCTAGGTTGCAATAGGAAAACAAGTGATCACGGAGTAACCAAAAATATTTAGTTGGATTAAAGGCATTCTACAAAAGGCATTTGCATGCTACTCTAAATCAAGAGCTTAGAGTTGAGAAGTTCACAAGTACAAGGGCTGATCTACCCTTTATTTTTATTTCTTGCTAAATGGACATAGAATCAAACTGCCTTCTAAGTTTTTATCTCTCTGCCAATAGATTGCTATATCTTAAGAGTGAAGTCTTTCTGTACAATGGATAGCCATTCACACAAAAACTCACAAGAAGTCAAAGTAGAGACAATAAATACCAGTAGAGTTAAATCACAAAGAACACATTTATACCACTCCTCATGCTATCAAACCCAGGTTTGGGTACAATGGTGGAAAAAAAAAAAAAAAAAGACATCCTTCCAAAGAGAATGGAAAGACTGTAAGAGCTAGAAGTAGGGTGGAGTATACTGAAACAGTGTCTTCTGGGTATAACAAAACCATGCATTCACAATTTAACATCAGTTGTAGTTACTTGTAAAAGACTTGTATATGTCCAAACTACTTAAGATTGTAGTGTGAAGCTGGGAGGGAATCCACTGCTAAGTGAGTAGCCAGGAAAATCTGGTGTTCTGTCCATATTCGATGTGATACTGTTTGTATTATCTTATTACATATTATTTTGTTATATCTTTTACAAAATTAATGAATGAATGATTTAAAAGCCAGTCACTAGGTTAAAGGAATAGAGCTGAACTGTCATTTATATTTGCTGGGAGAGAGAGAATTAATATTTCCCAATGGAGTGGCAGAGGGTATATCAACTACTCCAGGATAGACTTCATGTTCGGGGTAACTGACCAAATATATGAGTTCCCCATTTGGTGTGTGTGTGTGTATGTGCGTGTGTAAACTTTGATTTAGTTACAGTTTGATGTTTTTAATTATTTTCTTTTTGGGTGTTACTTTATTTTGCTTTCTTGATTTTGTTGTTGTTTTGGGTTTTATGTGTTTTTTTTCTTTTAAATTAAATTTTTATTTTTATATTAATTACAGTTTATTCACTTTGTATCCCATCTGTAACCCCTTCCCTCATTCCCTCCCTCATTTCCTCCCATTCCCCTTTCCAAGTCCATTGATATGGGAGATCCTCCTCCTCTTCCATCTAATAAAGAACTTAAAATTCTTTGGAAGTGGGAGGGATATGAAAGAACATAAGGAAGGGAAAAACATAATGAAAATATATTTAAAATTTAAAATTGTTTTGAATGATAAAACTGTAATAAACTGAAAATAAAAGAAAATATGCTATATATCTTTCTCAAAGAATAAATTAAAAATACTTATAAAATAAGAGGCTAATCATAACATGCACTATTCTACATAGCCTGTGTCTTACATCTTTTTTTCAGCATCTTCTACAACATGGCTACATGTCTGCTTTGCTCCAATCATACTACTTTCTTCTACAACAAAAGTTTTATGTGTTTTTGTATTGTTTCAGGGAAGGGACATTCTTCATACTGTTTCTTCTTTCTGCAGCACTATTGCTTATTTCTTCACTATCTTCTTATAGCTCATGAATTTCTCACCACCTTGGGAGTATTTACATATGTTAGTAAGTGCATAACCAAATAATTATAGAAAGCCAACATACTAGACTTTGTTTTATTTTTCATATTTAAATGAACTTAGTTTTATTTTATATAGTTAACCAGAACTAGTACATTTCCTTATATACACCCACTGTTGACATCATAAAACACTAGAGATCAATTATTTATTCTAATATCTATGAATTATTTATGAATTATTAGTATGTATCCTTATGCCTTGACCCATAGATGGAGAGATCCTTTTGAATTCAGGGTTTACCATTTGGGTTATAAAATAAAAGGCAATTAAATATTACTTAATATTACTGTATGATAAAATATTTTGATGCTATTAGGTACTGTTTTAGCTCCAAAAATTTAGTTTCTGTTTTTGTATTCTTACCTCATTCATTAACTGACTGATAAAATAACAGATGTGTCAAAAATAACACAGCATGGAATGGCATGTATGCAGAATAATAATGAAAAGGTAATGCAATATAATTTGTGGAATGCAGTCTCTATAGGGTTGAAAATAAATTAGCAAAGAAATCATAGGAAAAATAACAAATCAAATAAGTGGGCAGTAATGATAGATAAAAGTTAAAATCCAAAATTAAGTGAATTAACTTTTAAATTATTTAAATTTTCAGAAATCCTGATAAATGAAAGTAAAATACAAATACATTACAATGAAGGAGATGAAGAAGTGGCAACATTGGGATAGGTGCCTTAAACACTAAATGATCGTGAATACAAAAACAAGAATAATAAAGACCAACATGAAATACATTTATTATAATAATTTATACATCCAATTTAAACAGTACTGTTGAAAAACATATTTAATATGTCTACTTAGAAACTTAATATGCATCCTCACCTGTCAACATATATAAATCCAGGTCCTAGTTTTTTAATGAGATCCAACTACTTAACAGGAAAGAAAAATAATCTTATAAATAAACTTTTAAAAATATAGCTTAAAAACATTTCAACCCATTTATTATTAATAAATTGCAATGCCAGTGTATTTCAAATGTATTAAAATAATTATAGAATAGCTTGTTACATGAGCAGAAATAATCTTTTAAAAAATACATGCATATCAAATATAACATTATATTGAAAAGTTGGCGGTGTTTCATTATCTGCAAGGTTTGAATAAGTAGGCATTACATCAGAAGATCAAAAAATTATTTCTTGTAAAGTATAGCAACATAAATATTATGATAAAATTAAGCCTCCATATAAAAATTTACAGAGTTTAACAGCTTTTTACAAAATAAATACCTATAAAATAAAAATTAAAAAAAAAAACTATGATTAGTAAGAGGTACTGGCTATGCATATGCCTAAGATCCATATGTTGAAAGCTTATTTCCAACCCATTACACTACTAACACATTGTGGAACTTTTAGAAGATAGAGTCCCCTCCTGGAGGGACTATTAGCACTAATGGTGGCTGGAAAGGAGATATCCTTTTACTCATTAGTGTAGCCAATAATAAATTGCTCCAGTAACTAACATCTGATTCATGTTCTAACAGGAAACTGTAATTAAACTTAAAAGGTCTCCCCAAAACAGAAGATCTTAAAATAAATGTGGGACTTATTCGTGAAAAAGCTTTCAGCAGGAGGGGAATGAGAATGGGAGAAGACCAAAGTTACATTAACCACCGACCTGGAACTGACATGAATGTTTCATCTTTGAAGATGATTTTCATGCTCCCAGAACACGGTGCCATTCAAACTTCCAAAAAAAGAGAGAAAATCAATAGCTTTATCTAGCTATGAAACAAACAAACTACATCAACAACCAGCATGGCAGAATAAATCTAAGGATGCAGTAATGGTACACATACCTTGGCAGTCACCAACTGCTCTCTTAGGGATGCAACACCTAAGACCTGCTCAATAAGAGGAAACCCGTGCCTGATACTGAAATCCTAGATAACTACTCAGTGCTAATGAAGTCATGGTTTTTGGAGGAGAATAAAAAATTACTATCTATTAAACCAGCATAATTCCTAACAACACTTTATAAACATTTGTCCTTAGAGCCTTATATACCTTATAACTATAGTTTCTTCCCTTACCCAAGATATATTGTCTTTGCAACAGAGACCACTAGAGAAAAACCACAATCAATCAAAATTCAGAGTTGTGTAGCCCGGGCACAATGGCTACATCTATTAAACACACCTGTATCTAAGACACAGAATACATAGTGGGAGTAGGAGGATAGTTTCTAATTAATTTTTTTATTTTTTATTATTAGTTACAGTTTATTAACTTGATATCCCAGCTATATCCTGCTCCCTTATTCCCTCCCAATCCCACCCTCCCTTCTTTATCTTCTCCCTACCCGTTTCCAAGTCCACTGATAAGGAAGGACCTCCTCCAATTCCATCTGACCCCAGCTTATCAGGTATCTTCAAGCCTGGCTGCAAAGTCCTCCTCTGTGGCCTAGCAGGGTTGCTCTTCCCTCGGATGGAGTGGAGGGTGGAGTCAAAGAGCCAGCCATTGAGTTCATGTCAGAAACAGTCCCTGTTCCCCTTACTAGGGTACCCACTTGGAAACTGAGCTACCATGGGCTACATCCGAGGAGGGTTCTAGGTTATATCCATACATGGTCTTTGGTTGGAGATACAGCCTCATAAAAGACCCTTGTGCCCAGATATATTTGGTCCTTTTGGTCCAGGTCATACTAACTCCCCCTTCTTTCATATGATTCCCTATACTCCGCCCAAGGTTTGGTTATGAGTCTCAACATCTACTTTGATACACTGCTAGGTAGAGACTTTCAGAGGCCCTCAGTGGTAGGCTCCTGGAGTAGGAGGACTATAAGAGTAAAAGGGGCAGAGATTTTGCTGTGAGATTTTGTATTCTCATAACGTCAGAAGCTAAACATGTGGGTTACTGTTATTTTTACAAAAATGGTGTTTGTTTCTCAATTTCTCTCTTAATCTGGCCACTACCCAAAGAATTGAGGCTCTATTTGTTTAATAATAAATTTCACAACACAATAGCTGAAGAGTTGTTAATCTGTTCTTAACCCACTAAGCTAATCTGGTTTCCTTCCAGAACACATTTCAGAGATACTTGCACTAGTGGCTTCCCTTGCTGCAGCTCCATTCCTGGTCCCTTTTGGACATCTGCCAGCAGCTGAATCCCACACATCCTCTTCTCGAACTCCTCCTCCCATGGCTGGGAAAATGTCCATCTCTATTCCTGACCCTGTTCATCAACTTGCTGAGCTTTCACGGCATATTGGGGACAATTGGGAGCAATGTTTACTCAACATTGAGACAGGAGATTCTCAGAACAAGGATTGCAATCAGACATGGAGGGTACAGAAATAAGCCTTTGCATTATACAATAACCATATGCCTACATCTCCTTCTTTTAGTCTAATAAAAGGCTTTTTGTCTTATCATAGTAACCTATATGTAACAAAAAAAAATATGAAAATTATCTAGTAAGACTGACATTTGTATTTTGGGTAAACTATTCTATTATTTATCATTTTTATAATCCTAAAATTTAAGTTTTACTGTGACACTATAACTATGTAGTCTTCAATCCCATCAGAGACTTAAGAAAGAATTAGTATTACCAAGTATGTAGGAAGTACAGGCAAGCAGCTTCCAGAAGTATAAAAATGACAGAGATATTTGGGTGCCTGGACAGCCCCACAGAATTCTTCTACAAAGTTGGAGCACCATCTTCAGCCTTCTAGCTCAGAATATTAGACAGACTTTTGTGTGAAGCATGAATTATGAAGGAATTGCCTACCTTGTCCTTGTGACTCTCCTGCATCCATTTTGTCTAATTTTGAACAGCATTCTATCTGTGTTTGACACAAGAACATTTTCTCACCCAGTGGCTAGCTTGCCACAAATGAAGCTTTTGATGCTCTTTGAAGTAGAATGGGGTTGCTGCCAGGAGTAGACCTGTTTCATGCTCAAAATAGTCTTAAACTAATAAAATCTTCAAGTGCTATGTTCAATAAATCTTTTAGGTTTTTTGAAGACTGTCTATCTTGTCTGAATTGTTTCTTTCTAGCTATTTTTGTCAATCTAAGTAACATATGTTTTATAATTTACTAAACTAGTGTCTAACATTACCTTGAGTTTGATTATCTGACTGCTAATATGCATTTCTTAATTATCCTAAACAGTTGGTAATAGCAACTTTCAAAAGGCCTAGTATTTAACATTGCAATTTTAAGAATTACATAGGTATAATACCTTAAGCATGTTATAAACAAATATAATCTTTTTTTATTTTTTAAATTATTTTTATTAATTACAATTTATTCACTTTGTATCCCCCCTGTACCTCCCTCCCTCCTTCCCTCCCAATCCCACCCTCCCTCTTCCCCACCAGTGTCCCTCTCCAAGTGCACTGAAAAGGGAGGTTCTCCCCTTCCCTCTGATCCTAGTCTATCACGTCTCATCAGGAATGGCTGCACTGTCCTCTTCTGTGGCCTGGTAAGGCTGCTCCCCCTCAGAGGAAAGTGATCAAACAGCAGGCCAATCAGGTCATGTCAGAGACAGTTTCTGTCCCCATTACTATGGAGGCCACTTGGACACTGAACTGCCATAGGCTACCTCTGTGCAGGGCTTCCTGGCCATCTGTATGAGTAGTCCTTGGCTGGAGTAGCAGTTTCAGAAAAGACCCCTGTGCCTAGACTTTTGCATCTGTTGCTGTCCTTCTGGAGCTCCTGTCCTCTCCAGGTCTTACTATCTCCCACTTCTTTCATAAGATTCCCTGTACTCTGCCCAAAGTTCGGCTCTGAGTCTCAACATCTACCTTGATACCCTGCAGGGTGGAGCCTTTCAGAGGCCCTTTGTGGTAGGCTCCTGTCCTGTTCCCTGTTTTCTCCTTTCCCCGATGTCCATCCTATTTGCCTTTCTCAATGGGGATTGATCATCTTAGCCAGTGTCCTCCTTCCTGATTAGCTTCCTTACATGTACATATTTTAGTATTTTTATCCTATGCTAATCCGGTTTTCCTCCAGCATACATATCAGAGATCCTTGCACTTTGTAATTTTTCTTGCTGCACCTCCTCTCCTGGTCCCCTTGGACTTCTGCCAGTGGCTGAATTTCCCACTTCCTCTTCTCTAACTCTCCCTTGCTTGGCTGTCAGGAAGTCCAGCCCTATTCTCTCCCCTGCTCAGCAAGTGGTCATAAGCTGCTTTTTTGGCCTATAAGGTGGCCACTGGATAGCAGTGTGTATACAACATTGAGACAGGAGATTCTCAGAACAAGGATTGCAACCAGATATGTGGGATACAGAAATCAGAATTTGAATTACACCTTATGCCTATACATGCTGGTGTAAACATGATGTGAACAAGACAAATTTAATAGACATGCCTAAGTGATAAGAGAAAAGCTCATGAAGCTTCAACCCAACATAGATAACTATAAGCTTAGGAGGAAAGCTGGGAGCAGAAGAGATCTTCCCCAGGGTAGAGCATACTGCTTGGTTGTCTGGTGTCAAATGGTTAATGTTCAGCCCTGAAAAAAAAATATATGCACGTGACATTAAACAGACTGAGAAGGTTACATTTAGGGAAAACATATACATACAATAACAACTAATATTTTTAAAAGACATGAATTTGTAGGGGATCAGGGTGAGTGTTTTATGGAAGGGTATGAAGGGAAGAAATTGGAGTCAGAAATATTTTAATTATATTACAATCTCAAAATTTTAATAGTTATAAACTCACATAAATATGTATTCATGTACATACATGTATAACACACACATATATTTATATATGATATTTATATATAACCCATCATATAAATGCATGAAATTTTCAAACAGTAATAGGAATTTTTAAGTAGGTGATCTAATGAGAAGTTACTCTTTTTTGTTGTTGCTTAAATTCTTCTGTTTATTTTTTCATTATTATCATTTATTACAATGTATTAAATTTGTATCCCAGCTGGGGCCCCTCCCTTGTCTCCTCCGAATCGGCCCCTCCCTTGTCTCCTCCGAATTCCTCCCCCCATACCCCACTCCTAGACCACTATATGGGAGGTCCTCCTCCCCTTCTATTTGGCCAGAGCCTATCAGGTCTCATCAGGACTGGTGGTGATTTCTTCTGTGGCCTGGGAAGGCTGTACCCCACCCCAAGGGGGAGGTGATCAGAGAGGCTGCCACTGATTTCATTCCAGAGAAAGTCCCTTCTCCCCTTACTAGGGACCCTACTTGGAGACTGAGTATATGGGCTACACCTGAGCCAGTGTTTTATTTACTCTCCATGCTTTGTCCTTGAGTGAATCTTATGAAAGATTCACTTTTCATTATGAGATAGAAAGACCTGGAGAGGACTGGAACTCCAAAAGGAAACCAACAGAGCCATAAAAACTGTGCCCTATTGGCCCTAAAGAGATTCATATTCCAACTAAGGACAGTGCATGGAGAAGTTACTTTTAAGGGGCATACCTTTAAAAAAGAAAGTGGAATGCAACTGTATCTATTATTCCCACTACTAGAGACTTTATAGACCTGATAAGCTTGGTCAGATGGAAGGGGAGAGGTTCTCTCTTGTCAGTGAACTAAGGTAGGAACTAGGGAAGAAGAGGGAGAGAGGCTGCGACTATGAGGAGACAAGGGAGGGGAGCACAGCTGGGATACAAAGTGAATAAATTGTAATAAATAATTAAAATAATAAACAATAAAAATATAATATATATAATATGATGAAGTTAAAGGTGACAGACTAGTTTATCTGACAGAAAAAGAGGGAGGAGGGAGTATTCGGAAGCAAAAGAAGTAAAAGAAGCAAACAAAACTTCTGTGATGTAGCCAGAAAAGGAAAGCTTTTATCAGTACTACAGATTAACACTACTAACAAACAACCAATTTTCACAAAGGCACTAGAAATTGTGCCCTGAGGGCTTTTCAGGACCTGCATGATTTCACACACCAGAAACTCAAAAGCTATGCTAGTCAGCTTTCAATTGCTTCAACAAGATTGTCTGTTACAATCAACTTTTGAAGAGGAAAGGTTATCTTGCTCCTGATTTCAGAGTCTCAAGCTGATGGCCATTTGGAACTGCTTACATGATACCACATTGTCAGGAAGTATGTGACAGCAGGCATCAAGTAGGGAGGAAGCAGCCAAAGTCTTTTAAGGGCACCTTAAAAGATACGTTTTTTAAGAGCACCCACTCAACGATCATACTTCCTACTATGAGATCACACCTGCTAAAGTTTCCAGCAATATCAATATCGCCATAGCAGGTACCTATTTTTTCACATGTGAACATTTAGGGGTCACTTAGATTCAGGCCATAACAGCCCTACAAATATGTAAACTCACTTCACAAAATCTAACACAAAAGTAATCTGTGGCACTATGTTTGCAAAGGGTCACCTATAGAATCGATTCACCAGTATTTATTTCCCTGTGATCAGCAATTAATTCTCATAAAGACCACAACAGCCTCGCTTCAAGTTGCTCTCACATAGCTCTTGTTGGAAACTGACCTTGGGGCATCCATGGGGACACTATTTTTCCAAGAATTCACAAAGTAAAAATTAGACAGTCACTATTGAAGAGGCAAAGAAAATTCTGGATGTTTCAAAGAGCAAAAATGATGTAATGAATCCACTATGAGAAAAGAACAAATACTTATGGTGCTACTGGAACATTGCTGGTCATGTGTTTGTCCAAAGGTATGTAAGCAGGAAATAAATGGCAAAAGTAAAGGTAAATCTCAAACACAGTAAGTCTCAAGGAAGTAGACAAAATGACAGGTAGAAAAACAATATGGAAAGGAAGTAGTCAATGAAAACATCAATAGTTAGAGGTAATTTAGAAATAGAAAATTGAATTTTCAAAAAGATAATATAAAAATATTGACCATTGTAGGCAGGAGGCAGAAATGGGAATATTATAAACTAGGATAAGCCGTGGTTAGTATTTTTGTCCTGCATGCCTCATACATGACCAGTTCGAACTAATAAAAGTAGCAAGAATTATTGGTGAATTCCCAAGCTGAAACCATAGTATAAGAGAAAAATAATAGTTATTCTCAGTACAGCCTAAATGTTTTCTTTAAATTTTATTGGCAAAATATATCATGTGTGATGGGGTTTTTGAAAGCAGTATATCATTTAAATTCAGCTCTTAAACAGTATATAGTTTGATGTATCATAGAACCTAATAAAAATGCTAAACCAGGCCATTAAATATTTATGTGCCATTGGTATATTGTGTTGAGAAGGGACTTTAATTAGTTTGCTGCACAAGAAGAGAATCTGCATTTCCATAAGGGAAGGAATGTGAAGATGGATGGTATAGCCATAGCTTCTTACAAAGAATGCTTTCGGGTCCAATCTGGAAACTACTCAAGCAGCATTATAGCAATAAGAACAAGATGAAGTAAAGGCAGAGAATATAAAATGAAGATTACTCAATCAATAACATGTTATATTGTAATTAAGGCTCATACGAGGAAATGTATGTTACGGTGACGGTCGGGGACATTGTGTGCTCTGATAAAATAAGCTTTCTGTTTAGTTTAAACCACATTAGAAAATACAGCACACAGCCATCTTCACTGCAATTTGGACGCATTCTTTAGATTTTAATTATTCTGGTACAGAGCAATGCCCCCACAGGGCAGCCTGGAGAACAGGAGAGAAATGTAGACTAAGAGGGCTGTGTTCCTTCCCCACTTCTCAGAAGTGCTAACTTATTCACGCTATTCACAGTCATTATTTTAATTATTGATTAGGCACTTAAATAGTTGCCACAGAGTCTTGGTGAGAAGAGTAAATTAGAGAAATTGCAGTTTAACTTTCAATCAAACTTCCTGGTTCTTAGCAAGGGTTCAGCATTGTTCCTTGTCCCGTCCTCATCTGTAGGTGATTGTATTGCAGGCTTTTATTCCTCTCGCAAAATTTTCATTCAGTTCATTTCTAACAAATCTTCCTGTCTTTCTGGACTATGATTTAATCTCCATACTCATTGACATAATTTACAATAAAGATTCAAATCTTCATTTTCCTAAATGTTATATATGTATGTGTGTGTGATAGATAGATGATTGATAGATAGATAGATAAATAGATGGATAGATGGACAGATAGATCGATTTTATTAGATTCTAAGTTGAAATGATGTAATCTCAGACTTGGTGTTAATCATCTCTCACCAGAGACCTCTATTTTCTACCAACTCCTCAAGCATAAGTACTTGCAGAAAGGGAAGTATTAAGAAAATATTTAATTTATTCATTTAGAAGGTAAACTTTGTTCTTTTACTTTGACTGAGATTTCCAATAGCCATAGAATAACCCCCACACAGAACAGTGGTTGTGCCATGTTCTCAAGTTCATGTATACTGTTTATCTTGTCATCTTCACTATCATACTCTTCTTCAGTTTTCTATTACTTTCTTTCTAGATTCTTTTTTTTAATAGTGTTCCACCAGGTTCCAGGTTTGATACTCACCATTCCTTGTAAATGTATTATTGCTAACTTCCTTTTCTCCGCCAACCTATTAAAACAAAATAACCTTGATGCAACACATAATTATTATCCACAAGTCTCAAGACGTGAATGCCTAACTTTACATTTCCAGAAGAAGTGTGTATGGTGACAACCTCCAGTATTTTTAGTACTGGGGGTGGAGGAGTGTAAAATGGGGAGTCTAAGTTTAACACCAACGTGGGCTAAATTATAAGAACTTGTTTCAAAAACAACTACACTTAAAATACTAGAAGATTTTTTGTGCCTACATGACCATTTATCTGCCCTCACATATAAGAAAGAACGAGAAACTTGTTAAGAGCAGTTTATGAGTACACGACTCTGGCTGATGAGCCCAAGTTCATGTCGCAGACACTGACTAAAGGCCACAGCACTTTATATCAACACAGTGTGTGGTGCAGGTTTGCATATGAGTTTTTCAGATGCAATCACTCATATCTTACCAGTAATAAATTAAATATATAACTTAAATTATTAATACGAGTGGAATGTGCCCAATATGAAAGTTGTCATTAATTGCACAGGTGATGGTAATTTACTACTGATGAATCATTACTACATTTTTACGGTTGTTCTTTGGCTTTTCTTGAAGCATATATGACAGTTTTCTGAGACTTTTAATCTTTCTATTACCTGCGAGGCTTATGAACCTTCTCACTCCCTATAGGAAGCAATGTTTGCATTAAGAAGACATTAGTGCCCAACACTTATTTTTAGTTGCTGATATCAAAGACACTAAACTCAAACTGCAATAAAGAATAAACAACACATTTAAAATAAATATTAAAAATTTCCAAAAATATTCTAAATACATGAACACTATTAAGAGGACTGAGCATACCTGGAACCAATGAGTGGTTAAACTTTATCTCTAGAATAATACATATATTATATATCTTCACTGTAACTTGACTGAGATTAGACATCATAGTCCATTTTACAAAATATGGCCAAAACTTACCATAGGATTGGAGAACAGTAAACTACATTTGAAGGAAGCATTAAAACATGTATAAGGCATGACACTTTCAGGATCTGAAGAAGCACTGTTTGAAAAAATCTCCTGATATGCTCTTAATCAAGTTGTCTTACTCATTTTTTCATTGTATGCAGCATAAGTCATGTAAACATTATGTATGTGTGTGTATTCAACCTTCTAACCTCCACCCCCTACCCTGCAAAATGTTTTCTAACTATAGACTAAAAATTAAAAGGTGCTACATGTTCACTGATACTGCTGTTTCTTTTTCTTTTAGTTTTGTTTATGCATTTCTAAAAGAGTATCCGGGCTCTTACTGTCTTTCCACCACCTCTTCTGTGATGCTCCCTGAGAAATCAATGCAGAAGCTGTGGTCTACATTTACATGTCCAGTGTGGAGGGGCTCTGCGTGATCCATTGATTGTCTTCGTGGTTTTCACTTATGGTTTTGTGTGATGATCTCCGTTTGTCGTGAAATGAAATTTCTTCTGTGGGTGTAAGGGTAAAAATTAGAATACAGCAAGTAATTATGCTAGTCTAGCAATGTGGCAATAGTAGCCAGTGACTTAACAGATCTATTGATCCTTTAAATTGTATCATTTCCCTCCTGTTAAGTAACTCATAAGTGCAGTTATATGGCTGTTGTTTGCCACTGACATGTGCATGTCATTTTTGATCCTTGCATGCTTTGTCATTCTGATAATTGTATTAGTTCATAAGTGTTAAAACTGGATAGTATTGCTTAATTGCTTTCCTCCCATGCTACCTTGCACAGTATTTTCTGGAACCATGAAACCTAGACCTCAAGGAAAATTCTATCAGGTCAGATCCAACTTGTCATCAAATAATGTATGAAAATTTTGTGAGGTTTCACCCCTAGACAAACAACTATTGGAAACTATCAACTACTAGAAAAAAGAGAATTATCCTATTCAAAGGTATTTATTGACCAATGCAGAATAGTCAGCCTCAAAACCATACAAACAGAAATAACACATACATACTCACACATGCATGAATGCACAGAAATGCATGCATCTAACAAATATTGTAAAAATGGATAATTTATTAATGTGAGAGTGAAAAGGCTCTCGAAGAGCTTTGCGGGCGGGTGAGAAATGTTGGAGGAAGAAAGGAGGGGAATCATGATGAATGTCATTCTATTCCAAATTAAAATACATTGAAAAAAGATATTTTTAAAAGATACATGTAAAACAAAACAGATTTAAAAAATACCCTGAAAACATTGAAGGAAAGAGTTGAATCCTTATTTTTACTATAGGAAGCAAATAAATATTTTCTTAAATAATCAAAAATTATGCAGATTCTATATTTATTGGAATAGGAGTGACAGAGAGACTGAATATTCTTTCCTTGACTCCTTTCTTTCCGAGTTTAATATGTTTTACGGATTCACTAGCAAATCCAGAGCTCCTCTCTCGTCGTCTTCTGAATCGCTGTGTCTCTAGAATTCCATTCTTTCCCTCTTGCTTACAAATAACTCACGTTGTTTGTAAAATCACTCTGCTTTTTGCTTCATGCATGCCGCTGGTAAAGTCCCAACTATCGCTGTCATCACAACACCTTTTATCTACAAACAGATCTGCAGTGACTTCTTCCCATAACCCAGTTTCAATATACTGTGTAAGCCAGTGTAACTACAACATTCTTCATAATATTTATGCAAAAAACTAGGCTAATATTTGTAAAATGTAATGTTATGTCATAGTTTAAATTTTTTTCTTTTGTAAAGGAGTGCTTTGTATTACTAATTCAATTTGCAGTAAGTGATGTTGGCATGATCATCGAAAACATTGGCTGAGGTACATAGCACCAGATCAGCAAATGCTAAAACAGATTGCTATTGATATGACAATCGCATTATAAATATCAGAACCACCTGTGATACAGTTTTGCTTTTCTCTATTTCAATATGTTACAATTTATATGTCAATAACTGACGAACTTAATCCTTTGCAAACTCTCTGAAGGAACAGTTTGTACTTTATCTTTCATTCCTTATTGTTCATCCTTGGGTAGGCCAGAATAGATGATTAAAAAGTTATGGAATGCCTAAATGAGTGAATTTACTAGTATACTATTGTGAAGCTAAAAGTAACGTGCACTTATTACAGTTAATACAGTATCAAATGACAAATTATTTAATTTATTATCTGTAGTTCAAATAGGAATAATGTATATTTGGGGGCGAATATAACTATGTTTACAGTCAAGCATCTGGAGCCTTACTGAGAAATGAAATAATTAAGATGATTGCATCCCTCTCAGGCTGTGCAACAGCTGCTAAAATAAACTTAAGCTCTGAAGCAGGTAAATCCTTCTACAGCACTGCATTTTCAGTAACAGGACATCTTTCATGCTTAAGTATTTATAGATTTTTTTTTCTAAACAGCTAAATATGTTGTTTGTAAAACTGCACTCAAAACTCATTTCTTTATTTGAATATTGTTTGCCTGTCACAATTTAAGAACCTGCAATATCTTCAAGATTTATTCTTAAATGTAGAATCTAACTTATGGTATTACAGTGCATTTATCAAAGTGTCTACAGGGTAAATACATCAGGAGAGATTTTTCGAAATGCTTAAAAATATAAGTAAAAATCCTTGGTTTTCAAATACCACTGTTTAATCCCTCAGGCTATGTGTTATTTTCAATTGTAGTTGTTTTGCACTCAGTATATACTCAGTATATCCAGTTATAGCCTTACACATGGAGGCTAATACAGTCAAACATTGTTTCTTTGTAATGATTTAAAACACACACACACACACACACACACACACACAAGTAACAAGCATGACTCCCATCATATGCAAAAATATGAAGTTTCTTTAGTATTTTCAGTTTTCACTAATTTTATAATTTAAGAAGAATTGTGAATAAACATGAACCAAATTAGTTGCAAGGAAAATGCAACAAGGCACATATTTCCTTATTAGTCTGGGTTTCAGATATAGTGAGCCTACTGTGAACCATGGGGCCTGTCTAGGAAGCCTTACTCTTTTCTGTGCTTGGACATCTCTGGAAGCCTGCAGTATCCAAGCTCCATGCATGTATGACACCTTGTACCTAGACTCAAAGGTTGAAAGACAGGCATTATCTTCTAGCATGAGACTCAAACAAAGAGGCTCAGTAATATTATATCATGCCAGATTTTTTTACTGAAACAATCCCCAGTGAAGGGTGATGGTGTCAGTGCAAACTGATGCTACCAAAGGCACTTCAAGAAACCTAATGCCAGCCTGGTCAATGATGGCACATGCCTGTAATCCCAGCACATGGGAGGCAGGGGCAGGAGGATCTATATGAGTTCAGAGACAGCTTGGTCAAAAAAGTGAGTTCCAGGGCAGCTAAGACTACTCAAAGAAACCTCTCTTGAAACGAACAAACAACAAAAATAAAATCAAGAAAGCTATGTGCACATGACACTACTTTGTGAGAATTAAGGGGGCCATAACCAGCAAAGTTATAGAATCAAAGTCCCAGAGGCTTGGGCACTCAATAAGTGACCTAGTTTACTCAGAATATAGGGTATGACATTAAAGACATGTTTACCTTTAAGATTAAATGTTGGTTATATTGTAAATTTCAGACTTGCTTGGAATCTGTTATTTCTTTCTCATCTATCACTTTGAGAATGGTGATGGCTACCAATGCTGGCTGGTTCTCTCTCTCTTTCTCTCTCTTTCTGTGTATGTGTGTGTGTGTGTGTGTGTGTGTAAATTTAACACAAGCTATAATCACATTAGAGGAGAGAACCTTAATTGAGAAAATACCTCTATAAGACAGAGTTGTAGGCAAGCTTATGAGACAACTTCTGAATTAGTGATTGGTGTGTGGGGAGAGGGTCAGACTGTTGTAGGTGGGACCACCCCTGGGCTCCTCATCCTGGGTTCCAGAAGAAAGCAAGCTGAGCAAGTCATGAGGAGCAGGCCAGTAAGCAGTGCTGCTCTCCCTGTCCACTGCATCAGCTCCTGCCTCCAGTTTTCTACCCTGTTTTAGTTTCTACCCCTTCTACTTTTAATGATGAATGATTATGTAGAAGTATAAACCAAATAAGCCCTTTCCTTCTCAAATTACTTTCGGTCATGGTGTTTCAACACAGCAACAGTAACCCTCATTAAAACACTATCCTCTGCCATCTCAGCTCTGTGCATTGGCAATAATGTATTTTAACTAGTTTCAAAGATTCAAAGCTGAAAAAAATTGTTCATCAAATTGAATTGAATGTCCAGTTTCATTTACAATGATTTATATTATATTTAACTGAGATTTTTTAAAGTAGAATTTAAAATTGATCCTAGGATGAATTGAGGTTTTAGGATAATAGGATGGAATAAATGTGTTCTGTTTGTAAGAAGCATGTAAATTTGGGGGAATATGTGGTAAAATTCTAGGTTTTGAATATTTGTGTCTTCCCCTAAATTTATAAATTCATAAATTAAAATGTAACTTCTAGGTTATGGCATTGGGAGGTTAGGTCTTTAAGAGGTGATTCAGTTATGAGAGAAGAGACACATGACCAGCATTAATGTATTTATATATATATGGAATTCCAGATAGTTCATTCACCTTTTCTATAATGTGGAGAACAAAACCAAAACAAAACATAAAAACAGGGTAGCCTTTCTATCATGCTATCAAATTCTTAATTAATGAACTTAAAAGAAAAAGGGTTTTTTGCTCACAACTTTGGAAGTTGCAGACCAGAATTTACTTTGCACACATACCCAAAATGGCCTAATTTTTCTTTCCAATAGGACTTAGATGTTTAAAGTTCTACCAGGTCTCAGTGGTGCCATAGGCTGGATAACAAGCCTTTAACACCTAAGCCTCTGTGCATTCTTCCTAACAATGGAAAACAACATGGGCTTTCAATGGATTTTGTACCTCTCAGCTCCTTGACCTTCGACATTCTAAACTGCAAATATGTGAGAAATAAATACTTTCTAGTCATAAGCAAACTAGTATTATGACAGTGAAGTTTTTGTTCTTTTACTATAAAATGTATGCAAACTAAATAAATGGATGTGTTTCTAGTTCATCAACCATCATTGTTGTTTTGAGTAACTGTGATTACAATAACTGCATAGTCTTCTGTTTCAGCATTTATACATCATGCACTTGCAGTTTAAAATGTTAACATATATATGTGTGTAGAATATATATATATATATATATATATTCAACATGAATGACTTTTCCTCCAAGACATTGTTTATATTCAGTTAAGTAGACAAAGTCATATCCTTAAGAAACAACTACATACATCAAAGGCCAATATCCAAAAAGTATCTGTCTAGGACTTAAAAAATGTTGCTTCTGGTCATGGATACCTAACCTCATGAGGGCTTTGCTTGACTTCATTAAACTGAAACTTTCTTAATAGTATCATCAAAGTCTTTGAAAGATGTTGTTTCTGCTTCTTTCCTGCTGACATTTCCTAAACAACTCACATAATTTTGTAAATTAAGATTTTCTCAAAATATTTTCTGTTGTAGAAGAGAAAGCTTTTCCATAATAATGTGAAATGTAAAAAAAAAAAATGCCTACTGTATGTTTTCAATCACTCAGTTTCCATAACATCAATGTTTTAAAGTCTATTTTAATGAAAGTAGGTTTTCATTAAAATATAAAATGTAGTTATGACAGTTGCAGATAGATGGTTGCATCTAAATAAGCAAAATAAGCCCATATCAGAAAGCCCAAATGATATTTTCCCTCATCTGTGTAAAGAAAGGGATTCTAAAGAAGGTGCTATAAAGTAATGAAAAAAAAAAATAAGAAAATGGGAGGGAAGTAAGGGAACCAGCTTGTGCCCTTATATGAGTAAGGACAATAGGAAGTGGAATGGATGTTTAAAAAGGATAATAACACATATAGGATACCATGATGGAACTCAGTACTTCCAAGTACATACTTCATTTAAATATGTAAAGAAGAAGAGTGGCTTAAAGAAATACTTTGCTTGGCTATGGTTGGATTTTGCTTCATCCAGTTGTCGACAGACTTCTCCTTGGAAATTTAACATACATGTCTATTCAGCCCAGAAAGGGATCTCACAATGGGCCAAAATATGGCTATTACAGAAGTCTAACTTGGTGAAATAATGATGTTTATTGGGCTTACTTACAGAACTATGGTTGAGGGGTTACTTAGGAGAGCAGAGATGATACAATGATTCAAAACAGCTGCGTCCAGAAAGCCCATTCCAACCTGGCTGACAGCTTACAAACACTGGAAACCTGAGGCACAGTTCACAGCCTGGAATATACTTTCCAATTAGTCAGTTACTCTGAGCTTCTTCAGGCAGCTCAGGCCAGTGTTTCTCAACCTTTCTAATGCTATGACCTTTTAATACAGTTTCCTGATGTTGTGCTGAACACCAAGCATAAAATTATATCCGTTGCTACTTCATAACCATAATTTTGCTATTGTTATGAATCAAAATGTAAATATGTGTTTTCTGATGGTCTAAGGAGACCTCTGTAAAAGGTCATTTGACTCCCAAAGGGGTCAGGACCTACAGGTTGAGAACTGCTTCTCTAGGCAATCCAGCTGCTGTGTTTCTTCGAGGCTGCTTTTCTCTTCACTGCTACTTCCAGGAAGCTAGGCTTTTCTGATAGTCTTCTCTGAGCACTGTTTATTTTGTCCTGGCTAAGGAGGATACAAGTGAATCTGGTCAGTCTGGGGACGTTCTGAAGCTATTTTGAGTTGTTTACTTTCTATCTTAAAGTGCTTCCTTGCAGAATTGTCCCTCCCATTACAGTGTCCTGTTGTTTCATCTCTCTGTTAACATGCTGATTTATGAAATTTCCTTTCAGGCAACTGAGTTCATGATTGAGGCAGTCCCTGATCCTCTCACTCGGAGATCCACATGGAGACTGAGCTGCCCTTTGGCCACATCTGAGCAGAGGGTCTAGGCCCTCTCCATGCAGGGTCCTCCGAACTCAGTTGTCTGCTCTTTGATCATTTGCCCCTGGTGATGCAGCCTTACCAGGCCACCGAGGAAGAGGATCCAGGCAGTCCTTATGAGACTTAACAAGCTTTGGGCAGATGACAATAGTGGAGAACTCCCCCTTTCAGTCAACTAGGAGAAGGGGATGGGGGAAAAGGGAGGGAGGGTAGGACTCAGGGAAGTTGAGGGAGGGGGCTTTAATTGAGATATAGAATGAATAAATTGTGAGGAAAAAATAAAATTAAAAATGTATAAATAATGGCTGTAGTTCCAAGATCCCTTTTCTGTCTGAAGAGAGTCATAGCGTGAGGGGCATCAATGGGCACAGGCACCCAGTGAGGCATGCGAGTAACCAGGGCATACCTAAATTTACTAGCATTCCGGCATTGGGCAAGAAAGCAAGTATCATTACCACAATTACTTGGCTCTATCTGGCTAATAATGAATAAAAATGGGGGATATAGACAAACAGGTGTGGGCTTATAGGAAATATTATGAGAAGCCTTAACCCCTCGTTGGAACATCCTGCGACAGCCACCATTGTTACTACCATCTCATTGGCGGCTGTTGGAGCTACCACCAGGGCATTAGCCATGAGTCATACTGGGCAGACTGCTCAGACCCTGAATAATCATTTAGCCAATGTAGCTCATGCCTTAGTTGTACATAAAGGAATTAATGCTCAACTAAAAGGAAGCTTGATGGTGGTCAATCAGAGGATTGACCTCTTGCAGGAGCAAATTGATACCCTATGGCAAATCGCTCAACTTGGCTGTCAATGAAAGTATGCTGGACTTTGTGTCACTAGCATACAACATGAGAATTTTTCCTGTGCTGCAAATCTGTCTAAACAATTGTCGAGCTATATTTTAGGTAATTGGACTGGAGAATTCGATACTATGATGGAGCAGCTGAGAGTGGCCATTGTCACAGTAAATTCTACCAGAGTGGACGCAGGACTAGCCACAGGATTATCAACATGGATTGCTGCAGCCATGAATCATCTGAAGGAATGGGCGGGCATGGGAGTGTTAGCAGGCCTTCTGGTGTTGGTCTCCTTGGTTTGCCTGTGGTATATATGCAAGATTAGAGTCTCACAACAGTGTGATGCAGCCATGATCATTCAGGCCTTTACAGCCATTGAAGCAGGACATTCTCCCCAAGCATGGTTGGATACCATAAAAAGCTAAAATGATACGCTCAGGATGCGAGGCTAAGCACTGCACTCAGGGTCAGCAGCTTTCGACCCAGAGAAGAACATGTCTGATTGCATGCGGGTTGATGCCCCAGGTCCCGCCTCTGAGAAAAAGGTATCGGACGGGTCTGATGCTCTTTGGGTGGATGACACCTAAATGAACATCGGTACAAAGTCCCAATTTATTTCTAATATTAGAGATCAGACCTCTACTCTTGCCTGATGCGTCTAAAACAAAAAGGGGGAACTGTAGAGAGCTGCGGAATGCTATGCCTTAAAGATGGAGCTGGTTTCCGCCTTCCGCCTTCCACCTTCCCGATGGTGAGTGCTCTCTGTCACGAACAACTCCACATTTGGCTAAGGCCGAGGATCTGGCTTGCTTCCATGTATGTGGACCTATCTGCATTGCACACGTGGCACGCCTGGGTTGGCTACCCAGAGGCTATTTAAGCTGTGGGCTGGCTTTCCCCAGGGTCCGAGGATTGTTCAAGGTTCCTGAATAAACTGCATTGAAAAAAAAATGTATAAATAAAAAAGGGGAAAAAAAAGAAGTTTCCTTTCAATATGAAATGTTTTAATTTCTGAGAAAACTGCTACGCAACATCAATGAGCAGTGGGTGAAGTCTGACAGTTGTAAATGGCTGAGGCTCAGTTCTTTGATTACAAAAACACATATAGGTTAGGTGATCAATTATTTAAACAGGAAAGTTTATAATAACTTCATTACAAAAAAAGGCATGTTGAGCCAGACTTAACACCCGGGTGCAAGGCTGGTTGGGTGACATTTATTTTGGTTTCTAAATCCACCTGTCAATGTAAGGACTTTATATAGGTGGATTTCAATTTTTAACATTCAAGGAATTTGTAAATGAGATTTGAGATGAATCACTTTTACAATTCAGATGACAAGAATAAATTGTGCCGTGTTCTATGAGGTAGTGAAGACTAAGGACACTTTTCTCCCCAGGAATTGAAACACAGCAGATAAAATGGCCATTAAAATTTCTATGGAGTTGTAAAAATGAAAAATGTTTGCTTCACTTAGGCAGTAATAGGGCTACTCAACTAATGGATTCTTAATTATCACATACAGCTATGAAGACATTATTTTTTTTCTTTTTCTAAATAATTCTCGCTTATAAAACAATAATCCTAAGCGCAGCAGTTTGCTGACCACTGACCTCGCTAAAAAGCCTCTATGATTGAGCTTACTGGAGTGTTGTTAAGGACACAAGTGGGAAGTGAAAATGCCTTCAGGATCAATGATATGATCAAAAGTCCAAACACAAGGAAGTTCTGTTAATATTTATCTTCAACTGAATTCTACAAAACTTGAACTGTTAGACAAATCTCGTTAGATACTGGAGAAGACAAGAAGGAGTTGACACCTATGACAGTGAAGGGAACATTGTTTTGACTTTAGACAAAACAGGTATGAGCTCTCTCTCTTATTACTTTGACTCGGCGCCTTTTGGCCTTGATTTATAGGACAAGTGGTTTGTGGTTTAGGACTGCTGAGAATGACCATGCAATCAAGTCTTTCAATTTTAATGTTTAATTTTAACGATGTATAAAGGAAAATAATACAGGAGATATTAATTGTCCCTGTGCTGAATCAGCATTCACACCCTTTCTGTATTGAACGTAGAAGTTAACCATAACAGAACATTAAGTATCTTGAAAAAAATGTGCCATCTAATAAAAAATAATGAATTAAAATTGGTTCTTTCCTAGGCTGACAGTTTATGGTGTTTGTAAAAGAAATTTATGAGACTGACTCTCTCTCCGATAAACTTTACCGATTGGTTTGTTCTTTGACAAAAGATATGAACACAACAATTTAGCAATTGCCTGAAAATAAAGCTGGATTTATGATCTTGTCAAAATATAAGGGAAATTTAATCATCTGAAACAGGTGTAAGTGATGTATTCCAAAAAATCATTCTCTTGAGCATAAACGATCCTGCAGAACTGTCCCACCACAGCACGTCACTGTAAGATGTATCATCTGGAGTCAAGAAAGGAGCACAAGTCAGCAAAAGCAATGGGCAGAGGAAGCAATACAAAAGATCATGTAGAGATAGAGAGGCATGGCTTGAAGATGGGTTATTTCTAAAACCACATGTAAAAACTTCAGGCACAAAATGCAATTCCCAGGAGCCAGGTAAGACTACATTTCCAGAGAAGTGTCCCTACATGGCTCAGCTGATGTGCTTGTCCTGGACTCATGTGCTAAAGTTCTGGCCTACTATTCAGGGCATGCACTGATGTTAGTTTAGTTAGGTTAGCACATTAAGTTCTGGTCTAATCCATTATGTCTTTATTAAAAGTGAAATCTGGACATACAGACACTCATTTGTGGAGAATGTCCTTGGAATTAGGAACATAATGTGGTGACATTTTACACCAAAGGTAGGTGATAGGCATGGATAGATAGATCTTCATCCCTAGATTTCAGACCAGTCCAAAGTGTGTACATTCTGTAATCTTAATATTCTTACCTCCACAACTACCAAACAATGTATTTGTGTTTGGTAAGTCACCTCGCTACTGATTACTTATTTTTAGTGCTCTGATAAACAAATGTATGCAAAGAACACCTTCTCTGAAATCATCCAAATAGGGGACCATCAGTCAATATCGTCAAATCAACTAAACCTTCATTATGCTTTAGTATCAACAAGAACGTGCCTTACAAAGAGTCTACACATACTAAGTACTATGCTTTCTGGTATATTCTGAGATCCTTGATGTGCAGTTGTGTATATGACAAGGGCTATGGCTTCATCAGACTGTATTTTCCCATATCAGGCCTATCTAATACTTGCTTATGAACTGAAAATAGATTTTTTTCCCTCTTTACATCCAGCAAAAGTCAATATACTAAATAACTGAGTAAAAAACTGAAAATCTCTGACAGTATATTTTAAACATTTCTATATATAAAATTGATCTTTCATACAAGTGCTAGCAGGAGGGTACTGAAACCTGAGGACAGAGATATGTTCTCTGTGAAACAGAAGACGATGCCCATTTGTTTGACAAATATTCAAACAAATGGCCACCAAAATAACTCAACCTGTCTCATTTTATACAATCACAAGCCTGCTCACCTGAGTAGTGATATTATTGATTTTGTTACTTAAAGAAATCATAACATCAGCACTGCAGAAGCCCCATCATTACAAAAGCCCCCATTAGTTTCCCCTCCTCTTTCCCCACTCCCACTAGTCAATCACAGCCCCCCCCCCGACTGAAACACATTTTGTACTACAAAGCACAATTTCAGCAAGGCGAAAATAAATGTATACCCTGGAATGTCCTGTGGACATGAGCACACACCCAGCTGGCAGCAAATGTGGTTACAGAGTTATGCAATGTGAGAGGCAGATCAACCATTTTTGAGTGTAAGTCTAGTCATTAAATACCACCCCTCCGTCACAATACATTTTAGTTGCAGACAAGACACACCCATTATACCAAGCCCCCTTTCCTGATATGCACCTCAGAATTTCTGGTGTCATCTTTTCAAGGACAATTTTTCTTTAAGTCTGTTAATAAGGCATGGCTTCTCCATTTTGTCTTTATTGATCAGGCAAGACTACCTCAGAACATTTATGCAAGCAGGAGCCATTGCTCTCCACAACTGCTGCAGGCTTACTCAGCATGACTCTAGGGACAGGATTTCATGTGCCCACATTCCCAGGATTAATGGAAACATCTGGAGGTTTGATAGAGGTAGAGGGCAAAGAGGAGGGTTTTACTCCTCAAAAGAGTTTTGAGAAATACATAGAATCATTGACAGGGCTTTTCAGCCTGCGTGATCCCAGTCTTGCCTGTGACAAATAAAACAAGACTAAATATTGCTAGGACTATACATAGAATACCAAAAGTGAGGAAAGCTAGTAGCACATGTCATCTAGCTGATGAGCATAGAGGGCACCAAATTCACCACAGGTCCTTGCCACGTGGGAAGGGGTTCCTATGGGCCTTGCCATAGGAATCAATCAGTGGAGGCCAATCAGTGAAACCCTCATATTCCATTTCCTGCAGAGACTGCATGCTCACAGTCACTTTGCCATATTAAACACCTTATTATCTGGACTCTGAGTGAGTTAATGTCTTAGCTGTTACAGATAAAGTGCTTTAGTTTCAATATATATAAAAACAGTTATGAATAGCTACATGCAGGGAAATTATTATATGTGGCTCTATACTGTGTATATCAGCACAGACTTGTTTCAAACACTGAAACGTGACTATAGTAAGATGCTTACTTGATCCAAGAATACAGCAGAAGGTTTTTAGGAGTCATATTATGGCTATATATCTTAAAGAAACAAAGAGAGAGAGAAAGAGAGAAAGAAAGGAAGGAAGGAAGGAAGGAAGGAAGGAAGGAAGGAAGGAAGGAAGGAAGGAAGAAAATACTTGGTTTCTCCTTAGTGCCTGGCCTATTTTGTCTCAGCTTTTTTCCTAATTTTTAATTTTTCTATTAATTTTATTTAATTTGTATCCCAGCTGTAGCCCCCCCCCCTCATTCTCTCCCAATCCCCCTCTCCCTCCCTCTTGTCTCAAATTCTTGGTCACCTAATCGGTGTCACAGATGACATGGGTTTCAGTTTTTGAGCTGGCCCTTAAACACAATTAGATATTTATTGGTTATTCTCACACACTTTGTGCCTCTATAGCCCTAGGACATTTTGCAGCCAGACCATCGTTGTACACTGAAGGTTTTGTAGCTGGGTTGCAGTTTTCCTTTCTCCTTTGGTAGCTGGGAGAGTTCCTTTCAGTTTCATGAACTTCAGGCTTGAAAGCTTTGGGTAGGTGCCTCATTGTTTTTCTTTGTTTGTTTGTTTTTCATGTTCATTGTGTTATACGGGTGTTATCTTCAGCAACAGGATCTCACCATTAGTTTCTGGAGAGCAATGAATAGGTTCAGCCATCATCTTTGGAAGCCTCCTCCTGCAATAGGTGGTAAGAAATACTGTCCCATAGCCAGACCATATGTAAAGAGAGAGAGACCTTGAAACACTCAGTCCTAAATTGGATGTCTCCATAAATTTTCTCCCCTCAGTGCTCAGGGAACCTTGCAAAGGAAAAGGCAGGAAGGTTGCAAAGCCAAATGTGAGACACTACACAAACAAGGCTCTCTAAACACAGCAGGGCTGATTCATACCAACTTGTAAAAACTGTGGGAGAATGCAAGTACCTGCTTGAATCTGGGCCAGATGGGATCCCAGCTCTGAGAGAAGTAAACGTGAAACCCTCATCCATAATGTAGAAGCTACGTTGATAACCACTCACAAATGACAAATTAGTTTTCTCTAATAGATTCTAACTGGGAATACAAACCATTCCTAAGGGCAGGTCCCAAGCCAACACCAAACAAACTTACTAGAATCTTTATAGTTCATTTGTCCCATTGTCAGGCATAGTTTGTTGCTTTTTTGGCTTCTTTTTGTTTTTTAATATTACAGGTTCTTTGAGTTTCTATTATAGCTTCTGGTTTTGTGTTTTTATGGGAATACTGAATGTGGGGATGCATTTGTTCCTGCATTTACATGTGTTTCCTTTTTTCCCCCCAACTCTGTCTTTTCATGGTGATTGCTTATTTTGGCCTATTCTGGTTTGTTTGTTTGTTTTTCATTTGTCAATAATTTTCATAATTTTAAATTAAAAATTAAATTAAAAAACATAAATGTCATAAGATTGCATGTCCTGTAATCCTATTTATATGGCCCTTCTGAGATAATTAATGACAGAGGTAAAAATAGATTCATAATTTCCAGATGTAGGATAGGAATTACAGTTAAGGTTAGTTTATTTTTCAAATTAATTTAATTTTATTCTTCTCTAGATACCTGTTTGTGTTCTAACAATAAACTGAGAACTGAATCAAGAAAAGAAGAAAATTGGGAGGGGTTCTCCAAAGAACTGAGAATGGAGAAACAAAAATCAGAATATATTGTATGAAAAAAATATTTTTAATAAAAATAGAGAAAAGAAAGATATTTCATTACCATGAGACTTGATTCTTCATCTAGACAAATAGTTCACAACATGCAACTAACTTATTAAATTAACTAATTCACTAGTTAGTGCAATATATAGCTCCATCAAAATACAAACACCGCGTATTCATCCTGTTTTCTTTTTCTCTTGATACAGGGAATAATTAGAAAATTACACACACACATAAACAATTTGTACAATAATTATTTGAAAGGATTTTACATAAACACACACCTTATGGTTTTGCTGATGTGTATCCTTCCTAAGGGCTGAGATTCTTAGTTCTAATAACATAAACCTTTAAAACTAAAACTTTTATTTAACCTCCAATACTAAATTAGACACAGCAATAAAAATTGTGTTTTAAGTAAATATTTCTTCTCCCCAATTCAGATTTAAACTGTATAGGCTGCTATTCATCTGTTAAGACAATAAAGAATTTAAGGTGTTGTTGGCAAATTTGATAAGATTTATCACCATTCTCTATTATCTTACTCCTTTTTATGTTAAGCAAGACTTCCTTTCTGAAACTACAGTCTGGGAGTCCACTGATTAACACACACACACACACACACACATATATATATATACATATATAACATATATAAACTGAGTATTTCCAGAGTAAAGATAAAGTATGGTCTGGGAAAACAGTAAAAAAAAAAAAAGGACGGCAGATTTCCTGCTGCTACCAATGTCAGGGATCATGTCCTTATTATTAAAAGAATTGAAGGGACAGTTCCTGTGGCAAGTTTTTCTCCTTATGAGTCAAATGATTGATTTGTCTCACTTTCCAGGCATCCTGTAGTTTCCATAGAGCTATGGGGGTGGGGAGGTCATCTGTTTGTTTCTGTGTGTCTAAGCCACACCAAAATTAACCTGTTGACATACATTGTCCTCTATAAATCACCTTCTCAGTCTTGATGCCTGAGTAATAGTATGGCATTTGAGATATTTCTGAACTTGCTAGGACCAACATCTATTGACTTTATTTTTCCTTTTGTCATTGTTTGTCTCTCACATCTTCTGTTTTGCCAGACATACCGTGTCTTATGCTATAATGATAGCTGAGTATCCGTCATACTTGACAACTTTCTCCTCCGAGTGCCTGTTAGAAACAGTTTTGTCTTCCTTGACACAATTTCTTGACATATAAGAGGCGACATGATTCTCCTGTCTCCTGGAACATCCATATGCTGGAGTGTCCTTGTTGCTTCATGCTCCTTATGGCAGAAACCAGCCTCTTAAAGGCTGACTGGTCAGCAACAATTACTATGCAGCCAGCTCAGCTCTGATGCCAGAAAGAAAGACAAACAGGGCTTAACTGGTATAATAAATATTCCGTATAGCCTTGGGCTGAAAGTAGTTACATCTGTGAAAGATTTATAAGTACAGTGAACATAAATTAACTGTCCAAAGAAAATGAAAAAATATAGATGTCTACATAATTTACTAGCAGACCACCTTTTGTCATTTCAGAATACACTGATATGGTTACCAGGAGAGCCCTGTCGATGACAGAAGTTTTGGGCTCATGGTGAGGACATGATTTCTTCCTGTGGGAATGAACTGGATCACACATAATCAGCCTCAGGAATAAGTGTTCCAATTTTGGTATCAAATGTTCTATTATTAAAATACAGAGTCAAAAGGCATTAATACCATGTAATATTTTGAATTAATAACCAAAAAGATTCCATGTGTGCCAATTATTGATATTAAGGATCTGTCTTGTGAGCCAAATGAACATAGTGTTAAAATGATACAGATCTCTAAGAAATGCTTCCCTTAATAAAACTCTCAGGACCTGAGAATCAGTATGCTGGTTTGATGCAGGTCCACAGAACCAGAGAACTTTGTTGTACACTGTTATTCTAATAAAAACAAACAAACAAAAACATTCTTTTAATTTACAGTTCTCTGGTTAAACTAATAGATGGAAAGCGAAGGAAAATGTGCTTTAAACCTAAACCTGAGTATTTGGGGTATAATAGAAAATACGCTAATATCACATTGTTAGATACAGCATTTTATATTAGAAAATACACTAGTACCACAACATTTTGTTTATATATATACACTGAATTGCATGTATACGTGTAAGTAAATATTTATGTCAGTCCCTGTATGGAGTTCCCAGGACAACTTTTAGGGGTCAGTTCTCTCATATGAGACTGGGGTACCAAATTCAGTGAGTAGACTTGATATAAAATATCTTTACCAATCTGAGTGGGGATTGAACATTTTAACCAGAGTCCTCCCTCTTGATTAGTTTCTTTAGGTGTACAGATTTTAGTAGATTTATCCTATATTATATGTCTGTATGAGTGAGTATATACTGTGTGTATCCTTCTGCTTCTGGGAGGGGGGAACAGCCTTACCAGGCCACAGAGGAAGACAATGCAGCCACCCCTGATGAGACCTAACAGACTAGGATCAGAAGGAAGGAAAAGAAGACCTCCCTATCAGTGGACTTGGGGAGGGGCATGCGTGGAGAAGGGAGAGAAAGGGAGAGATTGGGAGGGGAGGAGGGAGGGAACTAGAGGGGGGATACAAAGTAAATAAAGTATAATTAAAAATAAAAAAATATCTTTACCTACGGAGCCATTTTCCTTGCACTCAAACCCAAGCCTGCTTCTTTACTGAAATATAATGATCACTTCTAATATCACATAAGCTATCTGATCTGAAAAAGTTACTCAATAAATATTTGTAGGATAAATATAAGAATACAGAATGTTTATTTTCTTCAGTGAAGAACTATAGGAAGAGAGAGGCTCCACTAAGATTTTCTTTTTATTTCTTTTCTTTTAAAAATTAAGTTATTTTTTTTTATTTTTTACAGTTGATTCACTTTTTATCCTAGCTGTAGACCCCTCCCTGATCCCTTCCCAACCTTACCCTCCCTCCCTCATATCCTCCCATTCCACTCTTCAAGTCCACTGTTAGGGGTGTCCTCCTTTTGCCTCTGAACCTATTCTTTCAGGTCTCATCCGGACTGGCTGCATTGTCTTCCTCTGTTGCCTGATAAGGCTGCTTTCCACTCAGGGGAAGGTGATCAAAGAGCCAGCCACTGAGTTCATGTCAGAGATATGAACACAGAGTCCTTGGGCTCCTTACCAGGGTACTCATGGGCTACATCTGTGCAGGGCTTCTAGGTTATCTCCACACATGGTCATTGGTTGGAGTATCAATCTCAGAAAAGACCCCTGAGCCCAGAGTTTTGGTTCTGTTGCTTTCCTTGTGGAGCTCTTGTCCCCTCAGGTCTTCCTATCTCCCTCTTCTTTCATAAGATTCCCTGCACTCTGCCCAAAGTTTGGCTATGGGTCTCAGAATCTGCTTTGATACACTGCTGGGTAGAGTCTTCAAGAGGCCTTCTGTGGTAGGCTCCTGTCCTATTCTCTGTTTCCTCCCTTTTCTAATGTTCATCCTGTTTGCCTTTCTAAGTGAGGATTGATCATCGTACCCAGGGACCTCATTCCTGAATAGCTTCTTTAGATGTACAGATTTTAATATGGTTATCCTATATTTTATGTCTAATATCAATTTTAAGTGAGTGTGTACCATGTGTATCTTTCTGCTTCTGGGATACTCACTCAGGATGATCTTTTCTAGTTCCCTTCATTTGCCGGCAAATTTCATGATTTCCTTGTTTTTAATTGATGAGTAGTATTCCATTGTGTAAATGTACCACAATTTCTGTATTCATTCCTCCATTGAGGGACATTTGGGTTGTTTCCAGATTCTGGCTATTATGTATAAAACTACTACAAACATGGTTGAGCAAATGTCCTTGTTGTGTACTTGAGCATCTTTTGGATATATGCCTAGGAGTGGTATAGCTGGATCTTGAAGAAGCGCTATTCCTAATTGTCTGAGAAAGCACCAGATTGACTTACAAACTGGTTGTACAAGTTTATATTCCCAACAGCAATGGAGGAGGGTTCACAAATATTTTTCTTACCTGACAGCTCATATGTAAAAAACAAAAACAAAAACAAAAAAAACAAAAAAAAACCTGAAATGAAAATACTTTGAGATATTTAGCTCTCCAAGACAGTTATCCCAGACACAATACATATAAATCCATACTTCTCTTTCAAACTAGTGTTCTTATTCTTATTTTGTAGATAATTGGCTATTTGTTGTATGAAAGTAACATGTTGAAGCTTGGTGACCAAGCTTACATGCAAATTATTTGATTTAACATGATATATATCATATATATGTATATATTATAGATAATATATAGTATATATATTTATGTATACACAGCTCTGTATCATTTTAACACTATGTTCATATACTATGTCTATGTATATTAATATATGTATATGTATAGCATATATAATACACGCATACATATATACTATATATATATATATACATAAAGCTTATTTATCATGCCTTTTGAAAAAACATCTAGAAGAGTAGATAACATGACCTTCAGTGATGAAAATGAACTCTACTTTTTGTATTGAGATAAATGAGAACAAAATTTGTTTAGTTATTTAAACAAAGGCAAATGATTGGGAGTTGTTGGACAATTTTCAAAGAAGGGGGGGATTCCCAGTATAGTCAAGATGCTTTAATTTAGTGTCAGTGATTGACAAATGAATTGGTTATCTGCTTACTTTACATCTCCCAAGTGCCTTAGAGGATCATGGAAGCCCCAATTACCCTCTTCTGTCTCTTTAGACATGATGTTTTTACTGCAAAATACTTTTTGTTGCCACTGAATTGCATATTCGTCATTAATAAGGGATATTTGACCACTGAGTGACATCACAAACCTTCTCTTATCTTTCTTTGTACTGAGACATTTGATTCAAATTAGGATAGGACTTGTCTTGAGATAAATATGTGCAACTATTTCTAATTTTCTATAATGTAGAATTTGTTCTTTTCTTAGAACCAAAGGGCAATGTTGCTATTCTACAATGTTGCTATGTGTGTCTGTGTGTGTGTGTATATATATATATATATATATATATATATATATAAAATATTGTTTTGTCGTTGATATCTTTCCACACTGAGTCCAATAGTTTTACATTTTAATATAAGAAGAACTAAAAATGTGTTACTGTTTTTTTCTCTACTTTGCATATCATCTGGTCTATAAAAGCAATAATACCTGTAGGATTAGCTTATAGTCAAGAACTTAGTTACTTCTTTAAAATTGTTTAAGAAAAAAGAAATCACCCCTAAATTGATCTAATTCATATCAGTATTCAGCCACTTGCTTCAGTAGATGTCAGAAATTCCAAAATAAACATAAATTTTAAAGATTCATGTTTCAGCTAGCTATTGTTATGTAAATAACTTCTTATAAAATGATTTTTTTAGATAAAAGTATTTGATGACTTTTTAGCTTTCACTTTAAAGACAATACTTACCTTCCACCCTTAATTTTGTTAATATTTTGTATATGGCCTGAACTATAAGCAAGATAGTCATTTTGTGCTATCGATATTAAACTGTGAGTCCACACTGGGAATGAAATCCACACATGGAAAATAAGCTAGGAAGAGGTGTTCAAAGGACAGTTTCAGTTACTTTAGACTAAGTGAATCTAGACACCCACATGTAATGAAAAAGACAAAAGTTGAATTGGCATAAATATTTTAGATTTTATTACTCACTTTTGTCCTGCTAATGAATTTTATTCATTAACTATAAAGGCAATTTTTACCAACAGATATTATTTTGTCTTGGACTATACTTGATATTATATCAACATAAACATTTCAAAATAGAAAGACATGCTTAAATTGTGTCTGCCCAAAGATTGTGAAACTTCCTTGTTGATTGCTTTGACTTGTTACTTTGTTGTGAAATTATGTTTTTCTATATTGCCAAAACATTCCATGAAATTTCACTTTCCTTGCTTCAGCTTTCTAAGAAGCTGAATACTTAAGAGTTGCTGTGAAATTCTGCACTCGGTTGACATCTCTTAAACTTCTGTCTTGTATTTTCTTATGGTCTATTTTTTTTCATTAATTAAAATATTTGTTTACTTTACACCCTTTTAGGATGTTCCCCTCCCTTCTCTCCTCCCATCATCTCTCCTCCCTACCATCTCTCCTACTTTCACTCTTATCCTTCCCCCCTTTGCCTCCCAAGTTTATCAACCCTCTTGGCATAGCAAGCAGGATTGGGTGCAACTTCTTTTATTGAAGTTAGACAAAGCTGTCCAGTTGGTGGAAAGGGATCCAAAGACAGAGTCCATGTCAGAGACATTCCTGTTGTTGGAGGTCTCCCATGTGGACCAAGGTATACATCTGTTACATATGTGTGTGGGACCAAGATCTGTCCCATGGATACTCTCTGGTTGGTGGTTCAGTCTCTTTGAGCTCATATGGGTCAAGGTTAGTTTATTTTGTAGGTTTTCCTGTGGTGCCCTTGACCTCTCTGTCTCTTTTTATTTTATTTTTTTTTCATTTATTTTTTATTCACTTTACATCCTGGTTTTAAGCCCATCCCTCCTCCCCTCTCAATGCCACCCTCCTTCCTCTCCCTCTAATCCTCTATCCTCAGAAACAGGATATATCCCAGCTCATAAAGTTGCATCAGAACTGATCATGTCCATTTCCCCTGTGGACTGGCAAGGCAGTCCTCACGGGGGGAAGTAATCAAAATACTGGCAAGTGAGTCCATGTCAGATGTAGTCCCCACTTCCCTTACTAGAGGACCCACATGAAGACTAAGCTGCCCATTGGCTACATCTTTATAGGGAGCCTAAGTCCAGTTACTGTCTGGTCCTTGGTTGATGCTTCCAGCACCTCTAGTCCTGGTAATCTGGTTCTGTTGGTTTTCTTATAGAGCTCCTGTCAGGTCCAAATATTTATCTCTTTACTCCCACTTTTCCCACAAGATTCTCTTAAGCATCACCCAATATTTAGCTGTGAGTCTCAGCATCTGCTTTGAGGTGCTGCTGAGCAGAGTCTCTCAGAAGATAACTCTTGACAGGCCCTTGTCTACAAGCTTAGCAGACTAACATTCATAGCGTCAGGGGTTGGCACTCTCCAGTAGGGTTGGTCTTAGGTTGGGGCAGGAATGTTGGGGGCATTCCATCAATCTCTGCTCTATCTGCTCTAACTTTATTTCTGCACATCTTGTAGGCAGTGTAAATTTTAGGTTTGTTTTCCCTTCACTCTACTAGGAGGAGAGTAGTCTAGAGGGTGTCCTCTATAGTTTCAATGGTCTCTGGTACTAGGAGTCTCTGCATGAGACCCCTCATATTCTCCCAGGGTCCTACCCTAACTTAGATCTCTAGCTTTTCACAGAGATACCTATGTTCCAAGTTTCTCTTTTCTCTACAGGCCTTCTGTCCTCTCACCCCACTTTCCCCAAGTCTGATCTCTACTCTCTTAACTTTCTCTACCTCCTCTCCTTGGTTTCTTTCGTCAACCACTACTTCTGACCTGCTAATTGATTTATGTGTTCACTTTACATCCACATTGCAGCCCTCTCTCTCCTCTCCTCCCAGTCCCACCCTCTCATTCTTTTCCTCCTTTCCTCCTCTCTTCAGAAAAAAGGGGCCCCAATCCCCCTGACACATCAAGTCTCATCAGGACTAAGTGCTACCTAGTATACTGAGGCCAGACAAGACAGCCAAGCTAGGCGAAAATGACCCAAATACAGGCAACAGAGTCTATGTCAGAGACATCTCCTACTCTACTTGGTATGGGACATTCATGAATTCCAAGCTGACCATCAGCTATGTATGTGTAGGGGGCCATGCTGGATCTTTAGTTGTGTTTCAGTCTGTGAGCTGCCACGAGCCTAGGATAGTTGACTTTGTTGCCCTTCTTGTCCCCTCCATGTCCCTGTATCTTCTCCCAACACTTCCCTGTACAGATTTCCTCAGCTCCACCTAATGTTTGGCTGTGAGTCTCAGCACCTGTTTTGATCTACTGCTGGGTGGAGCCTCTCAGAGGGCAATTATGTTAGGCTCCTGTCTGCACGCATAGCAGAGCATCATTAATAATGTCAGGGGTTGGTTCTATCCAGTGGGGTGGGTCTCAAGTTGGGCCAGTCATAGTTTGTCCCTTCCCTCAATCTCTGCTCTGCACATCTTGTAGGAATGGTAAATTTTGGGTTGAGGGTATTGTGGATGGGTTGGTATCCTAATCCCCCAACTGGAAGTATTTCCTGGCTATAGTAGGGAGCTACTTCAGTCTTCATATAACCCTCTCCTAGGAGCCTCAGAGAGTCATCCCCATATCCTTCCAGGAGCCTACCCCATCTCAGGTCTCCAGATTGTCCTGGAGATGCCCCCATTGGTTTCCCTTCTCTCCAAACCCGCTCACCTCCTACCCCAGCTCTATCAACACCTAAAACCCACCCTTGTTTTCCTTGCCATCCCCTGTCCCACCCAGCTCTCTCCATCTGCTTCTCATGTATATTTTATTTCCCCTTCTGATTGATAATTAAGCATTCCCCCAATCTTACTCCATTCAGTGGGGGTAGGGAACTCTGCTTCCAGAAGGAGAGTGGAGGTACTGTTCCTCTCAGGGGTTGCTAGAGCATTTTAGTGTGAGGCCGGAGTGCACTAGGTCTGGGTGTAGAAAGGTTTTTCCATAGAAAACTTTACAGTTTACAGCTACAGTTTAGCTCTTTTAGAAGGAGATTGCTGGTTACAGTGGAAATTCAGGCATTCCCAAACTTACAACAATACCAAAAATGTTACAGCTCATGGTTAAGCTGCTGTGCTGAGCAAGGCAGAAATGTGAGTGAAAGCCCATGCTTGGTGGACTTGCAAGACCCAGGCCTAGTGAAACAAGGCCCGGAAGGAAATAAATGTCCAAAACCAGGTGGCCCTGGTGGAAGGATGATGGTATCACATAGCAGGAAACCAGCTATGTGGTATGTTTATTTGAAATCAGGGATTTATAAACTTTTGGGCAGCAAGAGGGATTTTAAGGGGGAGTGTGTCTTATTTGCAGGAGTCAGGGGTCAGTAAACCTGATTTAGATATACTGGTGTAGTTCCTTGTTTTTTGTGTAATAGCTCTGTCCTATAATAAGAAGGAGAAAACAATACTTAATTATCCAATGGGCGGGAGAATCTCCAAGTACAATTGAAAGTCACCGAGAGGCTAAAATGTCTTTACTTATACCGAATTATGCTGTTGCATCCAGAAAAAGGGTGAGGGAAACTTGGGGCAGTATCAGAGAGTCCCCCTCCCAAGAGGCATCAGTGTTTCCACAAACTATATCCAGTCCCTAGAGAAGGTGCTAACTGAAAACAGAGTAAGAAAATAGATACTAAAATCTGCAGTCCTAAAGATGCTAAACAACAAAGAGGACCCTAGAGAAGATGCTTCATCCTCATTCAGAAGGACAAACAGAATAGACATAGGAAGTAGGAGAAGACTGGGTATAGGAAGGGAGCCTACCACAAAGGGCCTCTGAAAGACTCTACCCAGCAGGGTATCAAAACATATGCTGAGACTCATAGTCAAACTTTGGGCAGAGTGCAGGGAATCTATGGAAGAAATGGAAGATAGGAAGACCTGAAGGGGACAGGAGCTCCACAAAGAGACCTACAGAACCTAAAACACTGGACCCAGGGAGGCCTCCAGAGACCATGCCTGGAGAGACCCTCTGTTCAGATGTAGCCTATGGGAAGTTCAGTTTCCATGGGGGTTCCCTAGTAAAGGATAATCACTAGCATGAACTTGGTTGCCTGCTCTTTGATCACCTCCCCATGTCTAGGTGGCCTTACTAGACCACAGTGAAAGATGATCCAGACAGTCCTGATGAGATGGTCAGATAGTAGAGAAGGAGGACCCCTCCTATCAGTGGATTATGTGAGGGAGATAAGAGGGGAAAGAGGGAAAGAGGGAAAGAAGGTAGGACTGGAAGGAGATGAGAGAGGAGCTACAGCTGGAATACAAAGTAAATAAATTTTAATTAATAATAATAATAATGAAAAACCATTTAAAAAAACAAAAAAAAATAGGGCTCTCTCAGAGTTTGAAGGCTTAGGTCCTTAGGCAGGGTTAAATACACCCTTTTTTTAGCTCTAACCATAGGGTCTGTTGCCCCACTTTAGATGTCAGATACTGTTCTCTGTCAGAAGGGGCCTTGATTTTGGCAGGGGCCTGGAACTCAGCCTTCAGACAGAGAATGAAGACCCTTTGGGCCTTTCTTGTCATGTAGCTTCTTTGGGTGTATAGATTACAGTATGGTTATCCTGTACTATATGGCTAATATCTACTTATAAGTGAGTATATGCCACGTGTGTTTTTCTGGGTCTGGATTACCTCATTCAGGATGGTATTGTCTCGTTCCATCTATTTGCCTACAAATTTTATGACGTCCTTATTTTTAATAGCTGAGTGGTATTCTATTCCTTGGTTGAGGGACATCTAATTTGTTTACAGTTTCTCCCTATCATGAATAAAGCTGCTATGAACATAGTTGAGCAACTGCCCTTGTGGTATGGTAGACTATATTTTGGTTATATGAATCCAGGTGTGATAATTGCTAGGTCTTGAGGTGGAGCTATTTTCAATTTTCTGAGAAAGTGCCAGATTGGCTTCCAAACTGGTTGCACAAGTTTGTCTTCCCACCAGCTTTTCCCCTTTTTTCCACATCCTCTCCAGCATGTGCTGTCTCTTGAGTTTTTAACCATTGAGATCTTAGCCATTCTGATGGGCATAAGATGGAATCTCAGAGCCTCTTTGGTTTGTATTTCCCCACTGAATAAGACATTTCTTTAAGTGCTTCTCTGCCATTAGAGATTCCTCTGTTGAGAATTCTCTGTTTTGTTCCATACCCCATTTAAATTTTTTTTATTTATATATTCACTTTATATCCTGATTGCACATGATTTTTCCCGTCCTTCTCCTCAGTGAAGGTGGTGGTGGCCTATGGTTACCAACCAGCCCTTGCATATTAAGTAGCTGCAGAAGTAGGTGCATTTCCCCCCACTGAGGTCAGTGGGAGAAATTAATTGATAATAATTGGTATTAGTGCCTGACTTGTCGATGTTCTGTGTAGGAAGTTGTCTCCTGTACCAAATAATTCAAGCCATTTCCCATTTTTTTCCTCCATTAGACTTAGTATGTCTGGTTTTATGTTAATGTTTTTGATCCACTTGAATTTGAATTTTGCTCAGGGTGATAAATATGGATATATTTGCATTTTCTACATGCAGATATCCAGTTAGACCATCACCATTTGTTCAAGATGCCTTTTTTCCATTCTATGATTTTGGCTTTTTTGTCAAAAATCAAGTGTTCATATGTGTGTGGGCATATTATCATGTTTTATATTTGATTCCATGGATCAACCTGTGTGTTTTTATGCCAATTTCATGTGGCTTTTGTTACTATTACTTTGTAGTACAACTTGAAATCAGGGATGGTGACACCTCCAGAAGATCTTTTATTGTGAAGAATTGTTTTAACTATCCTGTTTTTTTTTTATTTTTTCTCCTTATGAAATAGAAAATTACTCTCTCAAGGTCTGCAACTAATTGTGTTGGAATTTTGATGGGAATTGCATTGAATATGTAGATTGCTTTTGGTAAGATGATCATTTTTACTATTTTAATCCTCTTGATTAAACATAGGAGCATTTTCCATCTTTTGAAATTTTCAATTTCTTTTTTCAAAGGCTTGAAGTTTTTTAAAATTATTTTTATTAATTACAGTTTATTTACTTTGTATCCCCTCTGTAGCTTTCTCCCTCCTTCCCTCCCAATCCCACCCTCCCTCTTCCCCACCCATGTCCCTCTCCCAGTCCACTGAAAAGGGAGGTCCTCCTCTCCTTCCCTCTGATCCTAGTCTATCAGGTCTCATCAGGAGTGGCTGCATTGTCTTCTGTGGCCTGGTAAGGCTGCTCCCCCTCAGAGGAAAGTGATCAAACAGCAGGCCAATCAGGTCATGTCAGAGACAGTTTCTGTCCCCATTACTATGGAGGCCACTTGGACACTGAGCTGCTGCCATAGGCTACCTCTGTGCAGGTGTTCCAGGCCATCTCCATGAGTGGTCCTTGGCTTTAGTATCAGTTTCAGAAAAGACCCTGTGCCCAGACTTTTTGGATTTCTTGCTGCCCTTGTAGAGCTACTGTCCTTCTGGATCTTACTATCTCCCACTTCTTTCATAAGATTCCCTGCACTCTGCCCAAAGTCTGGCTATGAGTCTCAGCATCTGCCTCAATACCCTGCAGGGTAGAGCCTTTCAGAGGCCCTCTGTGGTAGGCTCCTGTCCTGTTCCCTGTTTTCTCCCTCCTCCAATGTCCATCCTCTTTGCCTTTCTGAATGGGGATTGAGCATTTTAGCCAGATTCCTTCTTCCTGATTAGCTTCCTTAGGTGTATTGATTTTAGTATGTTTATCCTGTCTTATAAGTCTAGTATCCACTTATAAATGAGTACATACCATGTGTGTCTTTCTGCTTCTGGGATACCTCACTCAGGATGATCTTTTCTAGTTCCCACCATTTGCTTGCAAATTTCATGATTTCCTTGTTTTTAATTGCTGAGTAGTATTCCATTGTGTAAATGTACCACAATTTCTATATCCATTCCTCCATTGAGGGACATTTGGGTTGTTTCCAGATTCTTGCTATTATGATTAAAACTACTATGAACACCATGGTTTAACTAATGTCCTTGTTGTGTACTTGAGCATCTTTTGGATATATGCCTAGAAGTCTTTTGTTATACCTGTCTCTAACTTGCTTGGTAGGAGTTAAACTGAGATATTTTATATCATTTGTGAGTATTGTGAAGGATGTTGTTCCCTAATTTCTTTCTCAGCCAGTTTATCTTTTGATTCAAGGAATAATATTAAAACTTTTAGTTAAATTTGTATCCAGCCACATTGTTGAAGGTGTTTATCAGCTATAGGAGTTCTCTGGTAGAATTTTGGGGCTCACTTTTGTATACTATCATATCTGCAAATTGAGATACTTTGAGTTATTCTTTTCCCATTTGTATCTACTTGGTGTCCTTTAGGTGCCTTACTGCACTAGCTAGAACTTCAAGTACTATATTGAATAAATATGCAGTGGGCAGCCTTGTATTGTCCCTGATTTTAGTGGAACTGCTTTAAGTGTCTCTCCATTTAAATGATGTTGGCTATTGTCTTGCTGTATACTGCCTTTATTATGTTTAGGTATGAGGCCTGTATTTCTGATCTCACCAAGACAATTATGATGAAGGGGTGTTCAATTTTTGTCAAAGGCTTTTTCAACATCCAATGGAATGATCATGTTTTCTTTTTTTTTCCTTTAAGTTTGTTTATAAGACAGATTAAAATGAAGATTAAATTAAGAGGTAAGTTCATAATACTAAGCACCTTCATAAAGAAATTAGAGAGATCTCATACTAGCAATTTATGAATACATCTGAGCTCTAAAAAAAAAAAAAAAGAAGCAAACACACCAAGAAGGAGTAGACATAGACATCCTGAAAAAATCAAAGTTAGGGTGGGGATTGATAATTTAGAAACAAAGAGAACAATACAAAGAATCAATAAAAATAAAGGCTAGTTCTTTAAGAAAATCATCAAGATAAACAAATCATTAGCCAAACTAACAAAAAGGCAGAGATATAAAATCCAAATTAACAAAATCAGAAATGAAAAAGTGGGACATAACAACATACACTATGGAAATCTAAAGAATCGTTAGGTATTACTTCAAAAGCTTGTACTCCACGAACTAGAAAAAATCCACTTACCAAAATCAAATCCCACCCTCCCTTCCTCATAGACTTCCTTGCCCTTTCTAAAGTCCTCCTCCCCTTCCATTTGACTCTAGCCTATCAGGTCTCATCAGGTGTAGCTGCATTATCTTCCTCTGTGGACTGGTAAGGCTGCTCCCCCTCGGGGGGAGGTGATTAAAGAGTCAGCTACTGAGTTTATGTCAGAGACAGACCCTGTTCCCATTACTATGGAACCTGCTTGAACACTGAAATGCCATGGGCTACATCTGTGCAGGGGTTCTAGGTAATATCCATGAATGGTCCTTGGTTGGAGTAACAGTCTCAGAAAGACCCCTGTGCTCAGATTTTTTGGTTCTGTTGCTCTCCTTGTGGAGCTCCTTTTCTCTCCAGATCTTTCATCTCCCCGTTCTTTCATAAGATTCCATGCGCTCTGTCCAAATTTGGCTATGAGTCTCAGCATCTGCTTGGGTACCCTGGTGGGTATAGTTTTTCAGAGGCCCTCTGTGGTAGTCCCTTTCCTTTCCTGTTCCCTGTTTTCTCCCTTTTCTGATGTCACTTGAGTTTCTGATCTTAAGCCATTCTGACAAGTATGAGATGGAATCTTAGAGTTGTTTTGTTTTGTATTTCCCTGATGACTAAGGACATTGGACATTTCTTTAAGTGCTTCTCTGCCACTAGAAATTTCTCTGTTGAGAATTCTGCTTAGCTCAGTACCCCATTTTTTTAATTTTTATTTTTTATATTAATTACAGTTTATTTACTTTGTATCCCAGCTGTATCCCCTTCCTTATTCCCTCCCAATCCCACCCTCCCTCCCTCATCTCCTCCTTGCCCCTCTCTAAGTCCACTGATAGGGGAGGTCCTCTTCCCTTTCCATCTGACCTTAGTTTATCAGGTGTCATCAGTACCCCATTTTTAATGGTTTATTTGTTTTGTTGGTGTTTATTTATTGGGTTCTTTATATGTTTTGGATTTTAAGGCTCTATCAGATGTAGGATTCATAAAGGTCTTTTCCCATTTTGTAAGCTTCCATTTTGTCCTATTAAAGGTGTCCTTTGCCTGACAGAAGCCTTTCTGCTTCATGAAGTTCCATATATTCATTGTTGCTATTACTGCTTAAGCTGTTAGTGTTCTCTTCAGGAAGTTATATCCTGTATCAATGAGTTCAGGACTATTTCTCAATTTTTCTTATATTAGGTTTAGTGTATCTGATTATATGTTGAGGTCTTTGACCCACTTGGATTTTACTTTTGTGAAGAGTGATAAATATGAGTCCATTTGCATTCTTCTAAATTCAGACATCCAGTTAAACCAGAACCATTTGTTGAAGAAGCTTTCTTTTTTCTATTGTATGGTTTTCACTTCTTTATAAAAAATCAAGTGTCCATAGATATGTGGATTTATTTGTAGGTTTTGATTTTATTTCATTGATCAACCTGTCTGGTTTTATGGCAGAACAGTTTTTAGTACTATTGCTCTGTAATACAGCTTGCAATCGGGGATGCTGATACTTCCAGAAGTTATTTCACACAGGATCACAGGATTTTTCTTTTTTTTTTTTTTTTTTTTTAGCTACCCTGGGTTTTTTATTTTCTATATCTAGATGAGAATTGCTCTTTCCGGGTCTTTAAAGAATTGTGTTGGAATTTTGATGGGAATTTTACTGAATCTGTAGATTGCTTTTAGTAAGATTACCATTTTTACTATGTTAGGCCTCCTGATCTGTGAGCATAGGAGATCTTTCTATTTTTTGATATCTTCAATTTGTTTCTTAAGAGACTTGATATTTTTGTCAAACAGGACTTTCACTTACTTGATTAGAGTTATACCAAAATGTTTTAAGCTATTGTAAAGAATATTGTTTACCTACTTTCGTTCTCAGCCCATTTATCATTTGTATAAAGATGGGCTTCTGATTTCTTTTTTAGTTACCTTTTGTATCTAGACATATTGCTGAAAACATTCATTAGGTATTGGGGTTTCATAGTCTGACCCTTCATATTTATGGCTTCCAAACATCCCATGATAATTCTTTCTGGTCAAGATAGTAAATTGAAATTTTAGTATATTCTTTCTGTTGACATACAACTTTTTTTTTTTTTTTAATGCAGTTTATTCAGGAACATTGAACAATCCTCGGACCCCGGGGAAAGCCAGCCCATAGCTTAAATAGCCTCTGGGTAGCCAACCCAGGCGTGCCACGGGGGCAATGCAGATAGGTCCACATACATGGAAGCAAGCCAGATCCTCGGCCTTAGCCAAATGTGGAGTTGTTCGTGACAAAGAGCACTCACCATCGGGAAGGTGGAAGGCGGAAACCAGCTCCATCTTTAAGGCATAGCATTCCGCAGCTCTCTACAGTTCCCCCTTTTTGTTTTAGACGCATCAGGCAAGAGTAGAGGTCTGATCTCTGATATTAGAAATAAATTGGGACTTTGTACTGATGTTCATTTAGGTGTCATCCACCCAAAGAGCATCAGACCCGTCCAATACCTTTTTCTCAGAGGCGGGACCTGGGGCATCAACCCGCATGCAATCAGACATGCTCTTCTCTGGGTCCAAAGCGGCTGACCCTGAGTGCAGTGCTTAGCCTCGCATCCTGAGCGTATCATTTTAGCTTTTTATGATATCCAACCATGCTTGGGGAGAATGTCCTGCTTCAATGGCTGTAAAGGCCTGAATGGTCATGGCTGCATCACACTGTTGTGAGACTCTAATCTTGCATATATACCACAGGCAAACCAAGGAGACCAACACCAGAAGGCCTGCTAACGCTCCCATGCCCGCCCATTCCTTCAGATGATTCATGGCTGCAGCAATCCATGTTGATAATCCTGTGGCTAGTCCTGCGTCCACTCCGGTAGAATTTACTGTGACAATGGCCACTCTCAGCTGTTCCATCGTAGTATCGAATTCTCCAGTCCAATTACCTAAAATATAGCTCGACAATTGTTTAGACAGATTTGCAGCGCAGGAAAAATTCTCATGTTGTATGCTAGTGACACAAAGTCCAGCATACTTTCATTGACAGCCAGGTTGAGCAATTTGCCATAGGGTATCAATTTGCTCCTGCACGAGGTCAATCCTCTGATTGAACACCATCAAGCTTCCTTTTAGTTGAGCATTAATTCCTTTATGTACAACTAAGGCATGAGCTACATTGGCTCAATGATTATTCAGGGTCTGAGCAGTCTGCCCAGTATGACTCATGGCTAATGCCCTGGTGGTAGCTCCAACAGCCGTCAATGAGATGGTAGTAACAATGGTGGCTGTAGTTCCAAGATCCCTTTTCTGTCTGAAGAGAGTCATAGCGTGAGGGGCATCAATGGGCATAGGCACCCAGTGAGGCATGCGAGTAACCAGGGCATACCTAACTTTACTAGCATTCCAGCATTGGGCAAAAAAGCAAGTATCATTACCATAATTACTTGGCTCTATCTGGCTAATAATGAATAAAAATGGGGGATATAGACAAACAGGTGTGGGCTTATAGGAAATATTATGAGAAGCCTTAACCCCCTCGTTGGAACATCCTGCGTCAGTTCTAGAACTAGCAGTGGTGGTGTCCGAGGTCTGAGTAGGTTCAGGAGACCATTGCCCCAGGGGCGAGACGTGCTCCATGCCAATTGACTAACTCCATGTTTTCCTCCAATTTTGAAAGTCATTTAAGGTTCTTAAATTATTTTTTCCCTTTTTTCTTAAATTTTTCATCAATTACACTTTATTCATTCTGCATCCCCCCATAAGCCCCTCCCTCCTCCCATCCCAATCCCACCCTCCCTCCTCCCTCTGCTTGCATGCCACTCCCCAAGTCCACTAATAGGGGAGGTTCTCCTCTCCTTTCTGATCTTAGTCTGTCAGTTCACATCAAAAGTGGCTGTATTGTCCTCTACTGTGGCCTGGTAAGGCTGCTCCCCCCCCCCCCAGAGGGAGGTGATCAAAGAGCAGGCCAATCAGATTATGTCAGAGACAGTCCCTCTTCACATTACTATGTAACCCAATTGGACTCTGAACTGCCCTGGGCTACATCTGTGCAGGGGTTGACATACAACTTTTTACTGGGTCTATGAACATGTGAGGATTCCCATGAACAGGCCTGAATCTGTTGCTTCCATACAAGTATCCCACTTTCTGGGATTTGTCTGGTTATGTACTGAAAAATTCAAACGACTTCACTCTATTAGTTTCCATACCATATTCACTCTCCTTCCAAAAGATAGTGTTGTTGGTTATGATGCATTCTTATATATCTCTGTTTGCATTTCTAGGAGATGAAGGATATTGAAAGAAAATAAAGACAAGCAATAATTCTGAAAATACTCACCAAAACAATGGTAATAATAAGGGGAAAAAAACAGAGCTTAACATCATATGGTCATTTCTTTTCCTTTTTTTATAATTTATTTTCTAGATTCTTGGTTTAGCTCATATTTGCATCTCAAATTCCTTTGGTGGCTGTTTTACTTTTCAGAGACTCTTTTGTTTGTTTTTTGTTTGTTTTTTTTTTTTTTGTTTTTTGTTTTTTGAAATTACCTAGCAAGAGGAGTTCTTTTGCTTAATGAATCAGAAAACTTCTCGCACCAATAATTTTTAAGATTCTCCAAGTCCCATGGACCATTATGAGTTACATAAGACAGACACGTTTATGAGAGATAAGGGAAGACAGCATTATTTTTAGTGTTTTGGGAAAGAACATTCTGTGCACCTAATTAGAGTTTCAGAATTCAATTACTGAAAAGAAAATAGAAACTTGTTTTCCTAGAAATGGCATTTGAGTCCTCTTTCATAGGAAAAGGTACAAAATGTACCAAATGATTTAGAGAGATATGGAGAAAGAAGGAGAAGGAACGAGGGCAGATATTACAGAATTTCCAGGTGACAATATTTCTTAATTTTATTCCAGTTTTTAATATCTCATTTTGGGTAAATCAAGAATGTATGTGTACATGCATATATGCATTTTTATTTATTTATGTACTCTACACATATAAAGGAGTAAATATGTGACACAACTGACCCAGACAAATATCAGGATAATCTAAAAATACAGCAAAGTAGGCTAAGTTAATACTTGAAAGTATAAATTTTGATTATATAGCTAAATTAAAAGTCATGAGTTTTATTTAAGAAACTGTTGACTTCAGAGATATGTAATATTACTTCAGACTTGGAAATTTTATCATAGATAAGCCAATGGAAAATATGTATGTGTCTGTAATCAGTGAGGAAGTTATTTTCAGGTTCATTAAACATGAAAACCTCTACAAGTCAAAGTGTTCTAGGATTCCACAATCAAAATTGGTTAGTGAGTAGCCAGCAGAGGCATCTGAGTTCTGTATGCGACAGTTGATATCAGGAGTAAGAAGACATTGCTCTGTTTCCAATAGTATTGTGTTTCCTTTTCCATTCTGGACTGACTGTTAGCTGGAGTATAAAGAACAATTCAGTTGAAAATATCTCCACTTTGAGAAGTAAAGGCCACTAAGATACATAAAAATGATGTTACATAAGTGGAAATAACTGCAGAAATAGCTAAAATATTCACATTCTGAAAAGAATTTTTCTAGGGTGGAGTATTTGGAATTCACAGAGCACAGGTATTTGTCATAGGCAGGCAACTTGGACTGTTAGGGAAAAGAAAGAGTTACGGATGATTCTCAGATGTTCAAGCTGTAAAACTTGCAAATAAGGAAATATGAGAGTGAATCAACATTTCAAAAAGATAGAGGGGGAAAAAAGCAGTCATAAGAAATCCAAGCAGCCTAAGAAAAATGTGTGGTATGGTATAAAGAAAGAAAATAAAATAATTGTATGCCATAGAATTTGTGACAGAGGTAGCCAATAATGGGTTATCCAAAACCAAGTGGTCAGTTCTGAATTCACAGAGAACAATAAATGGATGGGCATGGCAGGATATGTGTGTATGTACAAATGTACATATATTTAGATATACATATGTAAGAAATCATGCTAAGACCATCCATGTGTGTATATATTTATGTATAATGTATATATATGAAAAAGAGGCTATGAGTTTAAGAAGAATCAAGAGAGTGATTGGGAAGCTTGCAGAGAGACAAGGAGGTGGAAGACATAGTATTTTTACTTTTTTCATTTGTTTGTCTATTGCTGCCATGCTTGTTCAGTTTGTGATTATGCAGTCATGCTGTTGAGATTTTGTCAGTGTAGTCTCTGTCAGTCTAAGGACACACAATCTCAAAGCAAATCCCCTTCTCTGACTTTTACAGGCTTCCCTTAGCCATAGGTGTTAGAGTTGTTTTGTAGATCTAACCATTGTGATTTGGCCCTACAATAAGGACAAGGGAAAGCCTCCAGCCTTCACGGAGAACTATAGGCAAGTAAAGAATACTGAAAGTAGAAATATTTTTCCCCAGGAAGAACACACTAATTAACCTTCTAATAACAAATCATCAGCTCTGAAAACATAACATACAAGTAATAATATCCACTCTGAGGAGACTGTGTTAATTTAAGAATGCATATGTATATTTATGTATATATGTAAAAATAATTAATGAAGAAGAGGCCACAAATTTCAAGAAAATTAAGGAATGGCATAAGGGAAAGTTTTCATGGGTTGAAAAGGAGAAATGTTGTAATTATTCTCAAATAATGAAATAAATAACAAACATGCAAAATATGGTGACACATGAAGGGTGAGATCCATCCTGTGTCTTGGTAGGTGAACTCCAGATAAAGGAGGTTAATCTTCCAGCAGAATTATAGAAACAAGAATCACTATTATAGCTGCGTCAGTAGGGGCAATTTCAGTCTAAAAGAGCTGCTGCATATCATGACTTCACTGATGCACCTGGTTGATTTCCTTATCCTTCTAAGGATAAGGAAAAGGCAAAGAGGGGTGTGTACTCTGCATCTGATGATGCCATCATAAATTTTAATAAATTATTGAAATTTGTTCATATTGCATGGAACAACTATCTTTTTTTAAGAAAAACAGAAGTATCTTAAAAGACATGCAATACATGAAAAACAACTTTCAGTTGTCTACTCTTTTTTAATTTTAATTTTTAATGTAAATTACAGCTTATTCAGTTTGTATCTCACCTGAAGCCTCCTCCCTACGTCCCTCCCAATCCCACCCTTCCTCATCTTCTCCCATGCCCTTCTCCAAGTCCACTAAAGGGGGGTCCTCCTCCCCTTTCACCTGACCCCTTTCATCAGGTCTCATCAGGATTGGTTGCATTGTCTTCCTCTGTGGCCTGGCAAGGCTGCTCCCCACACAAGGGGGAGGTGATCAAAGAGCAAGTCACTGAGTTCATGTCAGAGACAGTTCCTGTTCCTCTTATTAAGGTACACACTTGGAGACTGAGCTGTCCTGGGCTACATCTGTGCAGGGGTTCTAGGTTATCTCCATGCATGGATCTTTGGTTGGAGTATCAGTTTCAGAAAAGACCCTTGGGCCCAGATTTTTTGGTTCTGTTGCTCTCCTTGTGGAGCTCCTGTTCCCTCCAGGTCTTTCTATCTCCCCCTTCTCTCATAAGATTCCCTGCACTTTGCTTAAAGTTTGCCTCAGAATTTGCTTTGATACACTGCTGGGTAGAGTCTTTTAGACACCCTCTGTAGTAGGCTCCTGAACATACTCTTTTTAAACCATTCTTTAATCATTTACAGATAAAAAATGACCTTGTCAATTTTTATTTTGAAAAATAACTAAAATTTTGAATAATGATTAATTTTTAATGAGAATAACTTTGTTTTTAACCCCTATCTAACCATACTTTACTCACAAAAACTTTAATAGTCTTATCATCTTTCTAATAAGAGAGCCTGAATTCAGGCTTTTATCCTGGCAAATAAGATACACTGTTAAAATTTGAGCCATGAAAGTACAGTGAATTACTTCTCTCCAAATGAGGCAGCTGCTAAGTTAGTTTTGAATTCAGTAGTACATGTAAACCAAGGTGCAATCATGTCCAATATGGATTTTCAACAAAGTAAATGTTCACCACTGAATCAAGATCTTGCTCCATTTTAGAAATGACGTTGGAAAGAGAAAAGAAAATTGTCTGCAAATGAGCCTATTCTTGATTCTCTTCTAATGAAAGGATGAGAGATACGTTTTTCTACCTGAGATGAATATAATATATGACTATCTAGCCAATTATTGCTGCTGGCAGACTTCGTCAACAAAATAGCTGAGCAGGAAGCAGTGTGATGATTTCTCCTATATGCTTGGGGAAATGACGAGTAATTTAAGGCACAGAATTATTTCATCTAAGAGGCTCCATGACTTTGCACTCCTTGGCTAAAAGTGCTGAAAGGTAATGCAGCAATGATTAATGCCATCCACTAGAGCTTAAAGAGATGGATTGTAAGAAGCCAATTTCTCTAGAAGAAAATTCAGTCGATTACCTTTTCATTAGAAGAGGATTCTGTATATACTATTTGGCATTTCAGATACTTGAGGTAATTCTTTTTAATGCGAAATAAAGTTATTATATTATATATATATAAGTATTTCATATTTAGAACTTTCACCATATGTGTGTGAATATTTGACAGTGTTTGATACCATTTTTTTGTACTAAAAATGTTTATTACCAATTTTGAATGCTTGATACCAGTTATTTGCTAGTTATTGGGGTCTATATAAATAGAGCAATGAGAATTTACAAAATAAGAAATTACAACAAAGGATCATGCAGGAACTGAACCTAGGCCCCCTACAAAGATATAGCAGATGGGAAACTTAAGCCTCATGAGGGTCCTTTAGTAAGGGAAGTGAGGACTGCATTGGATATGGACTCACTTGTCAGCATTTTTATCGCCTTCCCATGGCAAGACTGTCTTGCCAGGCCATAGGGGAAAAGGACATGCACACTCCTGATGCAATTTGATGCCCTGGGCTGGATGGGAAAGGGAGCTCCCTTTTCTGAAGAAAAGGGGAAGGGGGGGAGGAAAAGCAGGGAAAGTGGAACTGGGAGGAAGGGGAGGGGGCTATGACAAGGATATAAAGTGAATAAAAAATAAACATTAAAATTAAAAAGAAAAGAAATTCTGGAACATTTATTTCCATTACACTTTATAAATATGGAAGCTTGGATTTTAACAATAAAACTGCTATTATGTTTATTTGTATATTATTATTTTGTCCATTATATCTTCATTTCAAAAGGAGTATGGTAACCCTCGCTTGATTTTGATGAGGTGAAAACCATCTAAAATATGTTTTAAAACGTTAACTGTCATGCCCAAAAGACAATGAACTCTATCCAACACTCTCTTTTTTCTCTAAGTACTGGACTGTTTGGCTGCTATTTCATGAAGTATATAATGTCAGTTCTCTTTGATGAATAATGTATATGGAAACTTGACTACTATCATGGGATCGATCATACTTGGTTATGAAAAGATTATGTATTTGACACAAATGCTGATTAGTAGCAAGTCATAGATTCACATTGTAGCTAGGGCATAATGTGTAATAGAATGTTCCTGAAGGTTTTTCCATAGAATGGAACAATATTTCATATCCAACCACCACGCTCACATATGGATGTTTTGGTTATTTTTGTTTTGTTTTTTTAACTGAGGAAATGGCAGCAAATACAACAGGTGTTGTATCACTGCTGCTAGGGAGCTGATTTTCGAAGCTACCTGAAGCGTGTCATGACCTATTATTCGTGCTACACCTCCATCTGTGCTTTTCATCCCTTTTGGCACATCCAATTAGAGATGAAAAATTATAGGAATATAGCAGCACCGAGGAGGATATAACTGACACAGAGTTAGATGATGTCAAAGTGATTGTGTGCAGGATAGGGAAAGTCAAACATATGGACACAGGACACACTCAGAGTTACATATAGAGCATGAAGTGACTAGTCAAACCTCTGCTCTGAAACAATCACACATTCATGTGTTTTCTTGCAGCATAAAATCATGTTACGGCCCACCCCATCATTAGGAGGCCTGTGTGTGCTCAGCATTGCAGGAAAAGTTGCTGTTTGTCCATGCAGAGTTCTTGAGACTGGAACCTGTGATCTCTTCTTCTTAGAGGATCCCTGACCAAAGGAATTACAATCAGGAATCTTTGCGCTTTGATCACCTTCTCCTGGTGAGGTGGCCTTCTAAGGCCACAGAGAAAGAGGTTCAGACAGTCCTGATGAGACCTGATAGGCTAGGGTCAGATAATAAGGAGGAGGACCTCCTCTATCAGTGGACTAGGGGAGGAACATAAAGGGGGAAGAGGGAGGGAAATAGGGCCTGGAGATGAGGGATGGGGTTACAGCTGGGATACAAAGTAAATAAATTGTAAATAATAATAATAATAATAATAATAATAATAATAATAATAATAATAGAGTATCTCCCTTCTCCCTTTGACATAAATATATCTACTATAACCACAGAAATGTCTATATTCAACTTTTCTGGACTGATAAACCCTAAACTTTGATAGTTGCAAACTGAAAATAAAAATAAAATATAAACCTACCTAATATGATGTAATTAATGTTGATTCTTTTTACTTTTTGTAAAAAGTATCTCACCTTTCCCCACTTCCAACTCCTTTGTTTGCCTCTTAAAAGCCTGTTCCACTAATATAGGGCTCTTTAGTCTACTGTTGTTAGATACTGAATACAATCTACTTTCATTGCCTACTTTGTCCTTGAATTAATTTGTACTATTTTATTTCATTTTATCCAGTTTTGCTTCTACTAAATTTGAGACATTTTTTAGCTTCTACCTATCTAGTCATGCCCTTACCCCAACATCTTGAAGGGGGCATTACTGAATCCCATGTCATCATGACACATGTGGAGGATACAAAAACCCTGGCCAATGAGAAGGAGTCTTCTCTAGCGTAAGGCCTGTTGGCTCCCTATGATTGTCTTGGCAAACAGAAATGGAGACAAAAATAGAAATTTCAATACCTATCTTTTGACAAAAAGACTAGAAATCTACGTTCTCTTACACAAATATTTCAAGAAAAAGATTTGGGCATAATATACAAGTTTAGGTGACACAAAGGCTGAAAACTCTTACAATAAAGGGAAAGAAAACATTGGTAAGTAAGTATCTTTGGTAGAAAAAAAGTAACAGTATTTTAACAACTGTCTTTTTAATATGTAGGTATACCAAACAGATTAGTTTGTAAATGTTTCTTGATCATTTAAGAAGGAACATGCTCACTTTAATAGACATAAAATACCAAAAGTAAAAGAAACACAAACATATAGAATTTAAATTATGGTACATTGTATGGTTCTATACTTCACAATCAAACACATATGTCCGTGCATAGTCTCAAAAAGTAGCATTGAATAATTTTATTTTAATTGAAAAAAAGTTATTTTTCATACAGTATATCCTAATCACGGTTTTCTTTTTCCCAACCTTCCCTGTATAGAAGTTTTAAATCTAGCAACTCATTTCTTCTTCCTCTTCTTCTTCTTCTTCTTCTTCTTCTTCTTCTTCTTCTTCTTCTTCTTCTTCTTCTTCTTCTTCTCATTTCTTCATACGATTTTGTTCTGTTGTTTTGTTTTTGTTTTGTTTTGTTTTGTTTTTTTGCATGTACCTAATTTCTTTCAACCAGCATGCTAGTTTCATCGCTAGGGAGGAAAACACCAAAACTTAAAGAGTATTTGTTGGCACTATCAAAAGGCAGGTGTCTTATTTGCTTTTTCTGAGCCTTCAAAAAGGTTGTTATTTACCTCATAAATAATCAGGTATTTATGAATTTTCTATAAAAGTTCCATTTTCAATATCTTCTAAATAGAAGAACTTATTGTAAATTTTATAGTATTAAAATTAAAAAAAATACTTTTCTGGAGCTAGAGAATTGATTCATTTGTTAATAGCATATACACTCTTGCACAGAACATGAGTTTTGTTCCCAGCAAGTATGTCTGGTGGCTCATCACCTCCTGTCAATTCATCTGAAGGAGATCTGATACATTTTCTGAACTAAATACACATCAGCAATCTCTCCTGGTCAGCATACAGCCCGACACATATCTACACATACTTAGAAATGAGTCCTTAATAAAGGTATCCATTTGAATCTTCTCTAGTTTGTAAAAGAAAGCTGGAAAAATGGCATTGATTACTCCAGGTTCAAGTCCAAGAATATCGTTGTTCCACTAACATGTTTTCCCTAATTTATAAGTATGTACTGAAAATCTGCTGCATAAAAATACTATTTGAGACAAGCAAAGCGTGTCTTAAACTTCAGACCTTCCTACAGAATTTCACATGCTAAGCATGACTGGAGAACAACAGTGACAGGGAAGAGGGGGATTGTGAATGTGCCATGATTAAGAAGACACCGTGTCTGTCATCTCCACGTTGCCTAAAAGCCCACCAGAAGTAGCTGCATTTTGAGAGGAGGATTGAGCAGCCTGATTCTTAAACCATTTAGGTTGGGAAATAAACGTTCCTGTTCATTCATGAAGCTCCATTGATGGAACTGAGAGACCATAAAATGAAATTCGCCGTTTGTGGAGGTCACAGTCAGAGCAGAAACCCTGTGGCTCTGCACTCTCCATTTAGCAGGAGCCAGATTTCATGGCAGAAAATGATACCTCATCTGTTTGCAGAAGAAAAACTTGTAACAAACGTGTCAATGGCAAACGGATTTCCTCAAGGGTTGTGGTATAACTAGAGAGCTGCCAAAAGTGTTTTAACAATTCTTTTCTGGAGACAGCTCATTTAACCACCTGTAACCCATCTTATGGGGACTATTACAATTTGACAACATCCTGTGGAGAAGAGGTTGTAGGAAGGAAAATGCTAAAGATGCTTTCTTTAGAAAGCACAACTCAAATATACCAAGTTTTAAAGCTCCTCAATTGGTTGGATAGAAATAGATTCATTGCTTTGTTTTTGTTTGTTTGTTTAATAGGTCTCTCTCTCTCTCCCTCTCTCTCTTTCTCATTCTCTTTTACAGAGCAATGTTACCAGGAGCCCAAATGACTCAACTGCAAGAAATATTTCAAAGCTAAGAATAAGAAGAAGCCATAAAGAATTCAGCTTAATTATCTTCACAAATCTAATCTGACTGTTCTCATAATGCTTTCTTCCCTGGGTGCCTCTGCTTCAGACCTTTTGTGCCATGAGAAGAACAATTAACACAGACTTTAGAGTGCAGGTTATATATTGGAAATGAGACTCTCCCATTCTTGCAGGAGCTCAGAGAAAACAAAATTAGATGTTGATGTAGAGATTTTCCGCAATAACCAGGTATCATCACCTGTTACGAGCCAATTTGAAAGCTGATGTTTTTCTCTTGAGGTTTTATCACTAAAAATTGAGCCAAGATCATGACACTGAGGGGAAAAGGGAGGTGATTTTTTTCACTACTTGACTTTCAGCAGTGGCTCAAATGACTGTTTTAATGAGCGTTTAAGGGAGGGACTGAAAGTAGCTGGGAGAAAGTAGACTAGGCATATTTTCCCCAAGGGAGTTAGAAAATAGCTTTGACTACAGTGCATGCTGCAGAATAATAAGTCCTTGAAATGTTACTAAATTGAAAACAGAAAATGATTAGCTCTTTTTAGGGAAATGAACATTTAAGTAAAAGAAAAATCTTATTCTGCTTTAGTTTTCTTATAATACTGAAAGAGAATTTGTTATCATTTTCATGAATGGGAAATTAATAAATTCTTCAGAATGCAATTGCTACTATACTCAAATTTTTGCTGAACATTTAATGGGCAAAGGGTTTTTACTGTCAACACTGCATAAGGGCATCATTTCATTCCCAGCATTTTTCACACTGTGTGGGTGACATTTATGTTTTTTTTCTATTTTTTAATTTAAAATATAATTATCATAATTTACCCCTTCACCTTCCTCCTTCAAGCCATTTCTATGTATTCCTTTTCATGAGCTCTTCTCTCTCTTTCTCTTATTCATGGCCTTTATTTCTCTAAGTTTTATTAAATATATACATATATATTCCTACATATATATATGTATTTTATGTATATATAAGTATAACCTGATCAGTCCATATAATATTACTTGTATGTATATGATTTAAGGCTGACCACTTGATATTATTTGCCTGCAGTTTTTTATCTATGAAAATTTTCCTTCCACGTTATCTTATCTGCGGACATTGTCCTGTTCAGGTCCTGTTTAGGCAACCATGTTGGTGAGGTTTCATGGGTTTTAAATTTTGATTTACAGGACTTGGGAGAAAAAGGAAATTGGTAAGCAAATTTGCTTGGAAGTCAAGTTTTTCTAGATTTTAGAAATCTGTTTTAATTTTCGGTGTCATGGAAATCTCTGTCTGTGTGTGAGAGAGACATAGAGTATGTGTATGTGAGAGAGATAGAGAGTTTGCATATGTGTGTGTTTATGTGAGTCTGTGTATACAGGGGGTGCACATATGTTTGTCTGTTTCTAAGGATTCCATCATTGTTCTCCACTAACTCCAAAAATATGAAAGCAGTTCAGTATAACTACCTAGTTAAACAAGCAGATATAGGAATTTCAAGTAGATTGAACATTGAAATATGACACATTTGGGAAATGAGCATCACTATGGTGTCAACTCTTCTCGCTCTCCAAAAGTGACTCTAAATACAATTCATGTCTCCAGAACTTCTGTCAGGGCAAAAGCCAGAATCAGATTCACTCAAGTACTATAACCATTGTGATAAAAGGAATAATGACTACTCTCCATGAGCACTAAGAAAAAAAATGTTTCTAAAGCTTTGCTTTCCCCATATGAGAAGATGAGGGAAGAAGGGTGGGATTGGGAGGGAATGAAGGAGCAGGATACAGCTGGGATACAAAGTTAATAAACTGTAACTAATATTTAAAAAATAAAAACTTAATTAAAAAATAAAAATAAAATAAAAAATACAGAGGGTCTCTGAAAGACTCTACCCAGCAGTGTATCAAAGCAGATGCTGAGACTCATAGCCAAACTTTAGGCAGAGTGCAGGGAATCTTATGAAAGAGGGGGAAGATAGAAAGACCTGAAGGGGACAGGAGCTACACAAGGAGAGCAAGAAAACTAAAAAATCTGGGCACAGTGATATTTTCTGAGACTGATACTCAAACCAAGGACCATTCGTGGATATTACCTAGAACCCCTGCTCAGATGTAGCCCATGGCAGCTCAGTATCCAAAAGGGTACCCTAGTAAGGGGAACAAGGACTGTCTCTGACATGTACTCAGTGGCTGGCTCTTTGATCACCTCCCCCTGAGAGAGGAGCTGCCTTGCCAGGTCAGAGAGGAAGGCAATGCAACCAGTCCTGATCAGACCTGATAAGCTAGGGTCAGATGGAAGGGAAGGAGGACCTCCCCCATCCTTGGACTTTGAGAGGGGCATGGGAGGAGATGAGGGAGGGAGGGTGGCATGGGGAGGGAATAAGGAAGGGAGCTACAGCTGTAATACAAAATGAATAACCTGTAATTAATATATAAAATTAATTTAAAAATTCGCTATGAAGTATGTAAATAATTCCTGTAATTGTTAATATATAAACTAAAAGCATCACTCCAAACTTAGAGCTTCAGTGACTGCAAAGCATAATCTATTGGATTCTCAAGGAAAAGAATGAAAAATAAAAACTTTTAAGGTCTTATCACTCCATTCAATTATTTTTATTGTAAAAATAGAGCAGAGTCTAAATGGCACAATTGAAATACGTTTCCAATTTAATCTTCCACATTTTCATACCTTCCATGTTTCTTCTTTTACAGTCATGTTCATCTCAGAATTTTACAAATACATGAATGTCATGAGATAACGTCATTTGGAAATATCATAGAAAATCAGATCGAGGCTCTGTGTTCCATCTTCTTGCTGTTGTGTATAACTTATTCATAGTAATCATCATTTCCCAGGGTAGCAGTTGCATGTATTTGTTCCTTAAGTGTTTTGCTCTGTTCCAAGCATCAAGAAGCAGACAGAGAAGACACTATGTATACAGAATTTTGGGGGTCTTATCATTTTTAAACAGAAGAGAGCATTCTAAATTGTAACAATGCAACATAATTCAGGTAGTTTTCCATTGTTAGTGAGAGCATTAACAACAGTTTTGTAATAAAGAGTATGAAATAATAAAATAATAAAGAAAAAAGGTAAAGCTAGTTTAAGAATCACAAAGGTCCAACTATAAGTGCTAAAATCCTCAGAGACCTTCCAATTGTGAAAGTATCAGATTTTATTTATTCGGTGAATTTATACTACTTGTATTTTCGTTGTTGTCTTATTCAACTCTCTTTTTTTTTTTTTCTTCCTACTTGTTCCTATTTAACTGAACAAATAAAAAATAGTAACAGAAAGTCACCAGGGGAAAGTGAAACATTATTGAGTACTCCGAGGAGGGGATCTGGTCTTGAGATAAAGAAGTCCTCTTCAGTGCATGCCATTCTGACAGCTCTCTTATTTGGTGTCTTGCAGAGAGCAGATAATATCACAGCTTGCCATAGAGGCAGAGAACTAAAAGGCTAAAACAGAGCCCTCCAAAAGGAGTAGAGTTATTGATTTTTTTTTCTCTTAAATCCCAATTCTCTGAAAATGGTGAAGTTGAATTTCAAAGAACGATGCCTTCAACTTTATACCTACCTGATGTATAAACTGTGGAAATGGAGTAGATAGTATGATGAGCATATCCACAGTCTGGTAGGGTTCATAGGAATAGTATCTACATGTACTGATTCCATGGTGGAATTGTTTTGAATGTTTTTGAGAATGCTGGGAAGGTGGTACAGTCAATAAAGTGAATGTCAGAAAAGCATGAGGATCTAAGTTTGGATCTCAACATCCACCCAAAAATCTTGGGTTTTTTTTGTTTTTTTGTTTGTTTGTTTGTTTGTTTGTTATTGTCATAGTGAGGAAATGACAGTCGTTAAGGCTTGCTTGCCAGACAGAATATTTGAATTGGTGAGCTCTAGGTTTAGTAGGCTGAACTTTGGGTAAGGTTCTTAGAATAAACAAAATACTTGTAAAAAGGATGCATGGAAAAGATATCGAGATCAGGAACTTGCACACAGCAGAGTAAAATACAACCTTTGTCTTATACCATATAAAATTGATTTCCTTGTTTTTAATAGCTGGGTAGTATTTCATTGTTGAAATGTACAATAATTTCTATATGCATTTTCACTTGAGGGACATCTAGCTTGTTTGCAGATTCTTACTATTACTAATAAAGCTGCTATGAACATAGTTGAGCAAATATCCTTGTTGTATGGTGGGATATCTTTTGGATATATGCCTAGGAATGGTATAGCTGGGTCTTGAGGTAGCACTATTCCTCATTTTCTGAGAAAGTGCTAGAATGATTTCCAAAGTGGTTGTACATGTTTGTATTCCCACCAGCAATAGTGGAGGTTTCCCCTTTCACCACATCCTCTCCAGCAAGTGTTGTCACTTGAGTTTTTTATCTTAGCCATTCTGATGGGTGTGAGGTGAAATCTGAGGGTACTTTTGATTTGCATTTCCCTGATGAGTAAAGATGTTGAGCATTTCTTTAAGTGTTTCTCCACCATTTTATATTCTTCTGTTGAGAATTCTCTGTTTAGCTTTGTATCCATTTTTTTTATTGGATTATTTGGTTTGTTGGTGTCGTGGTACATATACACAATAGAATACTACCGAGCTATTAAAAACAGGAAATCATGAAATTTGCAGGCAAATTTATAGAACTAAAAAAGATCATTCTGAGTGAGGTAACCCAGAAACAGAAAGACACTCACAGTAAATGCTCACTTATAACTGGATATTTGCCATATGGTATAGGATAAACATACTAAAATATACAGACATAAAGAAGCAAAACAACAAGGGGGATCCTAGGGAGAATGCTTAATTCTCATTCACAAGGCAAACTGGATAGACACCAAAGCAGTAGAAGAGAGGGAACAGAACAGGAGCCTACCATAGATATCCTTTGAAAGACTCCACCTATCAAGAGAGGAAAGCAGATGCAGAGAATGACAGCCAAACTTTGGGAGGAACACAAGGAGTCTTATGGATGAAGGGGGAGATAGAAAGACCTGGAGGGGACATGAGCACCACAAGCAGACCAAGAGAGCCAAAAAACAAACAAACAAAAATGAACGAACAAATAAAAAACAACAACAACAAAAAAAACCAAACAAAAAATTAACAAACAAACAAAAAAAAAAAAAAAAAAAAAAAAAAAAAAAAAACCAAAACACCTGGGCCCAGTAGTCTGGCAGAAACTGGTGTATCAACCAAGGACCATACATAGTCCCCCTTCTTAGGTGAAGCACATAGGCAGCTCAGTCTCCGTATGGTTCCCTAGAAAGGGGAGCAGGGGCTGTTTCTGAAATGAACTCAGTTCACTATTCTTTAATCACTACCACTGGCAACCTTGCCAGCCCACAGAGGAAGAGGATTCATACAGTCCTGATGAGACTTGATAGGCTAGGGTCAGATAGTAGAGGAGGAGGACTGACTCCCTGTTTCAGTGAACTCCCAGGGGGCAGGGAGAGAAAGGGTGGGACCAAGAGGATATGAGGAAGTGGACTACAATTGGGATATTAAGTTAATAAAATGTAAAAAATATAAAATAATATAAAATATATTTTAAAATGAATAAAACATATCTCAAAATGATTGGACACTTAAATATAAAATGTAAAACACTGAAATTCCAGGAAGACAATTTAGGAAAAAAGTTCATTAATATAGGTCTTATTCAATGGCTCCTTATATATCACATCATAACCACAGGAAATGAAAGTAGGAGACAAAATTAATAATAATATTAACAACAATAATAATAATGCTTCTTTATAGGAGGCTGTTAAAATGTTTCAATGAATAAAAGTAGCTCCATGTCCAATGATCTGAGTTTGAATCCAGGAATTCATGTGGTTAAAGAGAGAACCAACTGTGTCTTTCTCCTTCTGGGATATCTCACACAGGATGAACTTTTCTAGATCCCACCATTTGCCTGTAAATTTCTGTTTTCCTCGTTTTTGATTGCTGAGTAGTATTCCATTGTATAAAAATACCACAGTTTCTGTATCCATTCCTCCATTGATGGACATCTGGGTTGTTTCCAGTTTCTGGCTATTACAAATAAAGCTGCTAGCTACAAACATGGTTGAGCAAATGTCCTTGTTTTGTACTTGAACAACTTTTGGATATATTACTAGGAGTTGTATAGCTGGGTCTTGAGGAAGCACTATTCCTAATTGTCTGAGAAAGCGCCAGATTGATTTCCAAAGTGGTTGTACCAGTTTATGAAATCTATACACCTAAAGAAGATAAACAAGAAAGAAGACCCGGGATAAGCTGATCAATCCTCACGGAGAAAGACAAATGGGATGGGCATTGGACATAGGAGAAAACAAGTAACAGGACAGGAGCCTACCGCAGAAGGCCTCTGAAAGACTCTACCTAGCAGTGTATCAAAGCAGATACTAAGACTCATAACCAAACTTTCGGCAGAGTGCAAGGAATCATATGAAAGAAGGGAGAGTTAGTATGACGTGGAAAGGATAGGAGCTCCACAAGGACTAAATATATCTCGGCACAGGGTCTTTTCTGAGACTGACACTCAACCAAGGACCATGTATGGATATAACCTAGAACCTCTGCTCAGATGTATCCCATGGTAGCTCAGTAACCAATTGGTTTTCTCTAGTAAGTGGAACAGGGACTATTTCTGACATGAAATCAATGGCAGGCTCTTTGACCTCCCCACCCCCCAAGGGAGGAGCAGGCCTGCTAGGCCACAGAGGAGGACTTTGCAGCTAGTCCTGAAGATACCTGATAAAACAGGGTCAGATGAAAGGGAAGGAGGTCCTCCCCAATCAGTGGACTTGGAAAGGGGCAGGGAGGAGATGAGATGAGGGAGGGAGTATGGGATTGGGAGGGAATGAGGGAGTGGGATACAGAGTTAATAAAATGTAACTAATAATAAAAATTGAAAGAAAAAAAAAAAGAGAACCAAATTTCTCAACCAAAGTTGACTTTGTTCTCAAATTGTGTGCCATGGCACATGCCCAGATCCTACACACAAATAAGTGGCTGGATAACTATGAAATTCTTCTATACAGCAAAAAATCATGAAACAAGTAAACTGGTCACAGACTGTGAGAAAAATTTGCAAACGATATAGCTGAAAGAGTTAATTTTTATAATATAACAAAACTCACAAACCTGCATGTAAGTATAAAATTACACATTAGCACCAAGGAACATAATTAACAATATACAAAACACCTACTTTTCCTAAGAAGATAATAAACAAAAACAAAACAACAAGACCACTAAGCCAACACGAACATAAGGAAATGCTTAACGTGATTAAGTATTAGAGACTGCAAATCAAACCCTCAGAGGAATTTCACCTCACACAAGAGAGAGGATGGGGAAACTGAGAGAGAGTGGGAGGCTTGAAGATTAAACTCAGTGGTACAATGACATGCATAAGGCTCTGTGTTTAATCCTCAAATCTGAAAAAGGTAAATGAAAAAAAAAACCATAAATCAAAAGAGAGAGAGAGAGCCCAAGTGTGGATGAATGTATACAGTCAGAACATCTTAACACAATTACAGTCATATGGAAAAGAGAATGAATATTCCTCAAAAAGTATACAATACCAATATTACATTCCTATACAGACTTCCACAATAAAGAAATTCAAGATTTAAGGGAAAAAAAAAAAACTGCCCTTCATATTTATTGCCACAGAATCCCATGCAGTGAAGATGCAGAATATATATAGCTTGAAAATGATGAATGGGTGAATGGAATTGAAAATACGCATCTGTGTATATACACAAACAATACACAGTGTATACATTATGCATATCAGTGCAATTAAATATTATAAAAACATAAAAATAAGGTAAGTCTTATATCTATGAAACTCAGTGAGACTGAAAGATATCATTTTAAGCAAAATGAGGCAAATATAGAAATATGTTTTCCATCTCAGTTTACATGAGAACATTTTAAAATATAGACACAGAGTTGAACAATTATTTCTAAAGGGCAGGGATGGTAGTGGAAGGAATGATAAACGATGTGTTTGTCAGAGAGTAGGGACATTTATTTTTAGCCTAAAAATCTTAGAGGTTAATATACAACCTGGGAGATAACGGGTTTAATTGATAGTGGCAATTTTGTATATTTTTATGTAAAATAAAATCATTTCATATAGAGGACTAGGTGATGCTTTTCAATTAAAATTTTGAAATAAAAATAAACTGACTTAATATTTTCAGCAAGGTTGAGGAGTGGAAGGAGGAGAGACATAAGGTGAAAGGGTTGAGGGAGAAGTGAAAGGAATGAATGAAGCCATGCTGCAGAGCTGCATTCAAGTATATAGACACATGTTGTGAGTCAAGGGGCACAGACTGCCTCCAGAAATTAAATAAATCACCTCCATAAACTCCAAAATGATTAGAGACCTCTAGACCCATTTTAGATATTTGACCTCAGGAAGAATAAGATAATAAATATGTCTGGCTTTAAGCCATTGAAGCTGCAATTTGTTGCTACAGCCATCAAATCTAATACATGGATTCCTTTATCAGGATTATTACCCTTTCCACTTGAAATTATCACAGTTCTCCCGTGGAACAGGAGGTTTCACTAGCAGACCAATGTAAACACTATGCTGACACAGAATATGTATATTTACATTGTTGTGTTTGTTAAAAAATAAAAGACTGCATAGCTGATGTTTTACTTATTGGTAATGCCTCAAAAAATTAATAATCTTGGTAAAAATAAAAGAAACTATCCGTCTGCCTGGCTTACTTTTAAGTGCAGAATTTGAAGAGCATATACAAGTATTGATTTGCCCAAGCTATGGAAGCTTAAAATTTAAGTGTCAAACAATTTGATTGCATGTTGCACTAGTCTAACTCTGCTGTAAACTGATGCCTTCTATGGGTTTACTTCTAGGAGCATGGGTCATCTTGAAGTGAGTTCCACTGGAGATAGTCTGCTGTCCCCTAACAATTGCTGCTGTTTAGTTATCCTGATAGAGGGCCCTTGAAAATCTTGCAACTTTCTGAGCCTGTCCACCTTTATAAGTTTCCAGCTATCTTTAGCATCTGAGTTTTTATTTTATTTTATTTTTTACTTATATCCTGAGTCTTGTGAGTTGAAAGTCTCGCCTCCTTCCAGTGTTTCAATTAGAAGAAATGGCAAGAAAATAATCTCTTTTCCTGATTTTCAGGTAGACCTCTTCTTCCTGGTTGTTTAAATGGTAGAGGAAGAGCTTCTAGCTGTGAGTGTGTGTGTGTGTGTGTGTGTGTGTGTCCACACGTATGCTCAGGTATATATGGCTGTGCATGGGAATATGGACACCATAGTGCTTCTGCATATCTTCTTCAGTCACTCTTTGCTTTTTCTGTGGCAAGGTCTCTCACCGTCAGTGACTGGCTACCTTGGCTAGCCAACAAACCCTTAGGCCCCTCCTATCTCTGTCTCCTGCAACCGAGGATTATAAGCATGCTTACCCATGTTGGCACTCTTTAATCATGTCTTCATGCATTTTCTCTTTAACCGTTGACCCAGATTCTCAGCCTATATGACTCTTTTTTTGTAGGAATATTATAAACACCTTATGCATTATAATGGTTCAAAGCTCACGGTCTACTTTTTTTTTTTTCAGATACCATCACATTTGTGGCTAAGACACAATTGTTCTTTCCTTTTGGATAATTCATAGAAAAAGAGTGAAAAGGAGGGATTTATTTTTATTGTAATTGAAGTCTTGGAAGCCCTATTAATTTCTTCTACATTCCATGTGTTTATTCATTGGTTTATATCAATAGTAAGCATATCATTGATATCATTTTATTTGAATAAATTATGTCTTTGTTGGTTTTCTATTTTAGTAAACATCTGATCCTTCAAAACTAATTGCTGGAGTCACTCTTTCCTTCTGAGGTGTGATTAAATTTAGTGTGTAGTTTCTGAATAACTAGTATCACTGCACATAGATAGAAAAAACTGTAGAAGATAGTCATCAGAAATAGTGTCTTATCTATATTGTTATTGATGACACTTACCATATTTTCTAGCCAAGTGACAAGCCATTAAGGATGTGATGATGTCACAAATTGCATCCCTCCTTGGGTGTGTTTCAATATGGGTATTTGATTCCACACTGGCTGGTTAGTCAAATGGCTATAACCTGTAGTGAACTCATGGGAGTCTTGACTTTAAGTAGCACCTTGTAACTATACATCTGCCTACTTGGATCAAGTAACCTAAGGAAAGAGCATTTGTGTTAGTTAGATCCATTTCTAAAGATAAAATCTAATCCATGACACACAGAAACTATTTAGCCAATTTAGCTAAAAGTATTTCTTAGAAAATTGCATTAGTGAATAAACAAATGAAGTGCTGCTATCCTAATATGAGTCATTGTGATCATCTCCTCTGAGTAATGAGTACATTTGGAACGCATCAATAAATGAATAAACATTGAAGATTTGCAAACATCTTCCCTGCATAACTTGACAAGTGTCTAGAGGGCAGCTTTTGTGATGCTTGATGATGCTTTCTTCGCCTGTCATTTATTACTGACTAAATAAGACTTCACGGTGATTCAACATTCTCATTTCTATAAAAGAAGAAGCATATTAGAGGGAAAATCTTATTTTTCTAAATTTAGCTTAAAACATAGATAAGTGTGCCATGTACCATAAAGTAATGAAAAACATATCTATATCGTATAGGCTAAATTTTGTCAGTTGACATATGTCTTAGAGAACAGACAATAAAATACATCATACTTCAAGTGTCTAAACATGTAACACCATGGATAGTGTTTTCTTAATTAAAATGTTATGTTTTATATTAATTACAGTTTATTCACTTTGTATCCCAGCTGTAACCCCCTCTCTCATCCCCTCCCAATCCTACCCTCTCTCCCTCAACTCCTTCCATTCTCCTCTCCAAGTCCACGGGTAGGAGAGGTCCTCCTCCCCTTCCATCTGACCCTAGTCTATCGGGTCTCATCAGGATTGGCTGCATTGTCCTCCTCTGTAGTCTGGTAAGGCTGCTTCCTCCTCGGAGGCCGGGTGGGGGGATGTGGGAGGTGGAGGAGCGGTCAAAGAGCCTGCCATTGAGTTCACATCAGAAACAGTCCCTGTTCCTTTTACTACGTACCCACTTGGAGACTGAACTGCCATGGGCTACATCTGAGCAAGGGTTCTAGGTCATATCCACGAATGGTCCTTGGTTGAAGTATCAGTCTCACAAAAAATCCCTGTGCCCACATTTTTCGGTTCTGTTGCTCTCCTTGTGTAGCTCCTGTCCCCTCCAGGTCTTTCTATCTCCCCCTTTTTTCATAAGATTCCTGATACTCTGCCCAAAGTTTGGCTATGAGTCTCAGCCTATGTTTAATGCCCTGCTAGGTAGAGTCTTTCATAAGCTCTCTGTGGTAGGTTCCTGTTCCGTTCCCTGTTTTCTCCCTCTTCCGATGTCCATCCCTTTTGCCTTTCTGAATGAAGATTGATCATCTTACCCAGGGTCCTCCTTCTTGCTTAGCTTCTTTAGGTGTACAGATATTAGTAAGTTTATCCTATTTTATAGGTCTATTCAATATAAAATTCAGGTTACCTGAATTAATATGTCTTTATTGTGAAATGTAATGTGGATGTGTAAAATAAGATTTTTAAGAGTTTAACTTAATTTTATTTTAGATAATTTAATTATCTGGACTCCATCCTATAAATATTTACACAGTGTACCCAGATCCAAATAAATGTATTTTTCTTCCAAGAAAACATAAATAAATGCTGTATCATGTACGTGCACACGAATGTCTTGTGTTTCTCACTGCACTACTTGACATTAAAGGGAAAATTTATTTCCTAATTTGATAGGAATTACATTTGTAAGATAAAGAAAAAATAATTAATTGTATCTTAATTTTAATCATTGAACTTCATGTTATAGTTTGTTTAGTTTTTTTTTTTTTTGTTGTTGTTGTTTGTTTGTTTTATTACTTAAGGGCTCAGTGATAACAAACCAGTAAGAGCGTCAAAGTGATATTTTGGAGCCTAGACTGTCTAAGGAGGCACATATTCACAGAGACCAGAGACAATTCATGCCCTAGAGAGTAAATATACCAATTCAGTTTCCTTGAAACACCACAGACACAGCTTCAGAAAAGCAATCACCTATAAATTCCAAGATTGTGTTGTATTTAGAACTTTGGACATAACCAAGTAAGTCAGTTGATCACAGACTCTTTTGCAATCTTTCTTCCAGTGTGAGTAATGGAAAAGGAAGACAGTCATGGAATTAAAACAAAACAAGAAGGGAGCTAGAATGTCACACTGATGTTCTTCTTGGTTGATTTCATGACAGTAAACGTTGCAATTTAAGAAAACTGCAGAACTAGATAATTTTCTTTGATACCCATTTTATCAAGCCTTTCTATCCTATGAACTTCCAATGGACTCTATTATTGGGTTAATCTCTCAATTGTTGAACAAAATGACAGAGTTGGGACAGTTAGAGGGCTCTCTCTGTTTTCACTAAGCCTCTTATTCTCATATCGTTCAAGCCATAGTATCAGCTAAGGAAATTATAGGTTAATATTATATTTCTCGTTTGCTGAGAATCAACTTGTTGAGAACTTGTTGAAAATAAAGTGGATTTGGAGACAAGATTCCCACAGGAAAAGTGCCCTAAATGTGAAGTCTTTGTAACTGATTTTCACAGAACAAAAGCACCGAGAACACAAGGATGGAT